>NC_085140.1:13213485-13565985 GCF_024139115.2 Armigeres subalbatus | reverse complement strand
ATACGCTTTTAAAATATGATGCATATGGTTTCCTGCTTTGGCCTAAGAAAAATCTGGTAACTTTAGGGTACGGTTACGGCGGGTTTTTACGTCTATGGTCTAATTTCCGTCATAAGCTTCACACCAATGAAAGCAACAACCATTTGCTATAGCTTCACCCCATCAGAACGTTCCTCCTGAACCAACGTTTGGGTGCAGATCAGTTATAACAAGAAAGTGTTTCTTTTATTTTATTCTCGAGAAATGGACGAGCAGACGAAAACACTTGCCAAAACCCTACCTAACATAGTAGAAAAAGTATAAACTGCGATTGTTTTATTCAACTCGAGTTAAGTACGAGACAGTGTTGAATGTATTATTGTTGTGTTCGAAATACGTATCTGTAAAGATTACACAGTGGTGGCAAGTGAAGGAAGTTAGGTTGATTATATGGTAACAGAGCTATAGATCAGGATTTATTATGGAAAGTGATGTGACATAAGCCTTTTTTTTTGGAAGATCGTGCCTCGGATTGGGTTTACGACCTCTGCCTTAAAACGAAAAAGCAGTAGTCACTAGAACACCAAGCTCGTTCAACATTACCAATTGTTCGAGTTTGCCATCTGTTCCGATTGATAAATCGTTCAAGTTTCAAGAAGGAATTCGTGGCGGTCTGTGAATAGCGAGACGAACAAGACTTCTGTGAAAAGCGAGAAGCGAATTGTCCGAGTTCTGAGAATCACATTTTACGAGAAAAGGATTGTTCAAGCCCTTAGCAAACTGTCCTAGTACTGAGGAGCGAATTGTTCTATGAACACTTTGAGCAACCATATTGTATCAAGCATCCGTTCTCATGGGACTCAGATAAGCGCTCAATCCACAATGAACGCCTCAGATCAACAAAGTGATTGTGAAGCTAGTATTCATTTTTATATTTTCTGGTGAGCAACCATGCGTTGGGGCCCTCCTTAGATGCGCAGCTATAAAGCAAAACCATGCTCAGGGTGGCTGGGTTCGATTCCCGGTGCCTGTCTAGGCAATTTTCGGTTTGGAAAATGTCTCGACTTCCCTGAGCATAAAAGTATCGTCGTGTTAGCCTCATGATATACGAATGCAAAAATGGTAACCTGGCTTAAAAACCTCGTATTTAATCACTGTGGAAGTGCTCAATGAACACTAAGTAGCGAGGCGGCAATGTCCCAGTGGGGGATGTAATGTCAATAAAAAGAAGAAGTTACTTCAAAACCAAAATAAACCGCTCAATAAATGTCAAATGCCCAATAATCTTACTAGTGGTCTGATGATTTTTTTATTTCTGTCTTTATTTCACTTGTCATAAGACGAGTTTCTACTATCCCATTTAAGTGATGAACTCTATAATTCTTTGAAAAATCACTATAATAAAGAAATTAAAAAAAAATATACTATCCCATTTAATTCCACCACTTGATTGTACCTTGACAGGTACGTATTTCGATCTCAACGGTCGTCTTATGACAAGTAAAGACATTCCACTAAAAAGTTCAAAATAATTTTCTTAACTTAATTACTTTATTTGTTAGGCACTCTGTGTTACTAAATCGCTACTGTGCCGAGATCTACTGTGGTATTCTGCTGTACAGAATCCACACAGATTCGATTTTTGAATTTCCATTAACATTATTGTGTCCGTTTGTCCATGTCGGGTATCCAATGCTCGTTGCATTGTTCGCTTGCCATTTATCCGGGTAACGTTGGAGGAATGCCTCCGAGAAGAACAAGTTGCCAGTCGTCACCAGGCAGCCGTGTCGGTAAGGCGCGTACCCCAAAACGACACGGTTTCATGGAGGGACTGGGAATCGAACCCATGACCATCCGCTTCTAAGGCGAACGTGTAGCCAGGTGTCTATTAGAACGACGTTGGGAGACTGTCATAATGCCAAATATGTTGGTCATAGTATTGCATTACGCCAGGGCTGCCCAACGTACGGCCCGCGGGCCGGATGCGGCCCTCGGCTCCATTTTTTGTAGCCCGAGGCATGTAAGAAAAATAACCTCATAATCGGCACGCCAGCTTTTCTGTCCGGTCCGGCTCCAGAAAAAAAATTGTTCTTTATTCAATAGGGGAACTGTACCGGTTTTGGCCATGTTCCTGATTTGGCCAATTTTGCGAATACCTTCAAAAATAAGGTAATTCGCAAGGGTGTTATTAGTTCCTACAAGAGATATATCCCTCACGCTTCAACGCTGCTTTCAACTGATCGATTATTTTGGAAAAATGTGTATTTTCCAGGGTTGGCCAAAATAGGCACTAAGTTGGCCAAAACCGGTACACTTCCCCTATGTAAGTTTTAAATCAAGGCTCGTGCTGCAAATCCATTAATTTGAATTTGAAACAGAAAATAATATTTTACATAATTTGAAATGGGGTCTGGGTCATTTGGCATAACGCCATTTGGCATAAGGTCATTTGGCATAAAGGCCATTTGGCATAATGGTCATTTGGCATAACGGACATTTGGCATAATTTTGTACTGCAAGAAAAGAGTGGGTCATTTGGCATAACGGACACTTGGCATAATTTCAAACTGTGAAAGCGAAAGGGATATTTCATGTTTTGTTTAGCCTAGATAAAGTAGGTCGAAACTGTTTTCTGATAAATTTAGACTGATGGTAGACATGTTCCGGAAGAACGAAATAACAAAACGGCAGAATTACTTCCGATGCGATGGAGGGATTACATCCATCATTGACTTATTCCGGCCACATGCCTACTTTTAAAGTAGGGATTACATCCACCATTGCTTCAATCCGGGCATGCGCCTTAAGACCGGATCAAATCCACCATTGCCTTAATCCGGACAAGCGCCCAACTTTAAAAACTCAAGCAATACACTTGTCGTAGACGAGTTACTTAAACTAATCAAGTCACATATGAGTTACTGCAACCAAATCAATCGGAGAAGAGGTACTCGGAGAAGAGGACGCATCTACACCCAAAAAACAAATCTGACAATTAATGTATAAAATCTGGGCATATACAATTCTGTAAGTTTTTTATACAAATATTGTATTAAAATAATACAAATCTGTATTATTTCAATACAATGATTGTATTAAAATCTTCCAAAATTGTATATGCCCAATTATTATACAGTTTCTGTAAGGTTCTTATGCAGAACTGTATTAAAATCTGCCATCCGCTGGTTGGGTGTACCATTGATTTATTCCCGGCAAGCGCCTACTTATAAAGAAGGTGTCACATCCACCGTTGCAATAATCCGGGCAAGGCCACTTACTTTTAAAGAAGGGATTACATCCACCATTGCTTCAATCCAGGCAAGCGCCTACTTTTAAAGAACGAATCAAATCCTTCATTGTCATAATCCGTGCGAGCGACTATTTTTAAAGAAGGGATCACATCCACCATTGCCTCAATCCGGACAACAGCCTTCTTTTAAAGAATACATCACGTCCACCATTGGCATAATCCGGGCAAGCGCCTACTTTTAAAGAGGGGATCACATCCACCATTGCCTCAATCCGGACAAGCGCCTTCTTTTAAAGAAGGAATCACATCCACAATTGTTATATTCCGGGCAAGCGCCTACTTTTAAAGAAGGGATCACACCCACCATTGCCTCAATCCGGGCAAGCGCCTTTTTTTTAAAGAACATCCACAATTGTCATAATCCGGGCAAGCACCTACTTTTAAAGAAGAGAACACATCCTCCATTGCCATAATCCATGCAAGCGCCTACTGTTGAAGAAGGGATCGCGTCCTCCATGGCCTTAATCCGGGAATGCGCCTACTTTTAAAGAAGGGATCACATCCGTCATTGTCTCAATCCGGACAAGCGCCTTCACATCCACCATTGTGATAATCCGGGCAACTACTTTTAAAGAAGGGATCACATGCTTCATTGCCATAATCCAGCCACACGCCTACATTTAAAGAGGGATTATAACCACCTAATCCGGGCATGCGCCTACTTTAGCATTGCATTGCAAAAAGCATTCTTCCCACGAGAGGATAATGTCTTTTTAATATTGTTATCGTCGGGTGTTATATTTACTATTCCGGGTGTTTTCCGCACCACTTATTCACCATTTAGCGAACGCAAAGAAAAATTATGCCAAATATCCGTTATGCCAAAAGACCCTCACTTTTATGGTCACAATTATGCCAAATGTCCGTTATGCCAAATGTCCGTTATGCCAAATGACCGTTATGCCAAATGGTATTTATGCCAAATGGCCTTATGCCAAATGACTTTATGCCAAATGGCCCGCTCCCTTTGAAATGATTGGGATAAGTGACCCCAAGAGACAAAAGGTTGATGTGGAACATCGCGTTTTCAAATTAGTCAAAGTATTTAGTTTATGTTCGCTTAGCTAAATGCCGGTTTGCCTAATTCGTTTGGAAAGTTCTGCTTCATTGAAAGAATAAAATCTGAATCCAAGTATTTTATGAAATATGATATGAGGGCCCAGGTAAAAAACAAAAGATGATAGAATTTCAAAGGTTTCGATTTAAATTTCCATTTATTGATTCAAATTGGATTATAGAAGCAACAAACTCTTTTCACTCGAGCTAATACGAAGTCAGAAAATGCAGTACGGGCCAGTTTTGCTGTTAGTAAGATTTTGGCAAAACGGATGATTTTTTCAGGACGGAGAACTTGTGGAATGCATTTGCATTCGGTTGTTGTTGACATCTTGTCCTAAGGAAACAGTCTCCTTCTGGAGCATGGTTTGCGCGGAACACGGTGAAGAGTTAAAATTCTCGCAGAAGATTTAAATGCTACGTAACGTGAAAAAGCCGTCAACTTCATATTCTACTCTCCCCAAGCGATAAAAATAGTGTCGTGAAAAACGTGGTTGGTTGCTGTCTTCATGGTCATTTTTGAATGACAGAGAAATTGGCATCTTTATTCCCAATGCAGGGAACAACTAACGGGGAAAACCCTGCGGGCTGTTAAGACCTGTGTAAAGGATCTTTTTTCTCGTTCAAAAACATGACCTTACGATTGATAGAGCACCAGCAATGACAGGAAAGAACAATGGCGTTGTGACACTTCTAAGCAAGGAAAAGCAAACACATAGGTATGGCGATATTTTCCTGCCATTTCATATTTATCAAAAAAAAATCGGTATGCGAAACGGCCGATATGCCGAAACCGATTAAGATTCCTCAAGTATTGACGATCGTCATTAAGACAATCAAGTTTATCAACGTTAAGGAACTGAACCCCAACCAATTATAATAAATGTTAGCGGAAATGAAAGCCGAATACGGAGACTTGATGTATTATTGCGAATTTCATTGACTAAGCCTTGGTACCATCCTTGAGAGATTTTATTCTTTTCGAAAAAATGGCACTATTTCTACAAGATAAAGGAAAACCACTGCCCGAGCTGAATGATCCTGAATAGATGAGTGACTTGCCTTTTCTAGCAGATATCGCCAAACATCTCAATGACTTGAAATCTAATACATTTATCTCATCCTGTGGAAAACAGTTCATGCAAATCTGTTCAATATGCTAGTAAAGTAACGAAATTTCCATTTTTTAACAACCGGTAAAGGGTGTGAATATCGTGTTTAGTTTTTCTAGAAAATGAAAAAAAAGAACTTTTTTAAAAGATACAACATATTTTTTGCCCGCCAACAAATGTGAATTCTAAAAATTGGCCCGTGGCTTGAAAAGGTTGGGCACTCCTGTATTACGCATAACGTACATAAAACTTCGTGATTTTCAATAAATTTATAATGGTATTGCGAAAGAACATCAAACTATAGCAGATCAAATGGTCAAAATACTTTTTTTTATCATAATGTTTCTGCTAAATGTATCCGAAATAATAAAAACATAAATGTTGGATAAAAGAATGCTGACCTTGGCTTGACGTCTATCCTGGGGCTGGATTGCGTTTACTCCTTGACCATTTCCATCTGTTGGCCCTTGGCGTGGGGTCCTTTTGATGGCTTACAGGGTTGTTCCTTCTTTAAATTCAATGCACCACCGACACTTCCGATTTGAAAACACTATTTATTTTAAATGAGACACATTTATTCTTAAGTCTAAGTTAGACTTCTAACACATATTTTTACTCGTCTAAATTTAAGTTTCTTCTTAAGGCTAGATACAAAAGGGCTCCATCCGAGCTCGACTGTGATCAGTGGTAAACTAAACTCTCTTTTTCGTTCGTGGCTGATGAAATTTTTTCCTGATTCCTGTCCCATTGACTCCATGTATAATTGGCTCAATTCCAAGTCCGACAATCCCATAATTGTTTCATAGCTGATAATAGACTATGGAGTCACACCTTTCCTGATAATTCGATTCCTGAACATCTTCGCCTCCCCTGAAGTGACCCAACCTCTGAAAATAAACAAATAAAGCCTTCCTTTCTCATGAACTTGTTGGATGCTGATCTATTGCTGTTAATGTGGTTGTTCTTTTAGTTGCAGCTAATTGGTTGCTCTGAAGAGGGTAAAAGACAAATCCTTGCAACAGCCCGCTTTAAAAATCCGGATGCAGTTTGTAGTGTCACTACGCGAACAATTCCGTCGTCACCAGGATGAACTTCATGGATACGGCCCATTTTCCAGCGAAGAGGTGATTGATTCGGATCAGCTATAACTACCAGTTTTCCAGTCTCGATTTCGACAGGTGGCTTCCAATGTTTTACTCGTCCTTGAAGCAGCTGTAAATACTCCATGCGCCATCTGTTCCAGAAATCTTGCAATCTGCGCTGCACCAGTTGAAATTTATTGAGACGGTTAAACTTCTGGGAGCGCTTGCAGTGATGCACCTGTCAAAAAATGCGCTGGAGTAAGAGGTTCCAGATCCATTGGATCGTCCGAAAGAGGTGTAAGCGGCCTGGAGTTCAAACATGCCTCTACTTGATGAAGAAGCGTATTGAAGTCTTCGAACGTAGTTGGCGATTCTCCGAGCACTCTCTTGAGGTGATATTTTGTGGAGCGTACCGCGGCCTCCCATATTCCCCCGAAATGGGGAGCATACGGTGTAGTGAAATGCCAAGATATATTGTTTTTGGAGCATTCCCGAGCAACTACTTCTTGATGTCATTGGTTTTTAGTAAAGTGAAAAGCTCCTTCATCTGATTATGGGCCCCCACAAAGTTTTTACCATTATCTGAATAGATATCTGTGCACATGCCACGCCGAGTGAAAAATCATGCAAGAGCTTGCAATAAGAATCTGTCAGTTGACAAGTTTTCGTTGTCATGCATATAAAAATTGCTACATATGTAGATAAACTGGAACAAAAAATTCAACTCCGGACCTTGCGAATGGACGTGCTATCGTTACTCTAGACATTGGTAAGTCTCCCATTTGTTGCTGCACAATTGTAGGTTTGGCTCGAAAGCACCTATGACATTGGTGAACTAACAAGTGGCCAAAATCGCAGTCTCATTGTTGCAAAAAGTTGTTGAGCTGCATGAAGAAGAACTAAATGATAGTGTCGAACCAATAGGGTAGTGAACGGACTTCGGGCTGGTAAAACGATCGGATGTTTGGTTTCATAGAGTTCACTCGAGTGTTCCAGCCTTCCACCGCTTAGAAGTATTCCATCCTTCGAAATGTGTGGGTTAAACCAACGCAAGGAAGAACTACGCTTCACCACTCTGCCATTCATTAAATGCGCCAACTCTTCAGTAAAGGTTTCAGCTTGAACCTTTCGAACGATGACCTTCTCCGCATGGTTTAGTTCGTCGGTTGTTAAAAATCCTAGCCTGAATGGAGTCTTCCAGGGTCGTAACGCTGAAATTAATCGAATCCAATATGCAGTAATCCTGATCATTTTGGTGTATGGAGAAAACTTTGCTATGTATTCGTTGATGAACTTTTTTTTTCCGACACGACGCAAGCAATTTTCTGTTGTTTTCTTTCCAATTCCTCTGGTTCAGTGCATTCGAAAGATAGTTCAGGCCACTGTGTCGAATCTTCGCTCAACCACCTGGGTCCTGTCCACCATAACCTGTTCTCCGCAATGTCCTCAGATGTCGATATGAGATCTGCGGGATTGTTAGTACCTGCAACATGTCGCCAAGAATGTCCAATTGTGAGTGCCTGGATTTTTGACACTCTATTCGCTACAAATGTGGTCCACATGTTCGGAATAGCAACAATCCATCGTAGAACACACGTACTATCCACTCAGAAAAATGTTTCACACGTGAATTTCCTCGCTTCTCTTGCCTTTGTCAACAGCTCTGCTGATAGAAGTGCAGCACATAATTCTAGTCTGGGAAGTGACTGAACCTTTAAAGGTGCAACCTTCGACTTGGAAGTGAACAAGCGTACCGTTATTCTTCCATCCTTATCTCGACTTCTCAAGTAAATGCAGCATCCATATGCCTTCTCTAATGCATCAGAAGCTGTGTACGTCTACGACTTCTTCTTCGACAGCGACTATACAACGAGGAATTCGTAAAGAATTCAATGACTGCAGTTTTGAGCAAAATTCACACCACTCATGAGCAACAGCTTCTGGAAGCACGGTATCCCAACCAATCTGATGTCTTGACTCGTCTGATAAACACCACAGTCTTTGCATAAAGATTTTAGCTCTTGTTATTACTGCTCCGAGCAAGCCCAATGGGTCGAAAAGTGTTGCAATTATTGAGATAACTTGACGTTTTGTGATGACTTGCCCATTTTGCAATTTTGGAATTGAAAAATTATATTTCAAGCAGTCTGACTTAGGCAACCAATTCAGTCCTGGGATGCTCATCTGTGGATCCTGATCAATATCCGTGTTTTCCAAGTCCGGCAAGGCTAAAAAGTCTTTGGGTAAACCATTAAAAACTGACAAGCTGTTAGAAACCCATTTACGTAGTCTAAAACCTACACTCAACATCATACCATCCAACTGTGTGCGTAACTCAATTGCCTCGTTCACATTGTCTGCTCCTGGAACGACATCGTCCTTATACACATCGTTCTCGATTACCTGGGCAACAACTGGAAAGTTATGTTGCTCATCGATTGCCAATTGTTTTAAGGCTCCTCCAGACCTAAGCGATTTCATCGCCGCGACGGCGACAACTAGTCTCCGCGATTCTGATGTAATTAAAATCTGATTGATGTATGATACGGAAAAAGCTCCGAACTGTATGACAGATACATTTTTGGAAAATATAAAAAAATGAGATAAACTTCTGAATATGTAATTCAGAACTTTTTCCGTATCATACATCAATCAGATTTTAATTACATTTTGTCTAGAATGTATAAGGGGGAAAGACGGCTTTGGCAGGTTTTGTTCTATTATTGGCAGGGGGGTTTTTGTCGACCGAATTTTATGAAATTTGGCCACAATATTCTTTGATATGCAAAGAATGTTTAGGCCAAATTTGAGCATAGTCAGTCATAAAAAACCCCCCTGCCAATAATAGAACAAAACCTGCCAAAGCCGTCATTCCCCCTATAAGCATTTTAAAATGATTTTCCTATGCTGTGCTGTAAATAGGATCTGTCAAAGTTAACTCCGACGCGTTGTGTGACTTCTTCTTTTACTTGGATTCATCTATTGGGTTTCAAAAGAAATTGCTATGGATAGGATTATAATTTATGAAACCTTTTTTATTTTACTTTTGTTAAATTTCCTGTATATAGGCCCAAATCAGTTTAATTAGTTTTCACTTTCAAAATCAACAATTTGTATCGTAATAAGTATTAACCACTTCGAATAAGAATACATAGTCGATATTATTCCTCAAATGGTATTTTCTGCTTCAAGTTTTCTTTCGGTCTTTGGAGTACGGCTCAACCCTTATCCGGTAATCCTAGCAGTAAAGCTAAAAGTCCAAAGAACGAAGCATTAAAAGGGTAGAGTGTGAGCATCTAAGCTAATTTTATTTACATAATTAAATTAGGTAGTTTATTGTATCGCAATCTGGCATCTTTCCCAACATCTTCCATCCGGGACCGCACGCAGTTTATCTTCAGAACTGACTGACACGGCGCCCCAGCAGATGAACAACATCGTAAGATGAGTGAAACGGCTTCCAAGGTTGCAAATCGTGGTGAGCTTTTGCAGTTTCCGCTATCGAACGAGACCACCGCCATCGCAGCCGAGTTGGTACTTCGCCCGGGGCAAAACGAACGCAATAGCCTTCCGAAATCGAACTGCTGTGCGAATGCGTCCGACCTAGTATAGGAAACTGTTGTAAATTGATAGCTGTCATGATTTGTGATTAGCACTGCGAAACAACATTTTTGTTGGTCCATTTGGTTTCGCCGATAACAAATGATGGGGAGGGATGAAGAAGCGCAAAATACGGGAGGTTTTGCAGATGATTTTGCTAATTGACGCCAGGGGCGGTCACCGTCGGTATCTTTGGGCCAGTTATATACCGAAAAAAGATTAATGTTAGATCGCACAGATTGGATAAGCGTGGAGAATTTGTTTGATTGATATCGATTCGCAGAACATATTCCCGACTTTTGCATTAATTAATTGGTAATGGAGGAAAACTTTCTAAAACAACGTGCATAATTTGTTACAGATATGAATAAGAGCAGAGATGTTCAGTTTGATAGATGATTTCTTAGTTTTGAGATTGATGTATGATTTATCCAATCCAAATATTAATAATGGTAGGCATAGTGTCAGACTTCAAGATTTGGAATTCACTCCATTATTATCACCATTCATTGCACACCATGCATCTCCATCTTCATACTAAAGTATTATGACTCAGGGTTCGTACTTTTCGTTTCGATGAGACGAAATCCAGCGATTTTCGGGTCGAAGGAGAATATTTTTTCGGAGTTAGTAGTGAAGAAAAACATCTTTCTCATACCTTCTTGTCTCTAGAGCGAACCAAGAAGATAAGCGAAAATCGTGCCTAATTGATGAATTTCTTTTTTCGATCTTACTTTTACCCCTTACTCTCTTTATGCGAAAATTTTCGGTAAGCAATAACAAAAATGTTATGACCGCAACGAGATTCGAACCTAGAACATCGAAAAAAATGGCGGTGTGATGCGATACCACCAAATCGCCTGCATGTAGGTTAGGGTGGCTCAAAAAACACTTTTTCAAATTTTTTGATGGGCCGCCCTCTTATTCGGTTTTATTTGATGCCCTGAAGCTCCGGACAAAATTTCAGCCAAATCGGCCAACGTTTGGGCGGTGCTAAACTCGTTGGAAGTTTATATAGAAAAGATATTAGAAACATTTTACAGTGATTTGCAGTTGAAGGCTTTATTTCACGATCAAAGATACGAAATTGATACTCATTCAGTTCTTGAGAAATGCTAAATACAGAATGTTATGCTGACAACCTCTAATTAGAGTTTATAAGGCATAACATATTAGCATTAAATTCTTCAAGATCTGAATGAGTATCATAGTTCTTCATCGTAAGTTGTGACTTCCAACTGCAATTCACCGGTTTTGGATGTTTCTGCCTACATTTTTCTATATGAATTTCCAACGAGTTTAGCACCGCCCAAACGTTGACTGATTTTGCTGAAATTTTGTCCAGAGCATCAGGACATCAAATAGAACGGCCCATCAGAAAAATTGATAAAAGTTTTTTCCATACTAATTTGAGCCACCCTAATGTAGGTATTAGGCTGTTTGTTCCATAAAAGCAATTTTTTTTGCAATTGGTGAAAAGGGAAAAAGAAGTGAGAAAACTAGCAAATCAACTTTTCGCAGCACTTGTAGTGAGGGGGAAATGGTTATCTCTCATCAGACCTTTTTTATTTTCCCCCAAATATATTTTTCGGTGAAAATCAACATGAGGGAGCATTCTCTGTTCGTGAGAATACGTGAGAATTACGATCCCTGAATATGACGGTTTAAAACAATTTAAATAACTAATTTTTTAAGTAGTAGCATGATAACCCAAGCAACACCTCTTGTTTCTCAGTGAGTAACAACAACTGTGGTGTGACTTACTAAAGGTCTGACTTATGCACAACGCGTCGTATTTGGAACTCCTTTGTGACACAAAAAGCGCAAGAGGTGGAGCCTATTTGCAACATCTTGCGGCTACAATGAAAATAAAAACACAAAACCAACCGGGAATCGAACCATGGACCTTGAGATTTGCAACCTTCTACTATAACCATCACACCAACAATTCTATTTGGAGATTCTGCAACAAGTGCACTACATAAACAACAAAGTCATTTGTAACTTCATTGTACCTTATACGGAACATGCAAGGGACTGTCAAAAATAAAATACTGCTCTAAGTGTTTTGCAACGTATCAGAAACATTGTCGTAACAGCAATGAACCGAAGTGTTATTAATTCTGCAACTTATCTGTTTTGTTTCTGATATGAAACACATCGAATTGAAAACCATCCAAGAAGTCAGATGGGTAGTATATTGCGACGCCACTTGAACGGAAATGAAACATTGTGATTTTCTGAAACTGGGAAGTGGCTTTAGTGTGACTCGATGTATTGCCAGTGTCTTCAATGCAATTTATTAGGAACAAACACCTATTTGAAAGATGTTGCGCGTGCTGCTTGGGAATTCACATATTATAAATTCGTATTTCGTGTACTAAGCGACCAAAAATTTAATTCCAGGTTTATAATTTTGTTAATCTCATGCTGGTTCGGGTAATGAAATATGTGCTCATCAGCTTACGAATCTCACAACATTGTTCATATACTTTTAAAGCACACACTGGGTAAAGTGAAGGTTATATGAATTCATTTTGTTAAACGACTGCTGGAAGTTTACACAAGCCACATGCGATTGAACTGAACGAAGAAAGTTCTAACTTCCCTCAAAAGCGACATTATCAAAATTACGAAGCAAACATTGTGATTTGCATATCTAAATAGCTTCCGCCTTGATATTACCTTTCCACAGTAAATACTAGAGTCCAATTTAACTGTACTTAAACAAACCGCCACCGCCGCCGCCCCAAAACAATTCCGCCATCAGCATGTAAAGTAGGTACTTCACCCTTGATCGGTAGACGACGACAACACCATTTGCAAGGTCTCATTCGAAGTGTGGTACATGAGCAGAGAATCGAAATTGAATCCTGCCAGGAAGTTGTATCGACAAGTGCAAAAAATCCTGTCGACATGAATTCCGCACTATGGGCATACTGAAACAAAATGGCCAGAATGTTTCTTTTTTGCTTTGATTAAGAGATTTGTTTATACTCTCAAGTAGGTAAAAGCATCTGCAGTACATTTTTTGCCACCGATATTCCTTAGTGTAACGCGCACCAAACAAGGAACAACCAGCCAGCGGAAAAGCAAACGTTCCGTCGTACAACACAATATTGGAGATTGTTTTTCCATGTTCGTTTACTTTCTCGCCCGCCGCCGCGTGGCTCGTGGCACCCGAAGAAGAATCGCTTGAACGTGCACCGGGTGTAGGGGCGTCATGAAAGCACATCCTTGAGTGGAATCTTTGCCATCGTTGGCCGGCAGCCAAGCAGCAGCGGCAGCAGCAGTGTCCGTCATTCATCTGGAGGCGCTTTTCCTAACGACACAGCGGGCAGTACGCTCTTAAATTTATTGAGCAACGTCTTGCATACATAGAGGGATGGAGTCCAAAACGCACCATTGGGGAAAAAACAGAAATTATGGCACATCAAAGATCAGGTTATAATTATTCACCAGAATTCTAAATGAGCGTCCTAGTGGAAAATAAATCCTAAAATATGGGATATCCAATTCTTCTTCATGTCAGTTTCAATATTTCAAATAAAAAAACAAAACTGTAAAAATGCTGCAGGTGTAGACCGACCTGAAGAATTAGCCTTAAATGAATTAAAGAATCGATTGAGCCAATACAACTTTTTTACGGAAAAAGCCTATTGATTCTTTCACTTTTTTAACTTTCCCAACGCATTAGGGCTGCAAGCCTCTTAAATAAAGACAATAATAATAAACTTTTCCAACGAACCCACGCCTATAATTATTTTTAATATTTATGACAAAAAAATCGAAAAAGTGCTCGACTTTTTCTTTATTTAGATCAACATTTTTTTGAGAGGTACCCCTCCAAACTTTCCCATTAATTGAGGTACCCCCTCTTGAAAGTAGACTTCCAAGCCTTTGAAAGAATAATTCCGAGCCCTTTGAGTGGAACCTTCCGAGCCTCTTGAAAGAAGCTTCTAAATCTCTTGAAAGTAGGCTTCCGCACCTTTTGACAAGAGGCTTCCGAGCCTCCTGAAAAGAGACTTCCGGGCCTCTTGAAAGCAGGCTTTCGAGCTTCTTGAAAGGAGCTTTCCGAGCCTTTTGAAAAGAGCCTTCCAAGCCTCTTGAAAGTAGGCTTCAGAGCCTCTTGAAAGGATGCTTCTGAGCCTCTGGAAAGGAGGCTTCCGAGCCTCTTGAAAAGAGGTTTCCGAGCATCTTGAAAGGAGTTTTCCAATTTTTTTGAAAAGAACCTTCCGAATCTCTTGAAGGGAGGCATCCGAGCTTTTTGTAAGAAGGCTTCCGACTCTCTTGAAAGGAGCCTTCCGAACTTTTTGAACTAAGTCTTCTGACCCTCTTAGAACGAGGCTTCCGACCCTCTTAGAACGAGGCTTCCGAGCCTCTTGGAAGTAGGCTTTCGAGCCTCTTGAAAGGAGGCTTTCGAGCCTCTTGGAAGGAGGCTTCCGAGCCTCTTGGAAGGAGGCTTCCGAGCCTCTTGGAAGGAGGCTTCCGAGCCTCTTGGAAGGAGGCCTGAGCCTCTTGGAAGGAGGCTTCTGAGCCTCTTGAAAGGAGGCTCTGAGCCTCTTGAAAGGAGGCTTCTGAGCCTCTTGAAAGGAGGCTTCTGAGCCTCTTGAAAGGAGGCTTCTGAGCCTCTTGAAAGGAGGCTTCTGAGCCTCTTGAAAGGAGGCCTGAGCTCTTGAAAGGAGGCTCTGAGCCTCTTGAAAGGAGGTTTCGAGCCTCTTGAAAGGAGGCTTCCTGAGCCTCTTGAAAGGAGGCTTCCTGAGCCTCTTGAAAGGAGGCTTGAGCCTCTTGAAAGGAGGCCTGAGCCTCTTGAAAGGAGGCCTGAGGCCTCTTGAAAGGAGGCTTGAGCCTCTTGAAAGGAGGCTTCTGAGGCCTCTTGAAAGGAGGCCTGAGCCTCTTGAAAGGAGGCTTCTGAGGCCTCTTGAAAGGAGGCCTGAGCCTCTTGAAAGGAGGCTTGAGCCTTCTTGAAAGGAGGCTCTGAGCCTCTTGAAAGGAGGCTTCCTGAGCCTCTTGAAAGGAGGCTCTGAGCCTCTTGAAAGGAGGCTTCTGAGCCTCTTGAAAGGAGGCCTGAGCCTCTTGAAAGGAGGCTTGAGCCTCTTGAAAGGAGGCTTGAGCCTCTTGAAAGGAGGCTTCTGAGCCTCTTGAAAGGAGGCTCTGAGCCTCTTGAAAGGAGGCTTCTGAGCCTCTTGAAAGGGAGGCTTCCGAGCCTCTTGAAAGGAGGCTTCTGAGCCTCTTGAAAGGAGGCTCTGAGCCTCTTGAAAGGAGGCTTCCTGAGCCTTGAAAGGAGGCTCTGAGCCTCTTGAAAGGAGGCCTGAGCCTCTGAAAGGAGGCTCTGAGCCTCTTGAAAGGAGGCTCTGAGCCTCTTGAAAGGAGGCTTCTGAGCCTCTTGAAAGGAGGCCTGAGCCTCTTGAAAGGAGGCTTCCGAGCCTCTTGAAAGGAGGCTTCTGAGCCTCTTGAAAGGAGGCTTCCGAGCCTCTTGAAAGGAGGCTTCCGAGCCTCTTGAAAGGAGGCTTCCGAGCCTCTTGAAAGGAGGCTTCCGGGCCTCTTGAAAGGAGGCTTCTGGGCCTCTTGAAAGGAGGCTTCCGGGCCTCTTGAAAGAAGGCTTCCGGGCCTCTTGAAAGGAGGCTTCCGAGCCTCTTTAAAGGAGGCTTCCGAGCCTCTTGAAAGGAGGCTTCCGACTCTCTTGAAAGGAGCCATCCGAACTTTTTGAACTAAGTCTTCTGACCCTCTTAGAACGAGGCTTCCGACCCTCTTAGAACGAGAGGCCTGAGGCCTCTTGAAAGGAGGCTTCTGAGCCTCTTGAAAGGAGGCTTCTGAGCCTCTGAAAGGAGGCTTCTGAGCCTCTTGAAAGGAGGCTTCTGAGCTCTTGAAAGGAGGCCTGAGGCCTCTTGAAAGGAGGCTCTGAGGCCTCTTGAAAGGAGGCTTCTGAGCCTCTTGAAAGGAGGCTTCTGAGGCCTCTTGAAAGGAGGCTTCTGAGGCCTCTTGAAAGGAGGCTTCTGAGCCTCTTGAAAGGAGGCTTCTGAGGCCTCTTGAAAGGAGGCTTGAGGCCTCTTGAAAGGAGGCTTCTGAGCCTCTTGAAAGGAGGCTTCCGAGCCTCTTGAAAGGAGGCTTCCGAGCCTCTTGAAAGGAGGCTTCCGAGCCTCTTGAAAGGAGGCTTCCGAGCCTCTTGAAAGGAGGCTTCCGAGCCTCTTGAAAGGAGGCTTCCGAGCCTCTTGAAAGGAAGCTTCCGAACCTCTTGAAAGGAGGAAGTGAGGAATTCTTTAAAAAATTACTCTTAAGGACAAGCATCATGGAATTCAAAACCAAATGCACTTGCATTTTCAAGTACACCCCATTCAAAACAGAAGCCACGCACAACTGTCATTTTTATTATTCCTGCTTTGCTGCGTTGCAGCATGCGTGAAATAATAAAAATGACAGTTGTGCGTGGCTTCTGTTCCATGATGCTTGTCCTTAAATAACCCAGTCAACCTCAGATCGTATATGAAAGTATATATTTGATCGCATATATTGCAGTTTTTCATCGCACTCGTAAATGATTACTTATAAAAATAGCCCAAATATGATAACTATCGTATGTAATACCTGCATATGGAATATTTACGATTGTGTTAAAAAAAATCGTAAAGAGATATAAACAATATCCGGTTAATCAGATTGAATCGCGAATATCGTATATCCACATACGTGTTGTCATGAAAATCGTATACGGATGTGCGTTGTACGTAAATAGTTTTTACTTCTGCGCATTGACCAAAGCCCACTGTATCTCAGCGATAAAGTAAATTTCATTTTTACTTACTTCAATCTATCCGATGTGATTTAATTTTATGGTATAAATGCTGTTATCTAATTCCGTTCTATAAATCCTGCCGATTTGTGCTCCGCACTGCCAAACATTAAAAAAAAACAACTAAACTTCTAACAAATGAAAATAACTCAGTACTAGTGGTAAACACGGCGAAATGTTGATGTTGACATTTCATCATCGTTTATATGTGGGCAGAATCGTGTGGAATGCTGCGTAATCGTTTTATGTATAAACATTATCGGAACAATTACAAACAGTTTCTATATAAGACTCAAGCTACATTTGTACGTATATCAACATAGTACTTGAATCGTATAAATGTGATAGACATCGTATACTGTAATATCGTAGTCAACACTAGAGTTTTATCTAGATTATGATTGTCAAAAAGTTGCTGCTTTTCAACAGTTGCTGTTTAGCACATCGGTAGAGCTTTTGCCTTGAGATCCAAAGGTCAAATGTTCAATGCATGGTTGTTTACAATATTTTTTTTTGCTATTACTAGATCGTAATAATGCTTACGAAAACTCAAGAAAGTCGTTGTTTAATAGGTATATGGCCTCCACTTTAGTAGGTATATAGCGATTCAGTGCATTATATACAAGTTTGCTTGCTTGTATATGGCAACTTATATCAAAAGCTATACGTATCAAAATGTTAGCTGGGAAGTCCAAGAACCGTTTGAGACAATAAAGCAAGATAGAATTTTCGACTGAAAAGGAGTTTTCTTTAGTTGGGGATCCCAAGTAAAAAGTGTCAAACAATTTTGACGTTTGTAAAAAAACAAATTGACCGAATATGTATTCAACCATAGCCATAACATATTCATAAAGATCAGGAGACATGGTCAGATAGTTTTGGGATATCATGGGTCATCGAAAGCGTCCTTGAGTTTAGATGAGATGATCTGGTATTCATTGAATAGCATGTTTCATGGACAGATCGTATGCAATGGAGGAACTGTCGTTGGTGAAGTGAATTCGAGGTGGATTATAACACGGAAGAATCTAAAGAATCAAATATTCAGAATGGAGTTTCCAGGTACATTTAGAATCAAACACGAACCCAAGGTGATAGATGATGAAGATTGGTTGATGTCATCATTCAACAGCTTTAGTTTTAGTTGAGAAGGGTACCGCTTCCTAATAAACACAACCAACTGAGTTTTTTGCGGTGAAAACTCGATCCCTAAATGTCTGACCCAAACAGTCAGATTATTTAGGGTACTTTGCAATGGTTCTTGCAAGATATCTGCACATGGACCTCTTAGAGAGACCAAAGCATCATCTGCAAGTTGTCTGAGCGTGCATTGTCCTTCCAAACAATTGTCAATATCTTTAACATAGAAATTATAAAGCAAGGGACTTAAACATGAACCTTGGGGAAGGCCCATGTAACTAGTTCTGGAAGTTGTCACAGTGCTGAGTGTGTAAATATTTCTTAGCAACTGTAGATTTGTAGTCCCGAGTGAAAGTATAGTTTTGATGAGCCAGAATATCTAAAACTATCTAACGGTGCCTGTAGACTTCCAAAAGATGCAATGGATATAGTTGAATACGTATCAAAAGTTTGAGTAATGAAAAAAACACTGCTACAACTGTTGATTGCACCTCATGGATAGTTTGGATGACCCAGAAAATCTAAACTATCTGGCGATGTATGTTATACTTCCAGGAGATGTAATAGGTGTGGTTGAACATATATAAATATTTTGTGTAAGGAAAAAACCACTGTCAACTGTTGATTGCAAGTCCCGAACTCAAAAAAAGTTTGGACAATCTAAAATATTTAAAAACTATCTTACAATGTATTTTGGTCTTTTAGGGTATGTAACACAAATTGTTGGATACATATCAAAACTTTGGGCAACAGAAGAAGCCCTCAAAGCAGCTATAGTCCTGAAAGCTTAGATGATGCAAAATATATAAAAACTATCTTACGATGTATATTGGCCATCCAGGAGCAGTACGTACAGATGCGTTGAGTACCGAAAAAAGCTTAGCTGTAGATCTCAAATCCCGAACTCAAGGATAGTTTGAATTGCTCATATTATCTTCAAATGATCTTACGATATCCGTTAACCTCCCTGGAGGTGTAATGGATATATTTTAATTCAAATTGAAGCTTAAGTACCGAAAAGAGCTATTAAGCAGCTGTAGAACTCAAGTTCCGAACTCAAGGACAATTTGGGTGACGCAGAATATCTTAAATCTATTATGCGATATCCATTGACCTCCCGGGAGGTGTAATGGATATGATTGAATTCATATTGAAGCTTTAAGTACCGAAAAATGCTTAGAAGCAGCTGTACATCGTAAGTCCCGAACTCAAGGACAATTTGGATTGCCCAGAATGTCTCAGAACTATCCTACGATATCCTTTGGCTTCCTCGGGATGTGTAATGGATATAATTGAATTCATATTGAAGCTTTAAGTACAGAAAAACGATTTTCTTGCAGCTGTAGATCGCAATTCCCGAACTCAAGGACAATTTGGATTGCCCAGAATGTCCCAAAACGATCTTACGATATCTGTTGATCTCCAGAAGATGTAATGGATATAATATAGTGCATATCGAAGCTTTCAGTAGCGAAAAAAGCTTCTAAGCAGCTGTACATCTCAAGTCATGAACTTAAGACTCAAGTTTGGATGGCATAGGACGTTAGAAAATAGTTATTGTACATCACAGTAACTCTACGGATAAGTTATATATTATTTCGAAACAGTACAATCCGCTGCCAATATACCTGATATTTTCCCTTCCCTAACTTCACCGTGTTCATGATGCTCTAGGTTGTCGTAGGGCCTTGATCTCTGATAGGGGAGTTATTTTAAGCAATTTTGTTGAAGATAGTGTTCACTTTTATCCATCTTGCGACATACATTTTTCTGTTGGGGTCATATATGACCCCGTGGGATTGAAAGGGTTAATCTTTTATTCCAATTTTGAAAATTAAAATCGTTCAATGTATTTTCCACATTACAAATTTTGTTTTCTAATTGAACTATCGACTAACAGTTGATTTTAAATGGTATCCGTAGTTTACAAATAAATTCGATTATTTTATACCGGTGGATCGTTCCATACGATGCTCCTCTTCATGGGTCGCACCGAGATTTCGTTCATGGAAATTTATCGACCCCAAGGGGGTCGAACGGCATCGTTGCGGGCCATTTTACCGATGGTGTGAGAAATTGCGCAGAGATTGCCGGTCACGTAGCAGTTGTGTGAAGTGTACAAATTATTCTGATTCAACTAAGGCAGCCAGTTGGAGGTTGGAAGAAACCATCCCGGTGTGGGTAATTTCGAAGAATTTTCGGAAATGTCCATTAAAACCGTGAAGTAGAAATAAAAGAATGTAAACTATGGTAAATGTTTTGTTAAGAAATAAATATAAGAAAAAGTTATTTTATTGTGGTAACATTCAACACACAATTTTTTTCACTTTTATTGTCGACTATAAACTAAAGGGATGAGCACCAAAACTTTTAGAATTGAATCAGAATCATACGAAAGCGTATTATTAGCATTGGAACGCCCACAGTATAATATTATTTAGCACCAGTTGTTTTTGGCACACAGCGCAAAACAAATCCGGAAATTAAGAATTTATTCGATTATAATTATTGCAATTTACTAAGTGAACACAATGAAAAACGATGCTATTATCATTCAGTTTTGTAGCAAATCAACTCATAGAATCAAACTTGTGCAGCGTAGCTTCAAGGCGTCTCCATCGGTAATAACCATTTCTTTGTATGAGCAACTTAGTATTACAAACGCTGTGGGAATTAATACAAGAAGGTAGCGATCGCTTTCGACATCATCTACCGGCCGTGAAGCTTAAAATTCGATCGCCCTGCATATAGCTTCTAACTAATTTAAGAATATGCCATCCTCTCTTCTTTATTAACTGGTTGTCCAAACACCTCGTGCTACACGACCCTGGCGGATCAGTTCTTCTGTGCCTAATTGTATCTACCGCGCTCGTGTGCGCCAGATTTACTTTTCGAGACCTTAGGTATTTGTTTCGAAAATGAAGGCGTTTACTAAATTTACAAGTCTGTTCGTTAATTATTCATCATTGTGTCGGCGAGCGGGAAAATAGATGTGCTCATCGGCGTAGTATTTTCTCAAGTCGTGAAGCTACTCCGTTCACTATGCTGAGTGAGAAAAAAAACTTCCATTTTTGGGGCGCCTATCGGATGACATTGTGCGCTTACAAGTTGTGAGAATATTGTTCGCTTTTTAACGATTCATTAGATGAAATCGAATTTTTCTTCTAATGGTCGAACGTTTTGCTTTGAAAGTGAAAGTATAACTGTCGCTTTTTTGTGCTAGTGATAACGATTGTGATACTGCTTACGTATATCTTATGTCTTGTTCAACGGTTGGGAACTTTGAATAGCAATTTAATCTTCCGGGACTCCTCATGCAGCCCCGCCCCACTTGTGAACAACAACAGTCCCGGAAGTTTAAACAAATATCAAGTTAGAAAATACGAAACAAAATTTGTGCAATAAACATTTTAATCAATCCTCAAATGAAAAATATTTGCCAACATTTCTAGTATTATTAAACAAGACATAAGACCAGTATTCCTGCATTGCATTGCTTTTATAATTGCACATGTTTGATAAATGAATCCACTCTATCGCCGTACTCCACTAAAAACTGCATACATGTGCCCATTTTTTCCGCACTATATCAATTCAAATTGACACTATCAATAAATTGAGTTTTTCTTGTTCCACTTTCACCATACACGGCAATGACCACGATCCGAATCCTAACCACCCCCACACGATCATTTAACATCTCGGTCTACGACCAAACGGGTATCGAATCTCATTTTTTACTTACTTTCACTACAAAAAACAACACTCCCCAATCCGTGTGCCGCAGTTTGCTGAAAGGAACGAAACATGCGAAACTGCCAACACCTTGTGGTAGCAGTTCTCGCGTGACCATGCCATCCACACCGGACGAAGCCTTCACCGGGCACCACAGAAAAACAACCAACAAATCTTCAACTGCCCAGTTGGCTAAACTTGAACTTGCTCAGAACCTGGCACTCGGGTCATAAATTAAATTTTCCACTTCGATGCACTCCGGTTTTCTTTATTATCTTCACACTGTCTACACTGGCTTGCCTACAATCCTACACCCACACTCATTTCCAACACCCATCCACTTCTGCATGGTACTCTATCACCTACTTCGTCCGATCCAGCCTATGCGGCCAACCTTTCGGTTTCACTATCTCACAGCCTGGGTCACCAAGAAAAGTTGAAAAGGTGTACTTTTAACCTACTTTATGGGAAAACCTTTTTCGTGTTTGCTGAAAATTCTCCGAAGCTAACTTCGAAAGGGAAAATGTTTGCAATCTTTCCTACCATGCAAGGAACAGCACAACCGACCAGTTACATTTCCAGCCTATCAGCAGCGTGTCCGGACTGTCAGACTCAATGGAGATGTTCTGGGAAAACAACTCTCGTTGCGTTTCTAATGGTGGTAATAAAAACGAAGTTTTAACGTATGCGAAGAATGTGTGCGTACTGTTCTGAAATTTAAAACGTTGTTCTTATTAATAGCAAGTGAAAAGCTCACATTCTAATTCAGAAGATGACTGCCATGTTTATTGGAATGAACTTTTCCATCATAAATTCTTATTCGATGAATCGATTTCTTTATTTACTTAAGGTACTTTCCCAAACAATCCATATTGTTGACGCCTCTAACATTTTTTTTAAGTTTGAAAATAAACAAATCGGGTGGTGCAATTTAATAGCGGTCTAATATTCACCCCATTTTCTTCCAACCTCTGTCCGGACCATACTGCAGCACTTTTTTTGTTGTCGATTTTTTAAATAGTTGGAGGCTTCTTTGGGAAAGTTAACCTTAAACATGTCCATGCAAGACCATGCTGAGGGTGGCTGGTTTCGATTCCCGGTGCCGGTCTAGGCAAATTTCGGTTTGGAAATTGGCTCGACTTCCCTGGGTATAAAAAGTAACATCGTGTTAGCCTCATGATATACGAATGCCAAAATGGTAACTTGGCTTAGAAACCTCGCGGTTGATAACTGTGGAAGTGCCGAATGAATACTAAGCAGCGAGATAGCAATGTCCCAGTGGGGGATGTAATGCCAATAATAAGAAGATGATCGTTCCAAAATTACAGGCCGAAGAGCGAAGCAGTGTCACAGTGGTGAGACGTCTCACTACTCATTTCGCACTTCTCACTTTTTACAGTGAGGAGAGAAAAATGAAGAGTGAGAAGTGAGACGTCTCTCTTCTCATTGCTAATTTCTCACTTTACAAATGAACTATTCGGCTAAATGACCTATTCGGCCAAATGTCCTATTCGGCCAAATTACCCTTTCGGCTAAATGATCCTTTTGGGTTTCACGCCCCTTTTCGGCCAAACGACCCTATAGGCCAAATGACCCTTTCGGCCAAATTACCCTTTCGGCCCAATGACCCATTCGGCCAAACGACCCTTTCGGCCAAACAAACCTTTCGGCCAGATGGGTTTCGGCCTAATGGTCTGTTCAGCCTAGTGGCATTCGGCTAAATGGCTTTCGGCCGAATGGGTTCCGGCCAAATGACCCCTCCCCCGGGTTTTCAGCGTTTTACTGGTGATATTCTAGAAGCAAGACAAGGATGTGGCTAGGGCTCCGATGCATGGCCAAAAACAGTATTACTGTTCTGTTTTCTCAAGAAAGGATTGATAAGAGGCGCGCCTTCAATGGGATTGCTCTCTGTGAAGGGTCTAAATAGCGGGACCTAGTCATGGTGAAACCGATGCTGCATTGCTTATCAATAGTTATGGAGTAACTCGACATGCACTTAAACACTAAGGATACGGGTAACGCTTCAATATATCTAATAACTGGTCGCAGTGACACATCCGAACAGGAACATAATCTACAATTAGCTTCCTATAAGATCAATAATTTTGAAATAACACTCAGTTAAATTATTGGCCCATGTAGCTAGGCGGTGCTGGCAAAATAATCGATTTTTTGCATGGCTTGAACAAGCAATCTTCGAAGGGTTATAACTTTTTTTGTTGACATTCCAGCAACGTACCTTCTTCAGTAAAGTTTTTCGACATCTCTCGGGTTATACTTTAACACAATGTGCCACTTGGATTACGATGAATTAAAACCACTAGAATTAAAAATGCTAAAATATACGTTTTCCCTAATACTAATTTACATACAAACTTCAAACGCGATGCGGAAAGCGAGGAAGAAACCAATTGGGTCCAAATTCTTCACAGTTGCTTAGGAACCCGAATGGTATCGAAAAACCATTGATTTGAAAAAATTACCATGATGCCCCACTCTAATACAGACACACACAGACATCACCTTAATTCGTCGAACTGAGTCGATTGGTATATAACACTATGGGTCGCAGGGCATCCTATAAGAGCGAACTTATTGTACGAGAAAGGCAAAAATGGAACTATTATTTAAACATCAGCGAAGCGAACGAAGCAATATTTTATGGAACACGATAGGAATCTTCATCAAATCAAAAGCAAAGACAAATCCGCATCCGCATGTCTACCAAGGTCTGAAATCAATGCAAAATAAAACCACGCTTATGTTTCGCCATGCATCGCAATACTCTACTGTTATGCCTGTCTGGTCACTCAGTCCGATGTTCCTGAATCGTTAAAAAGCTGTTTGTTTTATCTAATTGTTATAACTTTTTCCTGCGAATTAGTCCCTTTCGTGTCATAATTCCATCGCAGAGTCGAGGGCCCGCCAAAACCGTTTGCATTAGCACATCTTAATTGTCATCATCATGCTTCACGCCTCGGATTCTTCGGATTTTTTGTTTCAAGTAGCACCACCCAAACTTTTGCGTCCTTTGAACCGCCACATCCTTTGCGAGAGTGTGTCTTAACAATGTGGGCAAAGGTACTATAATTTTATTTTTACTTTTATTGCTCTGGATAATGAGCTTGTAGCACGGACCAGTCAGCCAGTTAGTCATCCCGAGTTGGAGCGAATAACTCGAACACTAAGGCTGTCTAGCATGGATGTGCTGAAGCTGATAATACAGAGTAAAGCACTAATTGATTATAACTTGAAAGATGCTTCAAAGTCTGAAGTCTAGTAGGAAACACTGAAGACGGCTTTACTATTGAGATTAAAATGCGAATGAAATGAAGTAGAGGAATAAAATTGTATAAAAGTACTTTTCCTTCTTCTCCATTTTTTCAGTGTGAACAAGTTTTTAGTGTGATTTATAATTAACAAATAAAGTTATGTACAAAAATTCAACAGTAATTTCACTTATTGAATCAATATACCTACCTACTATTCTTTTACAAATCTAGTTCTTAGTTTCAAAGCTCAAAATTGTCACTGTTTAAGGTATAATCTTCTGGTCGAGCGTGTACCACCAAATAACAAATGTAATTTTTTTTCTTTCGTTTAACTCATAACAATTCGTGTACCCACCACTGGTGACTCCCTCGTGGTGACAACATTTCGCTTTGGAGAATGAGTTAAAGCACAAAAAATTGCCTCGAGCATAAAAATGGTGTTTCGACGGTCAACGGCTGAAAACGAAATAACCCTTGTTATGGGTGTGCTAAATGTTTGCGCAATTAATTTTAATAAGTTGTTTTATTTTATTTGAATTTTTTCACGGATTGGATTACACCGCTTAATATAGTTTCATCTGTTACGGTTAATATTATTTATTTTTTTAAACTTTTTCCTCTATCAAATATTTTGCTCATGTTTTATCTTATTTTACTTTTTTTCTTTATTTACAGGTATAAGGAGGAACACCTTATTAGTTGACAGTAAGTAGAACACAGTGGCGCCGGGAGTGGGTGGGACAAGTAGGACATGTCCTACGCATGAATTTGCCTGGGTGGGACAGTCAAAGCATTGTCCTACTCATGATTATTATAAGGAACCTTTCACAAATTACGTAACGCTATAGGGGGAGGGAGGGGGTTAAGCCGAGTGTTACGATTTATACAAAAAATTAAACCTCTCATACAAAAAGTGTTACGAGGGGGATGGTGGGGGACCAAAATCACCAAATTTAGCGTTACGTAATTTTAGAAA
Source organism: Armigeres subalbatus (assembly GCF_024139115.2). Taxonomy (NCBI): domain Eukaryota; kingdom Metazoa; phylum Arthropoda; class Insecta; order Diptera; family Culicidae; genus Armigeres; species Armigeres subalbatus. Next base: position 13,539,933 of record NC_085140.1, on the reverse strand, counting down.
GAACCCTAAAACATATGAAGTCATTGACTGGCAAGAATCTGTGTGTTATCAAATGGTTATTTCAAAGCTAATGGGAGTCTTTAGAATGATCATAGACGTGTTTGGGATTCTAAAGGAATAGAGTACTGACTGTTCTTCAGAGCTTCAGGCACTTTATAATCCCGATAGTGATCAGAATGTCTAAAGCAAGAATGTTTTCGATCATTTAGTAATCTGGGCTTGATCTTTTTTTAGTTTGTCAATATTCCACAGGCTAAATTTCAAAATGTGTCCTACGCTGAACTTTCAGCGTGAAGGTTTTGTCATGATTTGAATTCCACTAATAACGAAGTTAAAAGGCTAGTTGCAGTAGCTCATAATAGATGATAACCAATTATCAATCATTTAGTTTTAGTTGCTCCAACTAGTGCAAACAACGAACAAAGTAGTAGAAAACCTTCGCACTAGAAGTTCACATTTTGGAATTCAGCCTCTGGAATGAGTTATTGACAAACTACTAAATGATCGAGCCAAGATTACTAAATGATCGAAAATATCTTTGGTCTAAAAGCAAAAGGTAAAAGGTAAAAGGTAAAAAATAGTTTTTGGGTTCTAATTCAAAAGGACGTATGTAATTTTGTAAACAATGATTCAAACGTTAATTTGTCCAATCTGATAGCACTCCTACGCAAACCAACACCATCAACAGGTAGCTAAAGCCTCCCCTATCTCAGCAAATGCGATTAATTAAAAAAAATTAAAACCTATGATAAATAAAGTACGTTTAAATAGATTGTTAGAAAACCACGGAATTTTTTTTTGAAAACTGAAGAGCCATAAACAGATCTGCTCCGTCATCAATTCTGAGCTTCCATAAAGATTCTTTGACAATCATACGATTTCTTGGATGTTCGCTTTGAATCGGTAGTTCCATTACCATTTCTGATAAATTGATTGAACCCATTGAAAACTTATACAAATTTCTGTGATCCATGAATTGTACTGGAAGCAGGTAAAAATGTTCGATAATCGTAAGAATTCAAAGATGTATGCCATGCTTCTTAGCAATCCTCAAACAATCTTGGAAAAACAATATTTGACCTGAAAATCATAGAATATTTCTCAAATTATGTAATTATTCTGTCCGTAAAGGTTTTTCAAGTCCTTATATTTTTTAGAACTGATTAAGTTGCTGCCGCAATCATATCTATATCATATTGATACGGATGAATATGAGACAGTAACTGTCATGCTTTTAGTGGCAATATTGGCAAAATGTGATCTTAGTGATCAAACTCAGTGATATAGTTGCTACCTGGTCTGCCTATATACAGGAGATCGTGGGTTCGATCGCAAGCCGTTCCTTTCCAAATCTGCATGTCTGTATGTCAAAACCTCCCGTGGCACTAAGGTTCAGACTTGCAACACCCTTATGCGAATAGATTTAGGCTAAAGATAATACCAGAAATCGACCCAAATCGACATCTCCTATTTGTCCCACCCACGACTCGGAACGTGGATGCGCCTCTGGTAGAACAGATGCCAAAAGTAAATTTATTTTATTCTACCACAGACAAACAGACGTAACTTTTCATGTAAATTGTTAGAAAAATTATCGTCATTCGTTTTACAGAAAACACTACTGCTATCTATTATCAGAATCGCGAGAAAAACAGTCGACCATGATTGATTCCCATTTGACGTTTGATCCCAACGCTTACTTCTATATGAATCATCATCATCAAAGCAGAATACATTCAGCAGCATGTAACTAATCAGATGTCAAAGCGCCTTTTTTGGCACAATCACTTGAAAAATCGTATTTGAAACTTATTAAAACTGTCAAAGTGAAAGTTGTTGTAGTGAATTACCGATAATTAGCACTAACTACGCACGAGCAGAAAGTGGGTATCAAAATCATCAGTATCAAAACCGATGTGGGGTAGATGGCAAATGTACCGCGTATGACAGCCGCTTCAGTTTCCTGTGATATTTTTTTTTTTTAATTTGATGGGCTACAGCTCTTCGATGAACCTACGCCGAATGGAGTATCCTTCTCCACTGGACTCGATCCTGGGCCAATCGCTTCCAGTCGCCCTGAACATTGAGCGCCCTCAGGTCCTCTTCAACTGCAAAAAGCCATCGTGTACGCGGCCTTCCACGAAGCCTGCGGCCTCTTCCGGGTTCTCTTATAAATATTATCTTCGCTTGACGTTCTTCCGGCATACGAACAACGTGACCAGCCCACCGTAGTCTGCCGTGTTGTATAAGCTTAATAATATCCAGCCCTTTATACACGTGGTACAATTCGTGATTCATGCGACGCCGCCAGATACCGTTCTCCTGTTTACCGCCGAGTATTGTCCGCAGCACTTTACGCTCAAACACTCCGAGAGCTCTCCGATCAGCCTCCTTTATATTATATATTTATTCCTGTGATATACGAATGCAAAAATGATAACTTGGCTTAGAAACCTCGCTGTTAATAACTGTGGAAGTGCTGAATGAACACTAAGCACTAAGCAGCGAGGCGGCAATATCCCTGTGGGGGATGTAATATCAATAAGAAGAAGAAGAATGAACTCGCCTTATGACAAGTAAAGACATTCCACTAAACACTAAAAGCTCAAAATAATTTTCTTATCAAACATACATTGTTTTTATGAAAATCTTTAAAAAAAAGCTATTAAAAAACTTTTTTAACTATTTTTCGACCATGTTGTCCCTACCTCTAAAACAATGGTCCAAATTTTATGATTTCATTTTTAACAAAATTCGTCCAAATTCTATTTTATTATTAAAATCTTAATTTTAAGTTTTAATTACACTTTTTTCAAGTAAAACTCCCTCTTTTTTAGAAGTTTTTTAGAAGAAAATTTTTGGGCGGTAAAAAAAATTCGACAGCACCGCTGAATAAAACTAATAGTAAATACGTAGTAAACAACTAGTTATCCTTTTAAAAAAAAATCCAAAGGATCTGAAACTTTTTAGAAGGTTTAGGCGATTTATCGACTTTCAGTGGGCAAATAAGGGAAGTTGTAGAGTCATGAACGAGGCACTGAAGACTACCGTATTTCAAAGTTACAATCAAGTTGTTGAATTAAATCTACTAATTTGATATTAAGAAAATCTTGCTCTTAGAATCATCATAAGGGCATAACTGACGATTTTATTTTTCGGTCAAGTATAACTTAACTGTTTCAAAAGTTTCAAATGTGATTGTTGCTCTCGTGCAAGTTGCAAACACCCTTTATTACACCAATCCGCAAACTTCCGAAAGCCCATACGTTATTTAAAAAAACAAAACGTCAACGATAAGAAGTCTACCAATGCAGTTACGCCCTATGATACTAAACGTTTGAAATGTACAGTAATTAGACAAAAAGGTTGCGATAGAAAAAAAAATTGTCGATGTTCAGTTTAGCATAACTTGGCATAAAATAACCCAATTTTGACAAGCCGACACTATCGAACGCAGAAAATTTCTGTCCTTATCCAAATTAGATTGGTCCACGGACACCGAAGACATTTCAAACATTTGAAAACGATCCATTGCGCTCAATGTTTTTACTCGCTAGAAATCGCAAAAAATCTACATCATTGTATTTGAGTTCGCCAAAATCAGAGTTGAATAAAATTTAAAACCAGTACAACAGATGAAACATTGAAATTGTTTCATCGAACGAAATTCAGAACCCCCCCTCACACAAATTTTCTGGCAACGCCACTGATTACATGGGCCCAGCCAGTAACCGGAGAAAATTGCAAATCCAAGATGATACCACGGGAGGTAGCTCCAGTACTCAATCTTGTGACGAAAGCGGCAATCGACCAGAAAGCGACGAGCTACGTTCGAGATGCGACGGAGTCCGTTGTGATGCTGGTCGAAGAGAACTTTAAGGGACGCGAGAATCTTTCCATCCGGGGCATTCGATGGGCATCCGTAATGAGAATGATCCTAATATGTGAAGATAGCTTGTGTGCTGTGTGCTGTGCTGTGCTCCTTCTGCCGGAGAGAGAGTTCCGGAGATGTGTAGTCGCGTGCGTAGGTGACAATCCAATCCAATGGACCAAGACTACACGTCTGGTTGGCTGTTTAAGGTCTGAGGGAAGGGTTTTCCGTTAAAAAAGCACGTGGTAGCACTACTTACTTACTTACTTACGGATCCTGTACACCTCCGGTGGTGCAAAGGGCCGACTTGAAAGATCTCCATCCTGAGCGTTGCCCGGCTATCGCTTTAACCTGTTGCCAGGTTAGATTTCGGTCGACTTCTTTTATTTCTTTATTGAGGCTTCGCCGCCATGAGCCTCTGGGTCTGCCTCTGCTGCGATGTCCCGCTGGGTTCCAGTCTAATGCTTGTTTACAGATTTCGTTTCCGCCCCTACGTAGAGTGTGGCCGACCCAGCCCCACTTCCGATTCCGAATTTCTGTTGCTATCGGCCTCTGGTGACAACGACGATGGAGCTCATTGTTTGAGATCCAGTTGTGAGGCCACCAGGCCTGAATTATATACCGCAGGCATCTGTTAATGAACACCTGCAGCCGTTGAGTGTTCTCCACTGATACACACCATGTTTCGCTAGCGTATAACAGCACAGATTTCACGTTAGAGTTGAAAATTCGTATTTTGGTGCGTTCACTTATCTGCCTGTTTTTCCAGATATTTCTTAAACTCGCAAAGGCAGCCCTTGCTTTCTTGATCCGTGCGCCTATGTCGATCTTGGTACCGCCGTCCGACGCCATTTGGCTACCAAGATATTGGAAGCTTTCAACATTCTCCACTGGTTGCCCGGCTACTGTGAAACTGGAAGGAGTCGCCGTGTTTACATCCAACGATTTGGTTTTGTTGACATTGATGACTAAACCTGCCGAAGAGAAGCGCTCGGCAAGGTCGTTGAGCTTACTCTGCATATCAGAGCGCCGTTGCGCGAGGAGTGCAACGTCATCAGCCAATTCGAAGTCGTTTAGATGCTCCATGGTTATAGGCTGCCATAACAGCCCGCGGTTTGGTTCACGGTCAATCGCACCTACCAGAATCTCATGGATTACGATGAGGAACAGTAACGGTGATAGGATACATCCTTGCCTCACACCAGCTACGACCCGGATAGGGTCGGACAGGACCCCATTGTGCAGCACTCTACACGAAAAAGCCTCGTACTGTGCTTCGATGAGGCCGATGATTTTCTCAGGAACTCCCTTGCGTCTCAGGGCGACCCACATATTCTCGTGATTGAGACGGTCGAAAGCTTTTTCGTAGTCAATGAATACCAAGTAAAGGGACTCTTGGAATTCGTTGACCTGCTCCAGAATGATGCGGAGCGTGACAATATGGTCCACACAGGATCTTCCGGCACGGAATCCGGCTTGCTGCCGCCGGAGAGTCGCATCGATCTTCTCCTGAATCCGGGCTAGGATAATTTTGCACAGAACTTTGAGAACGGTACACAGCAACATAATGCCTCGCCAGTTATCGCATACAGTCAGGTCACCCTACACGCATACAGTCAGGTCACCAGGTCACGTGGTAGCACTCTGAGAGAGAAAATTGCCCAATTCAGCCCGCCAGAATGACGCTGTCAGTGTCGCCAAAATTATTTCATCATTATGCAGTTTACAATTGCTTGAGAATTTGCCGTAAACGGAGAATAAAAGGAATTGGCAACAATGGGGAAGATATTTATCACTCATGTAGTGGTTCGGCAAGAGAACAGCAGCAGCGCCGACCAATCACGCAATGAGGAAATCAAAATAAACAAACTCCAGCTGGTTTTGGAAAATGAAAACATGAGCCGTTTCTAGAACAACATTAGAAAATATCGTGGGAGGATTTCTGTACAAGGTTTCCACACAAGCTTTGAAAAGTATTTGGGTGATAACAGTGGTGCTGGTGTAAGTGAGACAAATAAGACAAATAATACAAATAAGTTTCTACAGGAATTCCTTCGGAAGTTTCTCCAGGATTTCCTTTGGAAATTTCTCCAGGAATTCCTTCGGCAGTTCCTCCAGAAATTCCTTCGGAAGTTTCTCCAGGAATTCCTTCAGAAGTTTCTCCAGGAATAGTAATACGCTTTTTTCTAGTGTCACGCTAGATACAAAGTTGACGGACTTTCTTCCGCTCTCATCGCTCCTTTCCTGCCGTGCGCCACAAGAAAATATGCTGCTCTTCCGAAATGGTAACTTTTGTATGGAATTTAAAAAACTTGATTGAAGTAAAAAGAGCTTCCTTCAAAATTTATTGCGGTGACATATACTTTTTATTACATCAAAATGATCGTTGGAAAAATTCAAAACTTTTGTCAGTTGGGTTTTGCGAAATTTGGTTCCTGTGAACTAGACTTCAACTGTGGCAAGCCTAGCAATCCAAGTATCCGGACAAGTTGGTCAGCAATACGAAACCTGCAGTATTTTTTGCGATCGGTGGTCATGTTCAAGCGGAAGGCTGTTATTTTGATTCAGAAGCGACGTTTCACACGGCCAGTCCTATTTCGTTCACGGAACAGTCTTGCAGCACGCGATTAGGACCGCGAACAATGACAGTATCGTGGCCATGGCAAAAGGAACGGTTGCAGCGCAGTTTCCAGATGGTAAGATCGATGGTAACGAAGTATTGAAAATTTTCCAATAAGGAAGAATAACAATCACTTTTGTATAAAATGGCGGACTGGGAAAAACCGATTTCATTTCCAATGACTAACAGAAACAAAACCGAAGAATCTTGCCAAAAAGTTCACCGACTGATAGTTCCGTTAGGATACGGCAGGCATGAAGAATGTTTTTATATAGAAGTCGATTTGAAAGCGAGCGGAGGGACGCAATGAGAAAACAGAACTGTGCAATAAAAATCCTATTCGACTAGATGCTGATGACTTATTAGAAATTTGGAGACAGTACTCGTCGATAGAAAATCCTTCCGCACGCGATAGCATATGAGCAAATCAAACCACCTTCCTTTTGCCAGTGAAGTTATATCAGCTTCCACACTGGCGTTTGGCTGCACGCTTCTTCCGATTCTGCTTATTTCTCCTTTCACTGGCGTTTGGCTGCACGCCACTTCCGATTCTGCTTATTTCTCCTTTATTTAGGACATTTTTAAGGAAAGGAAGTCGAGTGGCTTAAGCGGCGATGCGGTTGATGAGTCGTGTTAATCCCTTTTCCACGGTTGGAAACTTAAAGACCATCCATCTGGGAGCTACTATTCGGTTTCCTGATTCAGGTGACCTCCGAGCAGTTTGCTCAATGTTAATAAAGAAACACAATTCATGATGGCAAAAACAATCCATTTACTTTAGCTACGTAGTCCTACGTCACCTTTGCGTACAATCCGATTGGGCCGCACCTTTGAGTTTTTTTTTTTTCAAAAAACGAATGCTGAGCATTAAAAAACTATGGGAGCTGTGCATTTGAGATCTCTGCGAATCTGTAAAAATACCTTCCTTGGACAGGAGAGGAATCGATATTTTGTCACGTTTCACGTGCGTACATGATGCAAGCTAAATAGTGGCAGTCTGCTTCTAGAGGCCAAAAGTGAAGTCCTGCCTGCTTCTCAGAACTGCCAATGGGCTAGAGCACGTCAGCAACAAATTCCTGGATACGCTGAATATGCCTTTGAGCTCAAGACCAGCCGTGATGGGGAGGCGGTTATCGAGGACGGACAGGGTCCCAGTATTAAATGTGCCCAAATATCCAAATGCGTACACCAACAATAATGATGATGAAGATGAAGAAGAAGCAAGCTACAATACGTTGAAGACGTCTAGCGATGATTCTAATGATGCCTATAGCAATCATGCGCTTTCACCGCAACAGTCAAGACTAGTTTAAGAAAGTCTAAAAGGGTGGAAGCGCAGCGATCGAGATCGTATTTGTCCTGGCAGGTGTGACAAATATATTACTTACGGTATGTTTACTGGTTTGCCTACTCCATTGACGATTGTGGCGAATATTGCTCAAAGCTACGACGAAGTCATGTGGCGACCTGGCCGCGATTGTTGAGTCGCGACGATGGAGCAAGAGATGGCGTCACTGAGCAGCGAAAACCAGACCTGATGGACGTTATTAAACCTACCCAAAGGGCACAGATCCATCCGGAGCAAGTGGGTGTTGGCGATCAAACGAGGACCAAATTGAAGCCCAGAGCGATACAAGGCGCCATATCGTGAAGGGGTGTTTACAGAAGCCTGAAGTTGACTACGAGGAAGTCTACGCTCCCGTAATACGATATTCGACCATTTGCTACCTGGTGTCAGTTCGACTTGGATGTGGACCAGATGGACGTGGTTATCGCATTCTTGCAAGGCGAACTGGGTGACGATACAAATGGGAAGGTCTGCAAGCTATAAAACAAGGCATTATACGGCCTGAAGCAATCAAGCCGAGTATGAAATGCGAAGCTAGACGAGGTGCTACGAGAATTTGGCCTGGATATATCAATGGTGGACACTTGCTTATGTTAGATGCTGTGTGGGGAGAAGATGACGATATACTTACGTGGCGATATACGTGGATGACATGTTGGTTTTCACAAATGGTCAACGATTGAAGAGGAAGCTGAACCAAAATGGAACCAAATTTTCGAACAAATAATGTTTATTCCGGAGCAATGTTATTGAAAAAAAAATCAGTGAAATGTTATTATGGGGAAATTTCAATTCAGACAATTGGTTTTCGAGGAATTCTACAATTCCGAAGAAAATCGACTAAAATTAGGAAAGGGAAACTTAAAATAAAATGTTCATTGGGTCTATAAATATATTTACTCATACTCCTCTCAATCCCTACAGGTCTAATGTACATTATGCCTGACGTCCGTCATATCCCCTCTCATAACGTACTTGTGCCTAACATCGCCCAACTGTTCTAAGCACCCCTATTCCATTCTGGGCGGCTGCATGATTTACCCTTAAACTGGGCCCAGGTCAAATTCCAATCGAATTTCTTTATTTCTTTGTTAAGGCTTCATGGCCACGATCTCCTTGATCTGCCATTGCTGCGATGTCCTTCCGGATACCAATCCATTGCCCACTTACAGGTTTTGTATCTACTATTTCGTAATGTAAGGCCGACACACCTCCTTTTCGGCTGCCGAAATTTTGTTGATATCGGTTTGTGAAAGCATCGTCGATGTAGCTCAGCATTTGAGATCCATTGTGACGCCACCAGGCCCAAAAATGCTGATGCTGATACACATCAATTCTCACTCACTGATGGGATCTCAAAAAAAGACTGTGAATATTCCACTCATGATTATTACCTCTAAGGAAATAATATCCTCATAAGGAACCATTAATCGATTACCTTGCCATCAAATGAATTTTCGATTAAACGGAAGCAGGCAACATTGTTGAGGTCAGTAACACGATGCAGACTTGCAAGATATTTGAAAAGGGAACAAAGTAAAAAACAAGTCATCAAGAGCTCTATTTTACGGAAAGAATTTGACAGAATAGGATATCCTGCAGACAAGTTCTCTTAGCGACGTGATTGAGCATAATTGATGCAGTTAATTCACCCCAACCAAGCCATCAACCGGTAGCACGTTGATGAACGATGGGAAGGTATCGCATTTACCACCTCATTCCTCATTGGATGCGCTCGGCAACGCTGATGAGATGAAGAATACGCGCACGACGCATGAGCTTGTCAGATTTACGATACACGAGATAACTTTTAGAACTGACAAACCACCGAGCAAATGACGCACGTTGAATGTTAAACGGCCTGAAACACCCACAGCAGACAAGCTGGACATCATCTGGGAGCGTGCAAATTTTTTACTACCCTATGAAGTCATTAATTAAGAGATTTAACGTTCATAACATTTCTGTCCGTCGACGTCGTCACCGCGTCGGCCCCGCCAAGCTTCTGATAAGCTCGCAGCCAGCAGCAGTGCAAAGGCCCTGACTTCTCGGAAGATATTAAGACATTAAAAGCATCATGTCAATTCTAAAGAACAGCAACAGCCCACGGAGCCCTCCTGGGACCCAGAACGAGAATGTAATGAAGATGATTGTTGTTTTCGGTCTTATCTGGTGAGAACTAGAGTTGCGCCTGAAGCAAAACAGCTTCCGACCCGGGCCAGCCAGCCGCCGCTCGGTACAGATGAGTCGATTTATTTTCTCAGTCCCTACCTCAAATCGCATTTCGCGAGATCGTTAAGCGAGGATAGTATCAATTATCTGTCATTTTATGGACAGCAGCACTGAAAAGCTATGTGCGCGTTCCTTTATCGTGTCGGGAGAGAACCCTTTTTTCCCATTTCCTTCGAGAATCCCGCGGTGTGCGGGGTCCAGCAGTTACCATTTGTGAGAACAGTGCCGACCGATTGGGCCACAGGCCCGCTCGGTCATTTCGTTTTATGTGTTTATCTAAGAAATTAAAACCATTATGCAGTGGGAATGTGCAAAGATGCCGCCGACAGCGTAGTCGAGACAGAACTAGAGGAGGAGACCATAAACAGCGAAAAGAGTGAAAAGTATGCTTTTAGCATGATTTTTTTAATTTGCAAAAAAATAAAATTTAACACATTATGTTTGATCCTGGCATTGGCTAATTAGTTTTAAATTGATTGTTCGAAATTAAGGAAAGATGAGCATTATGATTTACATAGAAAAATCTTGAAGGATTGTCTGTATTTTGTACAGCATGATTAATGTTGTGGTCTTTAAAATCATCTCAATATGCAAAATAATTTGAAACATGTGAAAGGGAGTTTCTTCGCTTTTTCTACGAGAAATTCTACGCAATTTCCGTGCAAATTTCGATGTGCTTCCCGTCGAAATTTTGGAGAACTTCAAATAGAAATGTAATAAAACTTCCATTAAAGAATTTCCCTTGGAATTTTTAAGAGATTTTCATTTTGTGAAAATGCTGATGAATTTGCAATGCAACATTGTATGATGAGTGTTTTGTTCGCAATAGAAATTAATGTTCGTGGAAGATCAGACTCTTTATTTTGTAATTATCAAATAAAATATACCAAGAACGATGCTACCTGTTGTATCAGAACTCATGCCAAATATAAATGTAAATCAAATGAAAAAATGTTGAACGTGTGAATGCAACATTGTGCGATGAGTGTTGTGCTCCCAAAGGTCAAACCATGATGAACACAATATGATTCCCGTGAACTTTTCTAATTATTGTGGTTTCCGCCATGTCAAGTTTCAATTTACACGTGTCATGTGTTGTTTACTGGCATTCACTTTCAACTTTTCAAAGCTCACAGTTACTGAGCAAAACATTCCCTGTTGCACCATGCAATCCGACAGCGCAAAACAATAAACTGCTGTTGACAACAAACGCAAATAGTTTGAGCACGCAACTGCACTTTAGATGGGTGCCACATACCTTCCTGTCTGACATCTAACGGGTGCCTTCTCGAGCGAAAGTGCGCATACACGCGTTCCCTATTTGCACTTCACACCCGTTGCGGCTGGGTCCGCTTGTCAGCTAATACAAAACATTGCACCAGCCAGTAAATCATATGCCAGGAGGGTGGTTAGCGCGAGCCCAAAAACCCGCCCAGTCCATTTCGTGCTTCGTGCACGGTGATCCAGAAGGTACAGGGCATGGAGATAATTTCTCCCATAACATATTCAAGCCTCATTTTCTTGGTAGAAATTATTTACAACTACAAACATCACCTATGCACTCAAAAGATTTCTGATGCTTAGGACGTTAGGAAGTTTTGAACAAAATTAAAAATCACAATGATTGATAAAAAACTTAGGGACAAACTTAGAATATCTGTTCGTTGTTTCGGAAAACTTTGAGGTTTGATCTCCAGGGATGCTCTTTCTGCTCTCTCGAAACACCGTGATAACCCAAGCAAACTCGCGTTCTGTTGTTTGATAGAAAGGTATCATTTCCAGAGTAGCCGCGACTCCCAGGGTAACAATTTTGCATACCTACCACTTTCAAGTGCTTTTTTCCATCATAGTCGCACGAAATGCATATTTGCTTGCATCCCGTAGGCGACCATGGCTGGAATGGTGTCTCGATTTTGCAGCGAAACTATTTTGCATACACAGCTATGCTTCATAAGAATCAAAAAAATGGTCCAAGCCCGGTACACATATTGCAGACAGTGAGAACCTCGTCGTAGTGGTTGTCGGTAACCTGTTCGATTGCCTCACACCATTCGATCCATTTTCGCGTCACTCCCGGGCACACAGGCGATCCGGGGGGAAATCCTACACCCAATAATAGCAATAATGGTAATAATAATGGTAATAGCCTCCCCTGCAGTCTCTCGTTGATCTGCAGTGCACTGCGCAGCACCAACGGGTTCCAAAGCAGTGCGAATTGGGCATATAACAACGACCGTCTGACAGTTGAGAAATTTATTGAAATAGAATTACCTTTCCGAGCAGGGCAGTTGGCTGGCATTAAGCTATCTGGCATCGTGCTCGTGTCCGCATATAGGAACTATTTAAGCCCTTGCATTTTCCCTCGCTTGATGTATGTAGACACAGGAGGATGCGATTCAGCACCCCCGGACCCTGCTAGGAGGCAGTTTAGTGGACTTTCTCCTTGAATGGAATTACGAGGTCGTAGATCTGAATGATCGCAATTCGGATGGGGTTATTCGACAGAAGATTGAGTCCTACAAAGAAGTTTGTCAACGTGGGGTTCGTCGCCGTACGGTTAGCAGCGTCAGTCGTCAGAGCTTATTTGTGAGCCGTGGAGTGTGGGTTCGATTCCCGCCCTGGTAAAGAAGAAAACTTTGCGTAATGCGAAAAAAACTCCACTAGGTGTTGCGTAAATGTAATGTCCGTTGTCTAATGCTAGTTGTTAAGTATTTAATCTGTACGATCTCTGGTCGAAGACGCTAGTCCTATCTTTCAAATCAATCGATCTTTTGCAATCTAAAATATCACTTGAAGTATTTGCGACGATTTTGTACTATCCCATTTAGTTTTCTCTCCTAATAACAACTTTACAGTTAGTTTTTTCTCTTGCTGAAGACGGCCTTTGAGGTCGAAATACGTATCTGTAAAGTTACAATCAAGTAGAGGAATTAAATAAGATATTGGAAATAGACCTGTGTGCCACCGCACCACGCCGCCACCGCATACACTTATTGACGTACGCTGACGCCGGTCAAGGTGTCGGCAGCGCGCCATACGTCACTCAAACTACTTAGTTTTTTAGTTATTGTGATATAAAAGGATTTTAAGGATAACATGACTTTCATATACACCGAGCTCGCTTTTTATGCGGTTGATTTTCATCAATTTTTCGGTCACCTCAAATTCTACGACTTTTTTATTTTACCTAATTTTTTCTTGATTTTTTCGTAGATGTTTGCGAGCGATTAACGTAAAGCTTTATTAGTTCCAAGTGCCAAAAACAACCAAAAACAAATTGCGTAAAAAGCAACCCCAGTGCACCGTATAATAAATATATGACTGCATGTAGAATCCGATCAAAATGCTAGTTGATGAGGGTGCAGATTTCCCACGTGCGTGGGTGAGTAATTAGGTGAGTAATCGGGTGAGTAATCGGGTGAGTAAGTGAGTAATTGAGGTGGTTGAAGAATTCGTGTACTTGGGCTCACTGGTGACCGCCGATAACGATACCAGCAGATAAATTCGGAGACGCATAGTGGCTGGAAATCGTACGTACTTTGGACTCCGCAAGACGCTTCGATCGAATACAGTTCGCCGCCGTTCCAAACTGACTATCTACAAAACGCTTATAAGACCGGTAGTTCTCTACGGATACGAGACCTGGACGATGCTCGTGGAGGACCAACGCGCACTGGGAGTTTTCGAAAGGAAAGTGTTGCGTACCATCTATGGTGGGTTGCAGATGGCGGACGGTACGTGGAGGAGGCGAATGAACCACGAGTTGCATCAGCTGTTGGGAGAACCATCCATCGTTCACACCGCGAAAATCGGAAGACTGCGGTGGGCCGGGCACGTAGCCAGAATGTCGGACAGTAATCCGGTGAAAATGGTTCTCGACAACGATCCGACGGGAACAAGAAGGCGAGGTGCACAGCGGGCAAGGTGGATCGATCAGGTGGAGGACGACTTGCGGACCCTCCGCAGACTGCGTGGTTGGCGAAGTGCAGCCATGAACCGAGCTGAATGGAGAAGTCTTTTATGTGCAGCACAGGCCACTCCGGCCTTAGTCTGATGATAAATAAAAGTGAGTAATTGAGCTAGTGATTGAATAAGTAAGTAAGCAAGTAAGTGAGTAAGTGAGTAAGCGAACAAGTGAATGGAAGATTATCGTTCATTAGAGTATGAATAAATAAGTAAACGAACGCGATAAATCGAAAAATGAAAATATAATGAGAGAATGAATAACTGCTTAAGTGAGTAAGTTAGTAATCGAGTGAGTAAGTGAGCAAGTGAGTCAATGAGAGAGTGAGTAAGTGAGTGAATGGGCAAGTAATTAAGAGTAAGTGAGTGAGTAAATGAGTGAGTCTGTAAGGGAGCGAGTAAATTAATGAGTGAGTGAGTAAGTGAGTGTAGAAGTAAGTAAGTTAGTAAGAGAGTAAGTGAGTCAATAAGTAAGTGAGTGAAGAGTTAATCAGATGATGAGGAGAGCTTGAGAGTGAGAAAAAATGAATGAACAAGGGGAACGAGGGATTTAGTGAGTTGGTAGAAGGTCTAGTTAATCAATTAGTGAGGAAGTAAGCGTGTGAAGCCGTGAATGACTGATTGGGTGAACAAGCAAATGAATAAGTGAATAAGTAAGTGAATGAGTGGGAAGTGAGTAAACGTTTAAAATTGAATAAATAATGAATGAGTTAGTCTTCGCTAAACCTTTCAAACATCGCATTGATTTCACCTTTTGTGCCAAAGGATCATCATTGTTCGTCGTAATCTACTACCAGCTGACCATTATTTATTTCTTCTAGAAAGAGTTTTGCTGTTCTCCGTGGTGACAATTTGCTCCAACGAAATCATTTTGTTTACACTGGGGTTGCATATTTTACACGAATTTCCTTATAAGTTTTCTTAGTGCGATTTTTTAAAAAGATGGATACACCCATAAAAACCGTGAAAAATCGATTCTTATGGAAGTAATTTTTACGCGGTTTTTATTTCACGCGGATTTTAGAGTTTTTGTGGTTTTTGGAATTCGCGTGGTTTTGATTTACATGGAACATATCCCTCGTGTAAAAACCGACTTCAGTGTACTTTTTATTCAGTTCAATCATTTTTAGCTTAACGTCTTAGTACTTTGTATGATAATTTTGTTTTTTTTTATCTCATTATTTTATATTATTGTTTTGGAGTCACAAATCATAACCTTCCTGGACGACCTTTAGCAACTTTCCAAATAAGAACAGAAAGACTTATATTGTATTGGATTTATAAAATGCATTTAACATTAAATTTGTGAATAATTGACAGTCACAGATACATTCCTGCCAGTCGTTATAAATTATGAGTCGTTTTACCCCATGTTCCCCAAGCGTAATTAATCGACATGTATACGCTTAGAAAGTGAGATGGTAAGTTCGTCGAACCTGAAAATAACTTGCATTTCACAGAAAAATCTCAAATTGTATCACAACTTTCGAGACCCCGATTTTGAAATGGCGCAAATTTGCGCAATATTTTATTTCGGGATTACAAAATATGGAATGGATTTATATCTAGCGGCTATGTACTAAAATATTACCGAATATCGCCGAATAACAGAATGCCAGACCAATGAAATTGTGAGTTTTTCATCTTTTTTTTATTCAAAAGTAAGAACTATTGGGCCCTCCTCAGCCGTGCGGTAAGACGCGCGGCTACAAAGCAAGACCATGCTGAGGGTGGCTGGGTTCGATTCCCGGTGCCGGTTTAGGCAATTTTCGGATTGGAAATTGTCTCGACTTCCCTGGGCATAAAAGTATCATCGTGTTAGCCTCATGATATACGAATGCAAAAATGGTAACTTGGCTTAGAAACCTCGCAGTTAATAACTGCACAGATAGAAAAAGTTGTTGAAATTTACACGAAAGTAATGTACATAAAGGGAATGCCAAAAAGAGCGTAAATTTAAACGATATTATCACCTGAATGTATGCAATTTGCATTGCATTATGACACTTTTTATACGAATAAGTGTCATAATGCTATGTAAATTGCATATATTTAGGGCGAATTTGTTGGAAAAGATTCATGTACGCCAATAATAGTGCAATTTTCCACGTCTTTATTATTTACGCGTCGATTACTTTTCATTATTTCTTTCTGTGTGTGGAAGTGCTGAATGAACACTAAACTTCAAGGCGGCTCTGTCCCAGTGTGGGGATGTTATGCCAATAAGAAGAAAAACTATTGATTCCTCCATTTATCTTAGAACAATCGATTTTTTCCATTAATTAAATATGTATGGACTACTATATTAGCACCATAATCATCATCCGTGGTAATAATGTAAATTAAGGTTATACAAAATGAACACCGAAATAATTAATTTCGTGCTACACGCTAACTTTCACCTACTCAGTGACTGAGTAAAATTGTATTGCTCTCTCTTTCTATCCCACGGAAATTTTACTCAATTTCCGTCAAAAGCAGGACAACTCAAAACTATGAGTAATCCTGCTTTTGACGGAAATTGAGTAAAATTTCCGTGGGAAGAAAAGAGATGGCAATACAATTTTACTCAGTCACTGAGTAGGTGAAAGTTAGAGTGTATGAAAAAGCAAGCCGCAAAAATGAAAACGTTAGCTAAAAACCACAAAGTTTCAAAGATCGTAGCTGTCAAAATATCATTGGAAATAAAAAAAAATGTATACAGATAGCAGGTTCCACACTATTCAGCTATTTTTTACATATTTTTACACTATGAAAAAGCCATTTTTTAATCATCAACTTTATTCCAGCTAGATTGGCAAAATACCCTAATGTGCGCCGGTTGGCCTCACGCCGCCGAATTTCGTATTTCACGCAGATGATTGGCCAACATAAAAATAACAGTATACCAGGCATTGCAATTTATTCCATCATTCGATCTTCTGAGCAAAGAGACTGATGATATGCTGAGATTAGACCTGTGCGCCGCCGCCGCCGACACTTATTGACGTACGCCGACGCCGGTCAAGGTGTCGGCGGCGCGCCATACGCCGGTTGGCTCCACGCCGCCGAATTTCGTATTTCACGCCGATGTTTGGCCAACACAAAAATCACATTATGCAGTGCGTTTGCATCTGCCGAACCAAGGCAGCCTATCAAGCATTAATTAAATAGCTATTAGGGTAAGACGGTATAATGCCCCCCACCTGGCCAAAACGCCCCCCTTTGATTTCTAGAAAACTATAACTAACTAAGGGTCAAATTCAGTTGGTACCTATAAATATTTGTAAAACCATCATCCTATGTGAATATGGGAATATTTTTGTATTACTTAATGAAAATATTTGCAAAATACAAAAAGTCACAGTTTTGATGTAATTTTAATGTTTGTTTGCTGAACATTCTGGAGCGACTCTGGCATACTGTCCGCAAAACTTGCACTGGAACACTCAGTTGGGCAACAAAATTACTTTTCTCAGTGGTTAATATGATATAAAATTGCTTCCATCTTCAAAAATGCAACGATTTTCGAAAACATGTTTCACTGGCCAAAACGCCCCAGTGTAGGCAGGACGATATGCCCTTACCAACTGGACACAAGCGCAGCGAGCCTGCAACAGTTGCTTCCAAATTGTATGGAAAATATTGAAATGTAATTCATACCTGCTTGGATGGACCTATGTTGGTTTTTTAATGACAAGCGCATAAGGATTTCTTCTTCTTCTTCTTCTTCTTCTTCTTCAATGGCTCTACATTCCAACTGGAACTTGGCCTAGCTTTTCAACTTAGTATTCTATTAGCATTTCCTCAGTTATTAATTGAAAGCTTTTCTATGCCCGCCATTGCATGAGTATGTATCTTGTGTGGCAAGTACAATGGATACACTATGCCCAGGGTGTCGAGAATGTTTCCAACCCGAAAACATCCTAGACCGGACCAAGAATCGAACTCGCCATCTCCGGATTGATAATCCTACGCCTTTGCTCGCAAGGCTACTGGAGACCCCATAAGGATTTGTAACCTTTTTATTATGGGATTGATAAAATACTAATGAAGGGCTATTAAATGATTTTGGTTGAGGTGGGGCGTATTGCCCAGGCACTTTTTAAATTTCATTTTTTCACGACTTTTCAAAAAAGCTTTATTACGTGTTATCTGTAATATTTTTATGTGACTACTCACGGGCAATGCATTTGTGACTTCCTGCATTACCAAATAACACAAAGTTTGCATAAATTGCGTTGAAAAGTAAAAAGTTTTCAAAGAGTTGCCTTAGGGTGTGCATATTATACCGTCTTACCCTATACCTTTAGCAGATTTGTTTAATTTTATCCCTGTCACTTTAACACTTAAATGTTAGGTCATCCAAAAACTTCTTGGCTACAGATCTACAAATCAATGAGCGTGGCGATTAACTTCTAATCTCTCATGTAACTTCATGTGGAATAACCTCATTCTGGTCGCATTGGGTGGTTCATCATCTTTTTAATGGCTGGAATGTTACATATCTTAATTGGTCCAGTGCTTACACACTCAGTTTTTATTTATAAAGCTCGGCAAATTCCACACAGCCTTTAGCCTAGCAAAATAAAAACTGATATCCCGGCAAAAATAACGTTTGTTAGCTGGTTTTCGGCAAATAATTTGCTGATTTTCAGCAATTTTGACAGAAATCTTGGCAAAAAACACGTTTGTTGGGGCTCGGCTGTGCGAATCTCGGTAAAAGTTTAACAAATTGCTGAGATCCCGGGAAAAAAATACAGCTACAAATCAACACCATAATGAATGTTGGATTTGGATTCCCAGTCTGGTATGATTTTTTTAGCTTCCCTGGGCATGGAGTATCATTGTGTTAGCCTCATGATATGCGAATGCAAAACTGATCTTTTGGCTTCTGGAGCTGGAGCACGATTGGGCACGTGACCCAACAAATTGACATTTCATTCATCTTCCTTGTAATTGTCCTTTATGCGAATGCAAAACTGATCTTTTGGCTTCTGGAGCTGGAGCACGATTGGGCACGTGACCCAACAAATTGACATTTCATTCATCTTCCTTGTAATTGCTAGAATTGTTTAAAAAAATTAGTTTCGATTTATTTCGATAAACAATTTCTTGATTTTTTTGAAATAATTTCCATGAAGTCCTGGAGGAAGCTCTGAAGGAATATCTGAAGAAAATTCTTAGAGCCTTGAAAAATTTCTGAATTTATCTCCGTTGTAATTTCTGGAGGATTTTCTGAAGGAATCTCTGGAGAAAATAATGAAGGAATTCTACGAGGAATGTCCAAAGAATTTGTTTAAGAAATTTAAGTATGTCAGTAATTCCTTTAGGAGGTCCTTTGGAAACTGCTCTAGGAATTCGTACGGAGATAGGTATCTTAAAATTCGTCCTACTGTTTTGGAAGGAAATGGTGTTGGAAATTCCGAAGGAATTACTAGATTAATTTCCGAGGGAATGGAATGTCTTATGAAATACCTGGAAAAATTCCAGTGGAATTGTTAAAATAATTTCCGAAGGAATTTTGTAGATTTTTTTAAAAGTATGTATGTATGTATGTGGTTATCCATCACCCTGGCTTGAGTCTTGCTCTGCATGCGGCTCCACCCGAGTACAATCGAATTTAATTACCATTCTGCTTTCAATGCACTTCTGTATGAAGGGCAAGCAACGGAGGTGGCGGAACCGTAACCAGAGACACTTACGTGAAGCCCGCGGGATAGAGAGAATCTCCTTTCAGCAATGTAATCCTACAGACTAATAAATAGATTCGCAATCTTTTTTGAGTTTTCCGAGGGATGGCTTCTTTGAAGAAGGGCACGTCGAGTCCATTACAACTGTGGGGAAGTGTACCCATCTACATGAGTAGAAATTATTTAAAGTATTACTAAAAAGAAATTCTGAAGGAATTCTTTATGGAATGGTCAGTGTGAATCTTATATGAATTTTTGAAGGAATTTCCAGAAGAATTCCTTAAGAAATTTCTTAAGGTCCTAAGAAGTTCCGAAGCAATTCCTAGGGGGAATTTAAAAGAAAAGCCTTGTGGAGAGTTTTCAAGAAATCAAGAAATTCTTGATTGGATTGCTGACGGAGTTTTAGAAGGTATTTTAGGGTGAGATTCTTGATGCCTTACCGAATTAATTGCTGAATATTTTTCCTAGGGAAATTAGGTATTTATAAAAAAAATCTGTAGAAATTTTCGAAGGAACTCGTGCAAGAAATTACCAAAGAATTCTTGAGAATATCCGAATATCTGGAATCTCGATATTTTGGGAGTTTTTCTTAGCATGCAGTCTTGATTCTAAAGCCAATACTGAGTTTGTTCTACTACTGTCCGGACTCTCGAAAAAAAATCCTGAAGAATTATAGGAATTTCTGTGTACATACCAATAGCTATTTGTTCGTGAAATCCATTAAACATTTCTTCTTAAATTACTTTCAGAATTCTTTCGGATATTCCTTCAGAAATTCATTTTTTTTATTCTTTATTATAGAGTTGATGTGATAATTTCGTGATACTTATATGACTGAAAGAGCCGATAATAGTCAAACAAAATTTATTATAGAGGTTTTCAGCCCTGGTTCACCTCTTTGAAATTCATTTAAAAATTGTGTTTGAAAATCTTTTTGGTTCTCTTTCGGTTATTCTTTCAAGAATTGAGTCGGAAATTCCTCCAGGAGGTCCATAGGAAATTCCTTCAATAAACTATACAAAATTCATTCAAGAATAATTCCGGAAAGAATTCTTATTTGGAGGAATTTATAAAGGAATTTTCGAAGAAATTTCCAAAGGTATTTGAGCGTTAAACTCATTTTCAATTAAAAAAAACACTTAAACAAAGGTTCAAAAAAATTAAAGGAATTTACACACGAAGTTTTAGAAGATTTCCCAAAAGAATGTCTGAAGGTATTCTCGAAAGAATTCTTAAAGGAATTTTAAAAGAAATTTTCGAAGTGATACAGGAATTTCTGGAATTTCTGCTAAAGAAATTTCCGGAGGAATGTTCGAAGGAATTCCTATAGGAAATTCCGAAAGAATTCCTGGAAAAAGTTCTAAATAAATTCCAGAGGAATTTTGAAAGAATACCAAAAATATCTTCTTAGAGTTTCCTAAGAAATTTTTAAGGAATTACTGGAAGAATTTCTATTGGAAATCCCCAAAAGAAATTCATGAAGGAATTTAAAAAAAACTTAATCGAATTTCGAAGCGTTCTCCTAAAGGGATTTCCGGATGTATTCCTCAAACAGTGTCCGTAGGTATTCCGATGGAAATTCATGAAGGAGTTTCCATGGGTATTTTCTAAAGAATTCTTAAAGGA
This sequence comes from Armigeres subalbatus, assembly GCF_024139115.2. Taxonomy (NCBI): domain Eukaryota; kingdom Metazoa; phylum Arthropoda; class Insecta; order Diptera; family Culicidae; genus Armigeres; species Armigeres subalbatus. The sequence goes on along the minus strand of NC_085140.1, from coordinate 13,518,601 downwards.
ATTTCCGAAGGAAAAAAGTTTTCAAATGAATTTCCGAAAAAAATCCCGAAGCAATCCCTAAAGTAATTGAGAATATTCTAAAGTAATTGAGAATTTCCTGAAGGAATTTTTGAAGAAATTTTGGAAAGAATTTCCGAAGCAATAGCCAAATAAATTTTCAAGGGAATTCTTGGAGTAAGTTCTGAAGGAATTCATAGGGAAATTCTAAATTAGTTTACCGAATTCCTTTTTCGAATTTTCTGAGGAATATCTTGAGGAATTCCCAAACGATTTTCTGGATTTATATCTGAAGTACTTTCCACTGAATTTATGTGCTGTGATGCGGCAGTATCCTAATGGAAGATGTTATGTAAACTTTTGCTGTGGAGATACAAGCTATAGCTATAAGCATGTTCACCCTATCAGTCTATCTGTAGCTAGCAATTGTACAAAAACCTAAAATAAAATAAAAGCATGATAGGCCGTACTGCGTTGTTTTTTTTTCTCAGCTTAAAATCATTCACGCCGATTCACGGCGCCACCGCCGCCGAGCATTGCTTACGGCGTGACGCCGCCGACGCCGCCGCCGCCGGTGTAAAAATGGCCTTACGCCGCCGCCGTTCACAAATACTTCGGCGCACAGGTCTAGCTGGGATATCGATCTTAGTTATCTATCTGCTCAGTAAACAAAGTGCAATGTTCGCCATGGAGAAAATATTTTCACTGCTTTTGTTGTACGCCCTCGCAACATGAACAAACCCCGAACCGCGCGGGCTATCCTGATATCAAATGCTCATCAAATGCTCAAATGATAATATCTTCCAGAGTGCTCTTTGATTAGGGATAATATCTTTGCCCAAGCAAAGATGATATCCTTTGCTCAGATGATATTGCAATGCCTGCAGTATACAGAGCGTTTGTATCTGCCGAACCAAGACAACCTATGAGGCATTAATTAAATAGCTATTATACCTTTAGCAGATTTGTTTGCTTTTATCTCTGCTACTGTTACCCGCTTTGGCGTGTAAATGTTAGATTATCCAAGAACTTCTTGGCTGCAGTCTACAGACCTATCAACGAGCGTAGTTATGAACTTCTAATTAGACCTGTGCGCCGCCGCTGACGATTTTTTTACGCCACCACCGCCTTGAAAAATGAATCGGCGCGCCGCCGTATGAAAATTGATTACGCCGCCGAATATTTTTTTTACCACGCCGATGACATTTTTACTGTTAAGTCTAGATTCATGTAGCACCTGTCGGAAATATATATTTTCAGCAAAATTTTCATATGACAATTATTCTCTTTACAATTATGCAGCATTTATTCTCATTTCCAATAAAATCTAGACCCAACAGAATTAAAAGTTGACGAAGAACTTATTTAATTTATAATAGGCTATTTCAGCTAAAAAAGTAGCTTATTCAGCCTGAAATATTTGTTGGGGAACCACTAGATCCTTTGTGCCTGACATTTAATTATTCAAAAAATAAGGGAATTGTTCTTCAGGAATTCAAGGAATTGCTCCTAGAACCTTTTCGGCAGTACGTACTAGAATATACTAGAACTTCATTTAAAAAATGTGTGGAAACTCTACAACTATTTTTTTTAATTCTTTAAAGAAAACGTCTACTTCTAGAATTTTTACAGAAACTCTTTTAGGAATTCCTTGAAAAATTTCTCCTGTAGGCTCATCAGGAAATCCACACGAAATTCATTCACGAATTTATATAAAAATTTCTTCTGAGTTTCAAATCAGGAATTCCTTTTTGAATTTCGTCAAGAAATTCAGCATGCATTGATCATCAATATCTTTTATGAACTCCTTTGGATATTCTCGGAGCAGTTCCTTAGAGAATTCTCTAGAAAAATTTCCAGGTGAACATATAGAGATATTTCTGGAAGAGTTTTTGAAGGAATTTTGGCGGATACTGTAGTAGGAATTCTTGAAGAATTTCTAAAGAAGTCTGAAGAAAAAGCGGGAAAATTTTCGGAGTATTTTCCTCATGATATTCCGGAGAAGTTTTCAATGAAATTTTCCGGAAAAACCCTGTAAGGTTTTCTAGGTGAATTATTGAAGAAACTCTGGGGAAGTTTTCGTGGAAATTGCCTGAGAGATTGTTGAAGGCAATTGTGAAGGAGTTCTTGTAAAACTTTTCGGAAGAATTCCTAAATAAAATTCCAGTAGAATTAATTTCCATAATAATTTATTTGTGAACGACCCTCCGGGAGAATCCCAAGAGGAATTTTGGACAGGAATTTCTGAAAGAATTTCCAGAGGAATTAGCGTAAGCTTTTTTAAATCTAGATTCAATTTTCCATAATAAGTTCTTCCAGAATTCCTGGACAATTATCCGGAAGAATTCCCGGGAGGTGGATTTAGTGGAATTCCATGTGAATTTCAGAAAAAAAAATCAGTAGTATAAGTAATTTATGAAGTGTTTTTAGAGGAGTTTCTGGAGGAACTCCAGAAGGAATTAAAAAAGATAAATTCTTTGAGTAATTAATATGTATTTCGAGAATGCTAGAATACTGCGGCTGGTTGCTGCTCAGGTAGTCGCAACAGTCACTAAACACGACAAAGTCAATGACAATCTTACCCACGGTATGCACTTGTCAAAAAAACACCCTTCATGTACTCAGTGACTCCGATTGTCTCTCACTAATACAATCAAACACTACTGCATTTGACAAAAAGCACGTAGTTTTGTTTTGAGCGGGAAAGTTCTGCCTATATTTAAGAAGTTACTGAACTTCTTGGGGATTTCTTGAGCAAACATCCTGAAGCATTTTTTATATGAATGCTTCCGGAGGAACTCTTTTTTTTTAAGAAACCACCGGAAAAAATCCTGGAGGAGATCCGGAGAAATTGCTGGTGGAACTTCCGGTCGAATTCACGGAGGAACTCTGGAGGTATTCTTGAAGGAACTTCCAGGAACAAATTCCAGGAAATTCCTTGAAGGAACAAATTCCAGGAAAAACTTTGGAAGGAATTCCTGGAGGAACTTCCGGAGCAACTCGTGGAGGAACTTCCGAAGGAATTCCTGGAGGATTTCCGGAGGAATTCCTGGAGGAACTCCCGGAGGAATTCCTGAAGCTTCCGTAGGAATTCCTGGAGGAGCTTCCGGAGGAATTCCTGGAGGAACTTCCGGGGGAATTCATGGAGTAACTTCCGGAGGAATTCATGGAGGAACTTCCGTAGGAATTCCTGGAGGAAATTCCGAAAGAGTTCCTGGAGGAATTCTTGGAGGAACTTTCAGAGTACTTCCTGGAAGAATTAACGGAGGAATTTTTGGAAGAATTTCGGAAAATTTGTATTGCTTCAAATAAGCTCAGGCCGGCCCACACCGCCGCTGGCTTAAAATGATCTATCACACTGCCGCCGACAAATTTTCAATCGGCGCACAGGTCTACTTCTAATCTCATATTGTGGAATAACCTTATTCTAGTCGCATCTTTTTGAAAGTTTGAATGATACATATCTTAATTGGTCTAGTGCTTATATACGCGGCTATGTACAAATCAACACTATAATGAATGTTGGATTTGGATCCCCAATCTGGTAGTATTTTTTAACTTCCCTGGGCATGAAGTATCATTGTGTTAGCCTCGTGAATTTTTTAAGAAAATTAAGAATGTTGGCTATTCCTTTTATTTATTTATTAACTATCATAATAGCACAAATAACCAATTATTAGTTTTCAAAGTATATGCTACTAACAAAAGTAAACAATAATGCCAATGTTGTTAACTATTTGTAATACAATTCTACGCAATTTTTAAAAGAGTTATAACTAGTCTGTTTTCTACATTCTCTGGGTAACTCATTCCAAGCTTTGATAGCACGGTGACGAAATGATTTTTTTTAACTTATTAGAACTACGTCTAGGAACAATTTAGGAGTTCCTTTAGAAATTGCTTTAGGAATTCGTACGAAAATATCTGAAAATAAGTCCTATAATTTTGGAAAGAAATAGTGGAGGAAATTCTGAAGGAATTGCTGATGAATTTTCGAGGGAATGAAATGTCTTATGGAATATCTGGAAAAAAATCCAATGGAATTGTTAAAATAATTTCCGAAGGAATTTAGTATAAATTTTGAAAGTATGTGTATATATGTATGTAGTTATCCACCAGCCTGGCTGTCTTGCTCTGCAATAGTACAGTCGAATTTAATTACCATTCTGCTTTCAATGCACTGCTGTATGAAAAAAGGGAGGTGGCGGACCCGTAAGCAGAGACACTTACGGGAAGCCCGCGAGATATAGAGAATCTTCTTCCAAATGTCTTATTTGTCTTATTTGTCTTTTTGCCTCATTTGTCTGATTTGTCTTTTTTGCCTCAATTGTCTTATTTGTCTTATTTGTCTTATTTGTCTTATTTGTCTTATTTGTCTTATTTGTCTTATTTGTCTTATTTGTATCTCTCTCTCTACATTGGTACTAAAAACAAATATTGAACGAACATTATAATGCCTCAAGGATTTATCTCATATACAACTACTTAAGTCCTAAAACACAAGCCTAATTGAGTTCAAGCTTGCAACAGTTCTCAAGAATGTGGATCTGTAAGGGAGGTTATTCCTGTGAAAGCTTGCACAAGAAATCAAACACACATAACATAATTGGATTGCCTTGCAATCATGACTGCCCCCGGCAGTCATCACGACGGACGGAAGCAAATCATCTCATGCAAAAGCAGGCATCATTACTTCTATTCCCGAAAGGAGTAGGAGGAGCACCCAGAAACCACATTTTCCTGATGCTTCTGCACACATTCAATGACTCGATAATGGTTCCCTGCGGCACAATTCGGTCTGCGAGGAACACGACTTTAATAGCTCGTCTATAATCGTCCGCCTGCCTGCTGTTATTGCAATTTCTATATGCGTGCAGCTCATAAGTGATCCCAGTCACGAAGGATGTGCCCTTCGAGGGCGGTTTCTTGACTGGCCGAGCGGTTTCAAGGTTGTAAGTTCATGTTTACCGGAGCTGGACAACTTTATTATCCGGGGAGAAGTATATGACTGCTAATGTCTAGAGGCCTGAATAAGAGAAACGCGGATAGAAAATATGACTCTGCCAACACTGCATTCAATCTTCTTCATCAAAGAGCAACACATGAAAAGGAAGAAATGGTTTGTGTAGATGAAATCTCACAATCCGCTATTTAATGTTTCCACATCACATGACAATAGAATCCAATAAACAATGCAATTTCATTTCAGAATCTATAAATGACTTGCATATATTATTGCAAACTAATGTAAAATGCATTCAAATTTGTTTATTTAAAAATGGCATAAAAACAAATTTAGCCGTTTTCAGTATTTGAGCCAACATTTTGGCTGCTTGACAGGTCTCCTGCTCGATTGGCTGCTGTTTTTTGACGGTTCGATTGGCGGCACATACCTATCCGCGTTTCTCTTATTCAGGCCTCTACTAATGTCATGCATTGAAAGCCGCGCTGGCTGGGATCAGCTGGGTGGAATAGATTTAATTTTTAACATGACGGCCAAAGTGTCCATAAATCGTCTAGTGGAGTAGTCCATTTGGATTTACCACCAGCCACGGATCCACTCAAATGAATTTCTTCCGGCGCGCCAAACTGACAACACAAAGGCCATATTAATGCCAACAGGCAAGGGTTTATTCTGTCTATCTGTTGGTCGTGTATGGCTAGTCGTAACTTTTGCCCAACCTTTATTTTTGCGGACAGGCGAAGTGCCACGCCAGCCGATAAATGTCCCCATTTTACACCCCAACAACGCCGCGTTTCCTCGGGGACATTCGCGAAAAAGGGCTGCCGCAGAAAAGCCGACTCGAAGGTGACTCTCTCGTAAAATGCTTAATTTATATGTGTTTTTATCTTTGTTCGGCTTCTAATGTCACATGGTGTCACCGAAGTAAAACAAACAAGATCGCAATGCTCAATACAGTCGGTGAACGTTTGCGCGCTAGATCCGTGTAGTATTTATAGAGAATGACACTAAATAGCTTGTCGCATTTGAGTTAATCTAGTGTTTCAGCAAAGCCCACGCCGATCCAAATAAATATTGACCAATCGGGCTTAGTTTTCTAATGTTAGTCAATCTGCACTGCTGAAGATCATGTTGCACAACGAATTATTGCTATTGTATATTTCACAGTTTTAAAAGTAATGAGAATTACAAGTTTATCATCCTTTGACAGGGAAAAGATGTTTTCATAAATGATTCTGGTTCAAATATGTATATTTAACAGATAGATGGGTGGATGATTCGGATTGAAGTGAAGTGAATCAATAATTCGAATCTAAGCTCACTTTTTGAATCAGCAAATTAAGTAACTTTTGTAAGGAAAAGGCAAAATAAAAAGTGTATTGTAGGTTCTCTTTCCATGTTATGCATCCTCGTGAACGAGGAGGGGTTATTGTTTGTACGGATCAGAAGTGTGGTCCTTAAAGGCAATCGTTTCACCATTTTGCATTCTCCTTACGAACTAAACTGAACTTGAAATATGTGTTACATAATGTTAAGCGTGTTACATAATGTTGAGTCCCTACTTTCCATTTCTAAAGTAGAAAAAATTGCACCAAACATACACACAAAATAACACACAAAGTAACACATTTGCAAATTAATCATTTCCAAACTCTTTAAATTTAATCAAAAATCATATGAGGTGGACGGATTTCGGTGCTGTTCGGATTTCAGTCCCTCATGGTGTGTATTAATGTTCATCTAGAGTGTTATGCTTCGAGAAGCTCAATTACTCAATTATGAAATGCAAATCGCAATGAATACAGTAAATATCAGCGTAGGGACCCTCCTTAGCCGTGCGGTAAGACGCGCGGCTACAAAGCAAGACCATGCTGAGGGTCGCTGGGTTCGATTCCCGGTGCCGGTCTAGGCAATTTTCGGATTGGAAATTGTCTCGACTTCCCTGGGCATAAAAGTATCATCGTGTTAGCCTTATGATATACGAATGCAAAAATGGTAACCTGGCTTAGAAACCTCGCAGTTAAGAACTGTGGAAGTGCTTAATGAACACTAAGCTGCGAGGCGGCTCTGTCCCAGTGTGGGGATGTAATGCCAATAAGAAGAAGGAAGAAGAAGAAAAATCAACGAAATATGAACTAAAAAGATTGCTTAATATGGAAAATCATTTCAAAATTGTTAATTGCAATTCAAAAAGGTACCCGGGTACCCACATAACAATCAATTAAAATAACGATTAACTTGAATATTTAGTCAAAAATAGATTTCGATTCAGGAAGTGTTACTTTGATTACTATTTCATTATGTTTCGTAGATGTTAATGCGTAAGATGAAACAATTCAAAAATAGAAGCCTGCTCGCACCCATATCTACGACAAATGTTTTCGTTGCATTCGATTTTTCAGATACTTTCACATAGGGTAAGACGGTATAATATGCCCCCCCTAAGGCAACTCCTTGATAACTTTTTACTTTTCAACGCAATTTATGCAAACTTTGTGTTGTTTGGTAGTCCAGGAAGTCGCAAATGCATTGCCCGTGAGTAGTCATATAAAAATATTACAGATAACACGTAATAAAGCTTTTTTGAAAAGTCGCGAAAAAATGGATTTCAACAAGTGTCTGGCAATACGCCCCACCTTAGCCAAAGACGTTTCATAGCCCTTCATTAGTATTTTATCAATCCCATAATAAAAAGGTTACAAATCCTTATGCGCTTGACATTGAAAAACTAACATAGGTCCATTTAAGCAGGTGTGAATTACATTTCAATATTTTCCATACAATTTGGAAGCAACTGCTGCAGGCTCGCTGCGCTTGTGTCCAGTTGGTAAGGGCATATTGTCCTGCCTACACTGGGGCGTTTTGGCCAGTGAAACATGTTTTCGAAAATCGTTACATTTTTGAAGATGGAAGCAATTTTATATCATATTAACCACTGATAAAAGTTATTTTGTTGCCCAACTGAGTGTTCCAGTGCAAGCTTTGCGGACAGTATGCCAGAGTAGCTTCAGAATGTTGAGCTAACAAACATGAAAAGTTACATCAAAACTGCAACTTTTTGTATTTTGCTATTATTTTCATTGTGTAATACAAAAGTACTTCCACATTCACATAGTATGATGGGTTTACAAATATTTATAGGTACCATCTGATTTTGACCCTTAATTAGTTATCGGATCGCTAGACCAAAAGTTGTGATTATTTGAGACCCTTCGGCCTAACCTGTACGATAATGAAGAAAATCTTCATAAGCCACCGGGTGAGGTTGTGTGGGTTTTTTTTTACCGTCGTCAATAATTAGTGTAAATAATTAGTGCTTGACAGTGTTGGTAAAAACTCAAAATTTCAAAACTCATGGATGATTCAAATCAAGCATGAGTTGAAACGCACCCAACTCAGCATCTAAAAACTCATGGATGAGTCGAATCATCCATTTGAATCATCGTAGGTTTTCTTTTGTTCTCCTTCGTTAAAAACGGTGAATAATTCTTGACGTTTGTCGCATAACATATTAGACACTCTTTTATGTATAAGCAATAAATTGCCCCCAAATTAATTTCAAATGCCTTTTTAAACCAAAATGATTTTTTGGCAAATGAGTGAAATGATGCGTTTTTGCATGAAAAATTCAAGCGTGATGCATTCCTTTAAAATCGCAGACGATTTCGTTCGTACGGGAGCGCTCGTCGATTGAGATTTATGAGTGATTTTACCAACACTGGTGCTTGATTGATCAAGCTTTTTTAATGCGCATCGCTTCAGTCGAATTTTGGCGAGTATTGTGGAGAGTGCTCGGTGTCTTGTAAGATGTAGCACATTGAGTTGAACGCACGCAATTGATTAGAAATATTATTTGCGTCTTCGCGTCTTCGAAGTAGTTTCGTATAAAAGTACCTTTTAGCCGCTTACCAAGACGGCTTTCTTCTCCTGTGACGAAGAATGTCAAGAATTATTTAGCCACTTACTTTTAACAATAAATGTCGAACACTACCCCCCTCCACCTTTTACAATATGAATATTTATTAGGTATATCTCTTCTTATCAAATACGAGTACAGTTAACTTAGATAAGATAATTGTTCGCAATTATTTCAGGATTATATTTGGAATACCATCGAGAAATTCGTTTCAATTCAATTTTTGGAATTTCCTCGAAAAAATGTTTGAAATTTCCTCGGGAAACTCTTTAAAAAAAAAGAATTCTTTGAAATTTTCTCGGAATTTTTGTTTGGATTTTCCTCAGGTATTTATTTAAAATTTTCACTGGACTTCAATTCTTTTTTAGTTTCCTCGGTATATTCTTCGAAATTTCCTCGGGAATTCTTGAAATTTCCTAGGAAAAATCTTTGAAAATTTCCTCGGGTAATTTTTTTGAATTTTTCTCTGGAAATTGTTTACAATTCCGTCCGTTTTTCGAAATATCTCAGGAAATTCTTCAGATTTCCTTCTTAAGAGTTTCTACGGCAAATTTTCGGCAAAATGCAATTCTTCGGAATTTCCTCGGGAAATTCTTCGGAATTTCCTCGGGAAATTTTTTGGAATTTCCACGGGAAATTCTTGGGAATTTCCACGGGAAATTCTTGATAATTTCCATGGGAAATTCTTCGAAATTTCCACGGGAAATTCTTCGGAATTTCCGCGGGAAATTCTTCGGAATTTCCGCGGGAAATTCTCCGGAATTTCCGCGGGAAATTCTTCGGAATTTCCACGGGAAATTCTTTGGAATTTCCACGGGAAATTCTTTGGAATTTCCACGGGAAATTCTTTAAAAATTCCACGGGAAATTCTTCGGAATTTCCACGGGAAATTCTTCGGAATTTCCACGGAAAATTCTTCGGAATTTCCACGGGAAATTCTTCGGAATTTCCACGGGAAATTCTTCGAAATTTCCACGGGAAATTCTTCGGAATTTCCACGGGAAATTCTTCGGAATTTCCTTGGGAAATTCTTCGGAATTTCCACAGGAAATTCTTCGGAATTTCCACAGGAAACTCTTCGGAATTTCCACAGGAAATTCTTTGAAATTTCCACAGGAAATTCTTCGAAATTTCCACAGGAAATTCTTCGGAATTTCCAAGGGAAATTTATCGGAATTTCCTCGGCAAATTCGTCGGAATTTCCTCGGGAAATTCTTCGGACATTCCTCGGGAACTTCTTCGGAATTTCCTCGGGAAATTTTTCGGAATTTCCACGGAAAATTCTTGGGAATTTCTGTCTTTGGAATTTCCTTAAGAAATTCTTCGGAATTTCCTTGGGAAATTCTTCGGAATTTCCTTGGGAAATTCTTCGGAATTTCCTTGGAAAATTCTTCGGAATTTCCTTGGGAAATTCTTCGGAATTTCCTTGGGAAATTCTTCGGAATTTCCTTGGGAAATTCTTCGGAATTTCCTTGGGAAATTCTTCGGAATTTCCTTGAGAAATTCATCGGAATTTCCTCGGGAAATTCTTCGGAATTTCATAGGAAAATTCTTTGGAATTTCCTCGGGAAATTCTTCGAAATTTTCTCAGGAAATTCTTCGGAATTTCCTCAGGAAATACTTCGGAATTCCCTCAGGAAATTCCTCAAAAAATTCTTCGGAATTTCTCCGGGAAATTCTTCTGAATTTCCTCGGGAAATTCTTCGGAATTTCCTCGGAAAATTCTTCGGAATTTCCTTGGAAAATTCTTCGGAATTTCCTCGGAAAATTCTTCGGAATTTCCTCGGAAAATTCTTCGGAATTTCCTCGGAAAATTCTTCGGAATTTCCTCGGAAAATTCTTCAGAATTTCCTCGGAAAATTCTTCGGAATTTCCTAGGAAAATTCTTTGGAATTTTCTCGGGAAATTCTTCGGAATTTCTTCGGGAAATTCTTCGGAATTGCGAAATTGCTCGAAATTTCCTCGTGAAATTGTTCAGAATTTCCTTGGGATATTGTTCGGATTTTCCTCGGGAAACTGTTGGGAATTTTCTCGGAAAATTCTTCGGAATTTCCTCGGGAAGTTCTTCGGGATTTCCTCGGAAAATCTTCGGAATTTCCTCGGGAAATTCTTCGGAATTTCCTCGTAAAATTATTTGAAATTTCCTAGGGAAATTATTCGGAATTTCCTCGGGAAATTATTCGGAATTTCCTCGGGAAATTTTTCGGAGTTTACTCGGGAAATTCATCGGAATTTATTTTTAGCGAACATTATATATTTATTTTTATCATTGTTCGGAATTTATTCGGGAAATTCTTCGGAATTTCCTCGGGAAATTCTTCAGAATTTCCTCGGAAAATTCGTCGGATATTCCTCGGTAAATTCTTCGGAACTTCCTCGGGAAATTCTTCGGAATTTCCTCGGGAAATTCTTCGGAATTTCCTCGGGAAATTCTTCGGAATTTTCTCGGGAAATTCTTCGGAATTTCATCGGTAAATTCTTCGGAATTTCATCGAGAAATTCTTCGGAATTTCCTCGAGAAATTCTTCGGAATTTCCTCGTGAAATTCTTCGGAATTTCCTCGGGAAATTCTTTGGAATTTCCTCGGGAAATTCTCCGGAATTCTTTGGAATTTCCCCGGGAAATTCTTCGGAATTTCCTCGGAAAATTCTTCGGAATTTCCTCGGGAAATTCTTCGGAATTTCCTCGGGAAATTCTTCGGAATTTCCTCGGGAAATTCTTCGGAATTTCCTCGGGAAATTCTTCGGAATTTCCTCGGGAAATTCTTCGGAATTTCCTCGGGAAATTCTTCGGAATTTCCTCGGTAAATTATTCAGAATTTCCTCAGGAAATTCTTCGGAATTTCCTCGAAATTCTTCGGAATTTCCACGTGAAATTCTTCGGAATTTCCTCGAAAAATTCTTCGGAAGTTCTTCGGGAAATTCTTCGGAATTTTCTCGAAAAATTCTTCAGAATTTCTTTGGGAAATTCTTCGGAATTTCCTCGGTAAATTCTTCAGAATTTCCTCGGGAAATTCTTCGGAATTTCCTCGGGAAATTCTTCGGAATTTCCTCGGGAAATTCTTCGGAATTTCCTCGGGAAATTCTTCGGAATTTCCTCGGGAAATTCTTCGGAATTTCCTCGGGAAATTCTTCGGAATTTCCTCGGGAAATTCATCGGAATTTCCTCGGGAAATTCATCGGAATTTCCTCGGGAAATTCATCGGAATTTCCTCGGGAAATTCATCGGAATTTCCTCGGGAAATTCATCGGAATTTCCTCGGGAAATTCATCGGAATTTCCTCGGGAAATTCATCGGAATTTCCTCGGGAAATTCATCGGAATTTCCTCGGGAAATTCATCGGAATTCCTTCGGGAAATTCTTCCGAATTTCCTGGGGAAATTCTTCCGAATTTTCTGGGGAAATTCTTCGGAATTTCCTCGGGAAATTCTTTGGAATTTCCTCGGGAAATTATTTGGAATTTCATCGGGAAATTCTTTGGAATTTCCTCGAGAAATTCTTTGGAATTTCTTAAGGAAATTCTTCGAAATTTCCTCGGGAAATTCTTCGAAATTTCCTCTGGAAATTCTTTGAAATTTCCTCGGGAAATTCTTCGAAATTTCCTCGGAATTTTTTTTCAAAATTTCCTCGAGAAATTCTTCGGAATTTCCTCGGAAAATTCTTCGGATTTTCCTCGGGAAATTCTTTGGAATTTCCTCGGAAATGCTTTGAAATTTCATCGGGAAATTCTTCGGAATTTCCTCAGGAAATTCTTCGGAATTTCCTCGAAATTCTTCGAATTTCCTCGAAATTCTTCAGAATTTCCTCGGGAAATGTTCCGGAATTTCCTCAAAAAATTCTCCGGAATTTCCTCGGAAAACTCTTATATAATTTCTTCGGGAAACTCTTCGGAATTTCCTCGGGAAATTCTTCAGAATTCTCTTGGGAAATTCTTCGGAATTTCCTCGGGAAATTCTTCGGGATTTCCTCGGGAAATTTTCCGGGATTCCCACGGGAAATTCTTCGGAATTTCCCCGGGAAATTTTACAGAATTCCACGGGCAATTCTTCGGAATATCCTCGGGAAATTCTTCGGAATTTTCTCAAGAAATTCTTCGGAATTTCCTCGGGAAATTCTTCGGAATTTCCACAGGAAATTCTTCGGAATTTCCTCGGGAAATTCTTCGGAATTTCCTCGGGAAATTCTTCGGAATTTCCTCGGGAAATTCTTCGGACTTTCCTCGGGAAATTCTTCGGAATTTACTCGGGAAATTCTTCGGAATTTCCTCGGGAAATTCATCGGAATTTCCTCGGGAAATTCATCGGAATTTCCTCGGGAATTATATATTTATTTTTATCATTGTTCGGAATTTATTCGGGAAATTCTTCGGAATTTCCTCGGGAAATTCTTCAGAATTTCCTCGGAAAATTCGTCGGATATTCCTCGGTAAATTCTTCGGAACTTCCTCGGGAAATTCTTCGGAATTTCCTCGGGAAATTCTTCGGAATTTCCTCGGGAAATTCTTCGGAATTTTCTCGGGAAATTCTTCGGAATTTCATCGGTAAATTCTTCGGAATTTCATCGAGAAATTCTTCGGAATTTCCTCGAGAAATTCTTCGAATTTCCTCGTGAAATTCTTCGAATTTCCTCAGGAAATTCTTTGGAATTTCCTCGAAATTCTCCGAATTCTTTGGAATTTCCCGGGAAATTCTTCGGAATTTCCTCGGAAAATTCTTCGAATTTCCTCGAAATTCTTCGGAATTTCCTCAGGAAATTCTTCGAATTTCCTCAGAAATTCTTCGGAATTTCCTCAGGAAATTCTTCGGAATTTCCTCGAAATTCTTCGAATTTCCTCGAAATTCTTCGAATTTCCTCGAAATTCTTCGAATTTCCTCGAGGAAATTCTTCGGAATTTCCTCGAAATTCTTCGAATTTCCTCGAAATTCTTCGGAATTTCCTCGAAATTCTTCGAATTTCCTCGAAATTCTTCGGAATTTCCTCGGTAAATTCTTCGGAATTTCCTCAGGAAATTCTTCGGAATTTCCTCGAAATTCTTCGAATTTCCTCAGGAAATTCTTCGGAATTTCCTCGAAATTCTTCGGAATTTCCTCGAGAATTTCTTCGAATTTTCTCGGGAAATTCTTTGGAATTTCCTCGAAATTCTTCGAATTTCCACGGAAATTCTTCGGAATTTCCTCGAAATTCCCTTCGGAATTTCCTCGAAATTCTTCGAATTTCCTCGGGAAATTCTTCGGAGTGTCCTCGGGAAATTCTTCGGAATTTACTCGGGGAATTCTTCGGAATTTACACGGGAAATACTACGGAATTTACACGGGAAATTCTTCGGAATTTCCTCAGGAAATTAATCGGAATTTCCTCGGGAAATTCATCGGAATTTCCTCAGGAAATTCATCGGAATTTCCTCAGGAAATTCATCGGAATTTCCTCAGGAAATTCATCGGAATTTCCTCGGGAAATTCATCGGAATTTCCTCGGGAAATTCATCGGAATTTCCTCGGGAAATTCATCGGAATTTCCTCGGGAAATTCTTCGGAATTCCTTCGGGAAATTCTTCCGAATTTCCTGGGAAAATTCTTCCGAATTTTCTGGGGAAATTCTTCGGAATTTCCTCGGGAAATTCTTCGGAATTTCCTCGGGAAATTCTTCGGAATTTCCTCGGGAAATTCTTCGGAATTTCCTCGGGAAATTCTTCGGAATTTCCTCGAGAAATTTTTCGGAATTTCCTCGAAAATTCTTCGGAATTTCTCGAAATTCTTCGAATTTCCTCAGGAAATTCTTCGGAATTTCCTCGAAATTCTTCGGAATTTCCTCTGGAAATTCTTTGAAATTTCCTCGAAATTCTTTGGAAATTTCCTCGGGAAATTCTTCGAATTTCCTCAGGAAATTCTTCGGAATTTCCTCGGAAATTCTTCGGAATTTCCTCGGGAAATTCTTCGGAATTTCCTTGGGAAATTCTTCGGATTTTCCTCGGAAATTCTTCGGAATTTTCTCGGGAAATTCTTCGGAATTTCCTCGGAAATTCTTCGGAATTTTCTCGGGAAATTCTTCGGAATTTTCTCGGGAAATTCTTGGAATTTCCTCAGGAAATTCTTCGAATTTCCTCGAAATTCTTCGAATTTCCTCGAAATTCTTCGGAATTTCCTCGAAATTCTTCGGAATTTCGAAATTCTTCGAATTTCGAAATTCTTCGAATTTCGAAATCGAATTCTCGAAATTCTTCGAATTTCCTCGAAATTCTTCGGAATTTTCGAAATTCTTCGAATTTCCTCGAGGAAATTCTTTCGGAATTTCCTCGAAATTCTACGGAATTCCCTCGGGAAATTCTTCGGAATTTCCTCGGGAAATTCTTCGGAATTTCCTCGAAATTCTTCGGAATTTCCTCGAAATTCTTCGAATTTCCTCAGGAAATTCTTCGGAATTTCCTCAGGAAATTCTTCGAATTTCCTCGAAATTCTTCGGAATTTCCTCGGGAAATTCTTCGGAATTTCCTCGGAAATTCTTCGAATTTCCTCTGGAAATTCTTCGGAATTTCCTCAGGAAATTCTTCGAATTTCCTCTGAAATTCTTCGAATTTCCTCGAAATTCTTCGGAATTTCTCGAAATTCTTCGAATTTCCTCGAAATTCTTCGAATTTCCACAGGAAATTCTTCGGAATTTCCTCGAAATTCTTCGGAATTTCCTCAGGAAATTCTTCGACTTTCCTCGGGAAATTCTTCGAATTTACTCGGGAAATTCTTCGGAATTTACTCGAAATTCATCGGAATTTCCTCGAAATTCATCGGAATTTCCTCGAAATTCATCGGAATTTCCTCAAGAAATTCATCGGAAATTTCCCGAGGAAATTCATCGGTATTTCCTCGGGAAATTCATCGGAATTTCCTCGGGAAATTCATCGGAATTTCCTCGGGAAATTCATCGGAATTTCCTCGGGAAATTCATCGGAATTTCCTCGGGAAATTCATCGGAATTTCCTCGGGAAATTCTTTGGAATTTCCTCGGAAAATTCTTCGGAATTTCCTCGGGAAATTCTTCGGAATTTCCTCGGGAAATTCTTCGGAATTTCCTCGGGAAATTCGTCGGAATCTCCTCGAAATTCTTCGAATTTCCTCTGGAAATTCTTTGAATTTTCCTCGGGAAATTCTTCGAATTTCCTCGAGGAAATTCTTCGAATTTCCTCGGGAAATTCTTCGGAATTTCCAGGAAATTCTTCGAATTTCTTCGAAATTCTTCGGAATTTCCTCGGGAAATTCTTCGGAATTTCCTCGGGAAATTCTTCGGAATTTCCTCGGGAAATTCTTCGGAATTTCCTCGAAATTCTTCGGAATTTCCTCGGGAAATTCTTCGAATTTCCTCAGGAAATTCTTCGGAATTTCCTCAGGAAATTCTTCGAATTTCCTCGGGAAATTCTTCGGAATTTCCTCGAAATTCTTCGAATTTCCTCGAAATTCTTCGGAATTTCCTCAGGAAATTCTTCGAATTTCCTCAGGAAATTCTTCGGAATTTCCTCGAAATTCTTCGGAATTTCCTCAGGAAATTCTTCGGAATTTCCTCGAAATTCTTCCGGAATTTCCTCAGGGAAATTCTTCGGAATTTCCTCGGGAAATTCTTCGGAATTTCCTCGGGAAGTTCTTCGGAATTTCCTCGGAAAATTCTTCGAATTTCCTCGAAATTCTTGGAATTTCCTCGAAATTCTTCGAATTTCATCGGTAAATTCTTCGGAATTTCCTCAGGAAATTCTCCGAATTTCCTCGTGAAATTCTCTGGAATTTCCCAGGAAATTCTCCGGAATTTTCAGGAAATTCTCGGAATTTCCCAGGAAATTCTTCGGAATTTCCTTCTTCGCAATTTCCTCGGAAAATTCTTCAGAATTTCCTCGGGAAATTCTTCGGAATTTCCTCGGGAAATTCTTCGGAATTTTCTCGGGAAATTCTTCGGAATTTTCTCGGGAAATTCTTCGGAATTTCCTCGGGATATTCTTCGGAACTTCCTGGTTTTTCGGAATTTCTTCGGGAAATTCTTCGGAATTTCCTCGGGAAATTCTTCGGAATATCCTCGGGAAATTCTTCGGAATATCCTCGGGAAATTCTTCGGAATTTCCTCGGAATTTTCGGAATTTCCTCGGGAAATTCTTCGGAATTTCCTCGGGAAATTCTTCGGAATTTCCTCGGGAAATTCTTCGAATTTCCTCGAAATTCTTCGGAATTTCCTCAGGAAATTCTTCGAATTTCCTAGGAAATTCTTCGAATTTCCTAGGAAATTCTTCGGAATTTCCTCGAAATTCTTCGAATTTCCTCAGGAAATTCTTCGAATTTCCTCAGGAAATTCTTCGGAATTTCCTCAGGAAATTCTTCGAATTTCTTCGGGAATTTCTTCGGAATTTACTCGGGAATTCTTTCGGAGTTTCCTCGGGAAATTCTTCCTCTGGAAATTCTTCGGAATTTCCTCGGGAAATTCTTCGGAATTTCCTCGGGAAATTCTTCGGAATTTCCTCGGGAAATTCTTCGGAATTTCTTCGGAAAATTCTTCGGAATTTCATCGGGAAATTCTTCGGAATTTCCTTGGGAAATTTTTCGGAATTTCCTCGGGAAATTCTTCGGAAGGGAAATTTCCCGAGGAAATTCTTCGGAATTTCCTTGGGAAATTCTTCGGAATTTCCTTGGGAAATTCTTCGGAATTTTCTGGGGAAATTCTTTGGAATTTTCTGGGGAAATTCTTCGGAATTTTCTGGGGAAATTCTTCGGAATTTCCTCGGGAAATTCTTCGGAATTTTCTTGGGAAATTCTCCAGAATTTCCTTGGGAAATTCTTCGGAATTTCCTTGGGAAATTCTTCGGAATTTCCTTGGGAAATTCTTCGGAATTTCCTTGGGAAATTCTTCGGAATTTCCTTGGGAAATTCTTCGGAATTTCCTTGGGAAGTTCTTCGGAATTTCCTTGGGAAATTCTTCGGAATATCCTTAGGAAATTCTTCGGAATTTCCTTGAGAAATTCTTCGGAATTTCCTTGGGAAATTCTTCGGAATTTCCTTGGGAAATTCTTCGGAATTTTCTTTGGGAAATTCTTCGGAACTTATTTGAGAAATTCTTCGGAATTTCCTTGGGAAGTTCTTCGGAATTTCCTTGGGAAGTTCTTCGGAATTTCCTTGGGAAATTCTTCGGAATTTCCTTGGGAAATTCTTTGGAATTTCCTTGGGAAATTCTCCGGAATTTCCTTGGGAAATTCTTCAGAATTAGAAATATCGGAATTAGAAATATCATTCAAGCAAAAATGTTAGAATTAAATTTTTTTACAACTTTGTTGAACAGACCCTCTAATTTGAAAGATTAAAAAAAAATCATTTTACAAAATTTTTCACAAAAGGGGCCACCGTAATAACAAATTATACCAAAAATAGATCTTTTCGTGTAGATGATTTCGTGTGAAAACGATAAAACTTTAGCGCTGATGGTTTTCGAGTTATCGAATTATGTCGTGAAAAATATTCGTCTGAAGGCAGTCTAGGACAATTGTGATTTAAATTTTTGCTCAGAAACACAGGATGCCACTTGGTGTAAGAACTTGCATGCGACAATGGGTGGAACCGATTTCACGGATTTCACGGAAACGGCCTATCTCAGGTTTGAGGTGTCCGATCTGTGACATCAATGTATCAATCAACTCAGGAAAAGATCTAGTTTATGTAAAAAAAATATAAAAAGAGTCAACATTTCACCCAAGCAAAAAATGCAAACGCACAAAAAAATTTTGACATGCCCTTTAATAATCCGGATTATCTCCGGTATCCAACGGTCTGGACATGGATTTTGAACAGTTTTCCAAAACTTGATTAATTTTCCCGTCCAACACTGTAGGAACCAAAGAAATCTGTTGTTTTACAGAGTTATGGTCATTTGAATTTCGATAAAGTTTTGCCTGACCAGATCGTTCTGTCCAACCCCTGTATGTAAGAATATGTTTTATTTGTTTTTATTTTGCTTAGCTTTTGGTTATTTGAGCTTTGATTCTGGTTATTTGACGGACATAACAGACTCTGTTTCATAAAATCACAAGACTGAATATTTCGACAAGTATGAAATCTGAAATTTTAATCTAGTCCGGTGATCGGAGTTTTCAAATCCAATTTATGTTTTAAGAGTTTTGTAGAACAAACCTTTCTATTACACTGAGTTAACTAAAAAAGAAAGTTTAAAGACAATTCAGAAATTTGACTCAGAATCGATAAAAAATGGAACAAATGCTGCATATACGATCATGAGCGTAGCTGTTATACTGATTTAAGACCATCTCGCTGGTGTCTGGTATTATAAATGACCAACCTGTGAACACCATAAATTGTCCTTAAGCGTTCCGCTTTTATCCTACATTTAACATAATAAAAACAAAAGGCAAAGGACTCATTTCAGAATCCCGGAGAGAGCACCAGCGCCCATAAATGAGGATCCGCGATTCCGGCATATGCATATTTAGTGCAACACCACCCAAGTCAGCCCGGCCGTCGGCCGGTTGGGCGTTCGAAGCCTGGCGATGAAGCACTTGGCTTGAGTAATTTTTCACTTTTGCACACTATCGCCGACCGTTTTTGTTATTTCACATGCCGGTAGGATGTCTCGATACTACTGCTGCATGTAGTGTACGTTAAGGTTAGTGCACTTTAGCAACCGGATGGCTACAGTGCGCCATTACTGTTGAGCTGTGCACATATTTGTCTTTTGTTGGGCGGAACGATGCACTAACTAAAACTATATATCATTCATGTCCTGGAAAAGAGCCAACACGGGCTGCCGTTTGCCTACGGCTTGTGTGATTTGTGGCTTTTATACGATGTGCTTTGACAGTAAGTAGGTGATGGGATGATAAGATAACTATTTTACGGAGACAGAAGGTGCATTTTTTACGAAAAGTGATTAAACAAGTGATGTCATGTAATGAATGGAAAATTGACTAACCCCCCCTGCTTTCCCGAAAACTAATCACATTTTTATACCAGTGATATGTGCAAACGGATCCGTTAGATAGATTATTGAATCTGAGTAACATTTGATATTAGTTACTTTATGTATATGGGTTTTAGAGAGGTTTTATTATTAAAGCATTTTCAATCCTTTTTTTCTTAAAAGTTTAATAACTTTGAATATGTCCAACCAAAACGTACCAAATTTTTACTGGACAAAGTTTTATTATTGTAGAATTGAATAAATTCATTCAATTAACTATTGCTTATTTTCCATTGAATACAAAAAACAAAGCAAGATAAATACTCAACATGGACACACTTGATCCCCCACAGTTTGGATACACTTTATCCCGATATTGCATATATTAAGACGTTTGTTGTATACCGTCGAATATTATTGTATTGTATGTAGCTAATTGATCTGTAAAAATTCTTTTCTAGTTAAAAAGTATAAATTTTTTTTTTTCTTTAATTTGGCAATCAGACGATACACGCGCAATTTGAATTTCTCAATAGCCTTATTTTATTAACCAAATCAAAGTGTAGTTGAACATACTTAGTTTTGATTAGTTTTATTAAATGCATTTTAACATTATTTTCAATGAAAAAGAGTGTAAATTAAGCTTTGAAAAAATACTCAACAAATCACAGGGCTTAAAATCAGTATTGTTCGATCTGGTACAATTTTTTTTTTCGTTTGAACTAGGAGAAGTTTGCTTACAATCACCATTTATTTGTAAATCTTCTTAAAGAATTTTTAATAATAGGCTTATTCAACAACTTTTTGTCAGTCGTTTAAGAGAATTCCCATTTGTGTAATAATAACACGCACTACAAAAATTATAATGCGTGACAGTACCATATTGATGTATGAAGTCACCATTCTGGTATGATCACGGTTGTGGTATTGGTAGTGGTCTGGCGATCTCGTTGTACCTATCACTGTCTTTTTTTATTGGTCCAAAAACAGGTACTCAGGGGCCAGTACTGGAAAAAGTCGTGATCGTCATAAGACAGAGAGCAAAGCGCCTTTTTCTATTTCAGACGACCAAATGAAAGAATCGTGGGTACTTTGATCAATTTCGCATGAAAGGCAGTCATGAAAGGATGTTGTGCTTTATTTTAAAATTTAAATTTCTAAGTTATTTTAATAGATACATGCGAAAAATAGTGACTAGTCGATAAATTAATCATACTTCTTTAATTCACCGAGTTGAAAGTGAAAATAAACACAAAAATAAAGCAGATATTGCACACTTTCATGACCTGTCACGGAACAAATATTTTGTGAGATTTTTGTAGCATGCCATTCATCCTTCGCGTTTCAATAGATTTTGAAAGGGGCAGATATGTAAACATCGCGTGACATCTCTTATTGAATATGAGAAATTTCAGTACTGCTCAGGGGTATTTACCATTGGCCATGGCATTTGCAGTGTGGCCAATTTTCAGAGATTTAATAGAATAATTAGATTTTAAAATTTCAAAGATATATTTATGTGTCGACCAACCATTTTTGGTATCATAACTGTATCAATCACAAAGAGAGATCCTCTTGGGAACATCATGGTTGTCGTGATATGACCACTGTCTTTTAGTGGAGTGAATGGTTTGCAGATAAATCATCATCACCATGCCAATTTTGTTGCTATAGCAGACATTCTATCTGTCACTATTACTCTATTCGAGAACCAAAATACTTGCTTTGCTTAATACAACAATACTTGCCAACAATATTTAATTTTCGCACTACTGATATTACGACAGACTATGCAGAATTGCTAGGATTTGAGGAAAATAGATTTTTTGGTAACTTTTATGAACAAATAATTGCTTCCAATGGCGTTTTTGAATAGCTAATAAAATTCTTTATCAAGTCCATCAAGAAGCGTGCAAATCTGTGCATGTTACATCGATAAATATCCTAAACAAAAAGTGGGGATCATGTGTGTCCAGTTTCCCCTACTGTTAAATGGTGTCAGTTCGATAATATTGTGTGTTTTATCATATGGTTTTTTTTTTTATTTGCCTTTAGTTTACCTGCATTGGCACGGCAAATGCTGGGTAAAGCGTACCATTGGTACTTCGCGTACCCGAAGGAATAAAATAGACCCCATCTCGCGGTCCTTAGCCTCTTACCCAGCAACTCCTATCCCAACTCCCCACGGTGCTGGCCGGGATACGAGCAACCTTAGGGAAGATCGGGTAACAAACCCCGGTGGGAACTATGGTCGTATGCTGACAGGGAAAGGGGGGTTTGCTCCTCTGCGGAGGTGCAAATCTTATTGAGCGTCTGTTCTCCATGTCAGGATCGGCTCACAACAGCGTCTGTTCTCCATGTTAGGGGCGGCTGATCATCGTCCGAGTGCCAGCGAGGGACTCTAAGTGAAACTGTGCACCATGGTCCACCGGAAATAAGGAGGAAATGGTCCTCCGGAAATTTAGGGGGTTTGGTGTCAGGCCCTGCAAGCCAGCCTTTAAAAAATCATAAGCAACGAACAATCAACAAGAGAGTACGGACCGGAACCATCGGCGAAGACCACTGCGACGAAAAGGGACTAGCGATTGGAAACTCGGTTCGTGGAACTGCAAATCTCTCAACTTCATCGGAGCAACACGCATACTCGCCGATGTGCTCAAGGACCGTGGATTCGGCATCGTAGCGCTGCAGGAGGTTTGTTGGAAGGGATCAATGGTGCGAACGTTTAGAGGTAATCATACCATCTACCAGAGCTGCGGCAACACACACGAGCTGGGAACAGCTTTCATAGTGATGGGCGATATGCAAAGGCGCGTGATCGGGTGGTGGCCGATCAATGAAAGAATGTGCAAGTTGAGGATCAAAGGCCGGTTCTTCAACTTCCAGCATAATCAACGTCCATAGCCCACACTCCGGAAGCACTGATGATGATAAGGACGCATTCTACGCGCAGCTGGAACGTGAGTACGACAGCTGCCCAAGCCACGACGTCAAAATCATCATAGGAGATTTGAACGCTCAGGTTGGCCAAGAGGAGGAGTTTAGACCGACTATTGGAAAGTTCAGCGCTCACCGGCTGACGAACGAAAACGGCCTACGACTAATTGATTTCGCCGCCTCCAAGAATATGGCCATTCGCAGCACCTACTTCCAACACAGCCTCCCGTATCGGTACACCTGGAGATCACCACTGCAGACAGAATCACAAATCGACCACGTTCTGATTGATGGACGGCACTTCTCCGACATTATCGACGTCAGGACATATCGTGGCGCTAACATCGACTCTGACCACTATCTGGTGATGGTTAAACTGCGCCCAAAACTATCCGTCATCAACAATGTTCGGTACCGACGACCGCCGCGGTACGACCTAGAGCGACTGAAGCAACCTGATGTCGCCACTGCATACGCGCAGCATCTCGAGGCAGCGTTGCCGGAAGAGGGTGAGCTCGATGGGGCCCCTCTTGAGGACTGCTGGAATACAGTCAAAGCAGCCATTAACGACGCAGCGGAGAACAACGTCGGGTATATGGGTCGAAGTCGACGGAACGATTGGTTCTGACGAAGAGTGCAGACAGATTCTGGAGGAGAAGGACGCAGCGCGGGCGGTCGCGCTGCAGCAAGGTACCCGGCAGAACGTGGAACGTTATAGACGGAAGCGGAGACAGCAGACCCGCCTTTTCAGGAGAAGAAACGCCGCCTGGAAGAAGCGGAGTGCGAGGAGATGGAACAGCTGTGCCGTTCTCAAGATACACGCAAGTTCTATCAGAAGCTCAACGCATCCCGCAAAGGCTTCGTGCCGCGAGCCGAAATGTGCCGGGATAAGGATGGGAGCATCTTGACGGACGAACGTGTGGTGATCGAAAGGTGGAAGCAGCACTACGAGGAACATCTGAATGGCGCTGAGAGTACAGGCAATGAAAGTCAAGGCAGCGGAGGAGATGACTACGTCAGTTCAGCGGACGATGGAAGCCAACCAGCCCCCACCTTGAGGGAAGTTAAGGATGCCATTCAACAGCTAAAGACCAATAAAGCAGCTGGTAAGGATGGTATCGGAGCTGAGCTCATCAAGATGGGCCCGGAAAAGCTGGCCACTTGCCTGCACAAACTGATAGTCAGAATCTGGGAAATCGAACAGCTACCAGTGGAGTGAACGGAAGTGGTCATATGCCCCATCTACAAGAAAGGTGACAAACTGGAGTGTGAGAACTTTCGAGCGATCACCATCCTTAATGCCGCCTACAAAGTGATATCCCAGATTATCTTCCGTCGTCTGTCACCATTAGTGAACGAGTTCGTGGGAAGTTATCAAGCCGGCTTCGTTGACGGTCGCTCGACAACGGACCAGATCTTTACTGTACGGCAAATCCTTCAAAAATGCCGTGAATACCAGGTCCCAACGCACCATCTGTTCGTTGATTTCAAGGCGGCATACGACAGTATAGACCGCGTAGAGCTATGGAAAATTATGGACGAGAACAGCTTCCTGGAAAGCTTACCAGACTGATCAAAGCAACGGTGGATGGTGTGCAAAACTGTGTGAAGATCTCGGGCGAACACTCCAGTTCGTTCGAATCGCGCCGGGGACTAAGACAAGGTGATGGACTTTCGTGCCTGTTGTTCAACATTGCGCTAGAAGGTGTCATGCGGAGAGCCGGGTGTAACAGCCGGGGAACGATTTTCAACAGATCCAGTCAATTTATTTGCTTCGCGGATGACATGGACATTGTCGGCCGAACATTTGCAAAGGTGGCAGAACTGTACACCCGCCTGAAACGTGAAGCAACAAAAGTTGGACTGGTGGTGAATGCGTCAAAGACAAAGTACATGCTTGTGGGTGGAACCGAGCGCGACAGGGCCCGCCTGGGAAGCAGTGTTATGATAGACGGGGATACCTTCGAGGTGGTCGAGGAATTCGTCTACCTCGGATCCTTGCTAACGGCTGACAACAACGTTAGTCGTGAAATACGAAGGCGCATCATCTGTGGAAGTCGGGCCTACTACGGGCTCCAGAAGAAACTGCGGTCGAAAAAGATTCGCCACCGCACCAAATGTGTCATGTACAAGACGTTAATAAGACCGGTAGTCCTCTACGGACATGAAACATGGACAATGCTCGAGGAGGACTTGCAAGCACTCGGAGTATTCGAGAGACGGGTGCTTAGGACCATCTTTGGCGGTGTACAAGAAGACGGTGTGTGGCGGCGAAGAATGAACCATGAGCTCGCCCAGCTCTACGGCGAACCCAGTATCCAGAAGGTAGCTAAAGCCGGAAGGGTACGATGGGCAGGGCATGTTGCAAGAATGCCGGACAGCAACCCTGCAAAGATGGTGTTCGCTTCCGATCCGGCAGGTACGAGACGACGTGGAGCGCAGCGAGCGAGATGGGCAGACCAGGTGCAGAACGACTTGGCGAGCGTGGGGCGTATTCGAGGATGGAGAGATGCGGCCTCGAACCGTGTATTGTGGCGTCAAATTGTTGATTCAGTGTTATCTGTATAGATGTAGACTAAATAAATGAAATGAATTACCTGCATTGTAATAAGGTTATTTTTTATAATATTTTTATATGAACTTTATAAGGTTGTGTCCTTTTTCCAATTTTGAAATTTTCTCGCGAACCATCATGCATTTATATCAATCAAGTTACCTCGCACTTGATTTAAATAGTCAATTATTTTTATATTTTGAGTTTTTCGAACACTACACTGACATGAGAGCTAATAACTGTAGAAATGCTGATTGATAGAGGTGGAATGCAGAGGTGGATATAATGGCAACAGACGATTAAGAACGTCCACGATAATGAACATAACGTATTGATTATCGATTTTCATTCATTTCACTTTTGTTCAACATACATCTTCATTTAGTAAAGATGAAATAAAACATATTTGTCTGGTGTTCGCACTTGTCCTACTGATATGTCCTTTCAAATGATTCTATACACTAATAATTATGCTATCCATGATTTCTTTTCAATACCCATATACTTTCAATATTAACCACCAAAACGGGAGCCTAAAACACTATCTACAAGCCATTTCCTCTCGTATACCGCCGTGCTATCGTTTATAGTCGATATACCAAATGCATCGAACCTATACTTTTCGCACACTTGTAGTGCCAAAACGTGTCCAACATACAAATTATCAACATCGTTCCCCATCATCAACTGTCTCCGGAACAAACGTGTTCAAAATATCAAATTAAATTCACATTTCACGTAATGCAGCGCTGTCCGAGCAGCCACCGTCGCCACTCACTCATCGGCCATTTAGCTCTCTCCTCGTTGAATAAAAACGATATCGTCAATGTATATTCAAACCATAACTTTTGGCATAGGGCCGGGCCTCGATCTCTTACCATTCAAGCATCAAGCCTACATGCCTATTCAAACATTTGCTTCACGTTCCGCGAAACCTTCAGAAAATCGAGGTCAGGCGCGGGTTTAGTTTTCTCAGAATGCCAACCGACTGGAACACGCCTCCTGAAGTTCATTTGTTATTGATTATTAATAAGTGTGACCGCAACCTGCTGGTCTTTTCATCCGCCCGTTCAACGGGGTTGCTCGTGGGCGCGTCCGTCCCAGGGATTAGTCAGCATGTTGTAGTGCTCTCGCTTTCCAACAAAGCTACGCGATGGTTTGAAACGTTGTAGATTTATAGAAAATCAGAGCTTCGTTCTTCTGTGCGGCCACGGCGATTTCCAGCTCCCGCAGGGCTTAACGGTAGGTAAGCAAAGGTCCCGACAGAACAACCAATGTCTTCTTTGGTCACGAAACGAATCGATGAGCGACTTGGTTGGGTGGATGGACGAATGGTAGTAGCCCTTAGCGATTCTTCACACCTTAGCGCTACTATTACTGCTGTACGTGTTCATATGCACCCTGTCTGATTCGAGGGCGGATGGACAAGGCGGACAAGCTTGCAGAAATGTAAGAAGTCATTCAGTATTCCTGAGAGAAACCACTGCACAAACTTAGGGTAACTGTCCTAGTTTTTCTTATTTCAACACTTTCAAATAAGTATGATTTAAAATCAAAACATTCTATTATTTTATGAAGGTAAGTTCTATTTATTTCTAGTTGAGATATTCAATTCAGTATCTAAGATGAAAAAAGGACCGATTCTCCTAATTGTTGCTGTATCATATCTTGGGGTGTGGTACAAATGAAAAAAGAAACATTTATTCCTCCTGGCCGAGGCAACGTCTATCGCTCGATAGCATTTCATTCGGTGCATTCATTTTGCAGGTGATATCATCGTATTTCAGCTAAAGCAAAAGCTTACAGATATGGGGTTACCTACATACCTAGTACCGTCATCCATCGTCGGGATGGTCGGTCGTTGCCGCCGTCATCGCCGAGTGCAAGTAGAGCGTAGGTCGTGACCGGTGCTGTCTCGCAGTCAGTGAAAGAAACAGCCGGTGAGTTCTGATGCAATTTTCCTTTATGGCATTCAGTGTCATATATTTCAGCGTTTATCTGCTGACTGATGGTAATGGTAGGGTGGGAATAATATGTTCAAATTCTTCCTGTGAGAAGATGTTCACTGACCTGAGCTCTGGCATACTTAGCGTAGCCTCCGCGTTGTTTTTTGCAATGGTTTTTAGATTATCATAATAAAAATAATTATTTCAAAATAATTATTTCATAAAGGCAAAAAAATCCTTTAGCATATGACGCAATGAAGTTTTTTGCGCTAGGCGAAGATGAACATTGAACATGTTGCACTTGAGACACCGGTTAATTCCTTTGAAAACTGAACTCTAAAATAAACTTATCCTAACTTGTCGATATAGAACTCATTAGATTGTATCGTTTAAATGATAAACTAATTTTTTTCCTAGTGTTATGATATTGATCTCTCAAGAAACACTATAGATCGCAGCAATAATCTAAATATTTTATTCCGTTCACTCAATCCAACTATCAACCTCGTGTACAGTAATACCATCAAGCTGACCTTCAACATATCGATGTTAAACTCCCGAACAATCGCCTAGAAAATGATATTTGTCTAAAATTTTGCAGAGGTATTATACTTGAATGAGATATCATACTTGATTTTTAGACTTATGTATGTTAATTAGTAACATTAGCCAATGAATCATTGGCCGAACGGTGAGATGCGCGGCTACAAAGCAAGACCATGCTGAGGGTGACTGGGTTAGATTCCCGGTATAGGCAATTTTTGGTTTGGAAATTGTCTCGACTTCCCTGGGCATAAAAGTATCATCGTGTTAGCCTCATGATAAACGAATGCAGAAATGGTAACTTAGCTTAGAATCCTCGCAGTTACTAGCTGTGGAAGTGCATAATGAAAACTAAGCTGCGAAGCGGCAATGTCCCAGTGTGGGATATAATGCCAATGAAGAAGAAGTAGCCAATGACTCCAAACTAATAGCATTGAATGCTGACAAAGTGAAAAATCACTCACCTCTGCCATGCCTCAAGTTGTCGATAGCGATAGGTACCAACAGTTCTACGCTACGACCCTTGGCATATGCAGTCCATAGGGGAGAACGGTCCAAAATGCATCCCTTAAGCTTTTTCGATGTTTTCGCCCATATAAACAAAAATGCCCAACCATTTCAACGTATAGGTGCAAAATTTACAAACCCAGCTACATTTCACAATGATCTCCTATTCAAAACAATAAGGTTTTCATGACTTTCTTTGTTTTAAAAATAGGCCTAGGGCAAAACGCCCGAATGGTGGTCTAAAATGACTCAATTGCATGTAAAATTATGGTGAACGCATGGTTGTTTGTTTTTTCTCAATGAATTTGAGCTACAATCTTACGGATGTGGTAGGAGAATAGCAAATCGTATAATTTGAGTGAATATGAAGGGATTTTGCTATTTTTTTTTCCAATAGAGCTCAATGATGGATAACTTATTATGAATTGTAATGGTAATATTCGTTCATAAATGTACTACAACAGATTATATGAGTGATTTAATGAGTAAGGTCACTTTGCCCCAAGGGTGCATTTTGGACCGTTCTCCCCTACTAACACCTATGTGCTCACTCTTCTGCCATGCCTCATGGTGGCGACTGCGGTTGCCACCCGCTGCGACACTCTTACCTCGACATGTGCAAACCTCTCATTCACTTCCCCGCGCTCAGCCTGTTTTCGCTCTAACTAACCAATCACAAGTTGGTCATGCTTGTCGACTGCTGCTCGGCGCGCTAGATTCTCTGCAAGCTGCAGGCAATCTGAGTGGTTGCAGACGAATTGCGTTCCACTTCTCCACCACTTGGCACATCCTCTGGATAAGGGTATCCGGGGTTGTGTCCCGACCGCAAACGTCTAGCATAGCTCTTCTTTCCACGTCGAAACGAGGACATACGAACAGTATGTGCTCTACAGTTTCGTCAACACCTGGGAAGTCAGGGCAGACGGGGCTCTCCGTGTGCCCAAACCTGTGGAGGTATTGCCGGAAGCAGCCATGGCCTGACAGGAATTGTGTCAGATGGAAGTGAACTTCCCCATGGGGTCTTTCCACCCAGCTAGATAGGTTAGGTATCAGCCGGTGGGACCACCGACCTTTAGAAGAGTTATACCACTCGTGCTGCCATCTGGCAACCGAAGTCACCCTGATGCATTCTCGGGCTCCTCTGAAGCCACGTAGCTCGAAACACTCCTCGTCATCCCGGATGATCAGCCCGACTGGCATCATGCTCACAAGCTTCTTCAAGCTTCATCGTGTGATATCGTGCGGTAGGCAGACATCACTCTGAGACACATTAAGCGGTACGTGCTCTCCAGCTTCCGCAGGTAACTGGTTACCCCCAGAGGTCTCGCCCAGGACGGGCCGCCATACCTAAGAATAGATACGGCAACGCCTGCCAGTAGCCTACGTCTACTGGCACACACCTTGGAACTATTGGACATCATCCTCGATAATGCCGCAACAGCAGTCGAAGTGGTTGTGGATGATAACCACCTTATGTTTAGCGAGCTGCAGGCCTCTAGCACTCATCCAATCCTCCACCGTGCTGATCGCGTGTGCTGCGGTCAGATCTCCCTCGGGAATTGACTCCCCGTAGACCTTCAAGGTTACATCATCTGCGACACCGACGATCTTAACACCAGGAGGGAACTTTAGCTTCAGAGCCCCGTCATACATAAGGTTCCATAGTACCGGACCCAGTACTGAACCTTGCGGAACTTCTGCGGTAATCGGTACGGTTCTCTGACCGGCATCGGTCTCGTATAATAGTACACGGTTCTGGAAATAGCTTTCCAAAATCCGGTACAGGCCCACCGGCAGGCTAAGCCGGTGTAACGAGAGCGCGAAGACATTCCAGCTTACGCTGTTGAATGCGTTCCTCACATCAAGTGTCACTAACGCACAGTATCGAATACCTCGCCTTTTCTGTTGGATCGCTATCTCGGCGGTCTTTACTTAAAGCGAATTGCTAGACGATCACTATGGGTGTAACCCTCGTCCACCCTCCAGTCCAAGTCTGGTACCAGACCAGGACTGACAAACGTTACGTCAATCCATGATTCGACCCCGTTCCTTCTAAACGTGCTAGCGGAACCATCATTGACTAGCACTGCGTCGAGCTTCGCTAGCACCTCAAGTAACGCTTGACCCCTTCGACTGGTGCAGCGGCTGCCCCACTCCACTGTCCAAGCGTTAAAATCTCCTGATATGACGACCGGCTTCCGACCCACTAGGTCAGACGATAGCCTATCTATCATGTGATTAAAATGTTTTAATGGCCACCTTGGTGGGGCAAAGCAGCTACAATAGAACACATCATTGATCTTAGCTATCGCGACACCCTCAGCAGAGGAGTGTACCACCTCTTGGATCGGGTACCGCACCGTCGTGCAAATAGCCGCCATCCTTGGTTACAGGCTTGCTTTTTGCTGGCGCAGATAAGGCACTTTGGTGCCTTATCACATTCATGCGCCTTGTGCCCTTCCTCACCACACCCTAGTAACACAGTTCAGATCGATTTGGTTGCAGCAATTCCAATGTGACTGGATTTGGTCGCATATGAGTCACAGTAACTGATATGTGGCAAGTGTGCTACTCGGGCAACGACGACAACAGGTTGCTACGTTCTGGGCCCTTACAGTGGTAGGACTTGCATCCCAACTCTAAGCACCGATAGCACCTGTCCACTGAAGGCGGCTGGAGTTTGCTCACTGGGCATACTGACCAGCCGATCTTCAACTTCCCTCGCTCCATTACCTTTTTGGCTTCTGTCGTGTCCGTTTTCCAAAACTGCTTCCAGCTCACCCAGGAGCTCCAGTTCACGATCGCTTTCCATAAATGATTAAACAGCTTTTTTTCATCGTCCGCTTGCGTCAAACTCCCTTGCAAAACTGATTTTTATTTTAAAATACCTACTTAGATAATTTTAACAAGTTCAATGAAAACCTGATTTTTCAATGCAACAAACAAGTAATAAAATAATTTTATAAATTTGAATTGCGTATCTAATATATACTCTACATCCGATCTCTCATCTATTCTCATTCATATATATTATACAACAACATATCTTGGAACTTCTTAGGTTTTACGATACTTCTTCTTGGACGACCAGCTCCTCCAGAATCCGTTGCTTCTGACATCTTTGTTTATCTATGGGCACCGATACACAATTAAGACCATATGCTTCGCATGGAGAAATCAAGGTTGTTGCTATTTTTGTGGCTGATTTATTTATTTCAGCAGAACGTCCACACGTTATGGAAAATTTTTATGCCGTTGAAAACGGTAGGCCACTTTTAGGAAGAAACACTGCTATTCGATATAGTGTATTACAAGTTAGTCTTAATGTTGCAATCAACTCATGGCATTCCAAGCCAGATATAAAACATTTTCCTGGTGAAATTTTCGCCGTCAGTTCTGATGAATTTCCTGAATTCAATGTTCCTCCCGTTGAACTTGCTTATGATAGAAGTTTACCACCTTCTCGTAACGTGTTCACAACCCGGGTAGAAGCCATGAACAGAATAACAAAACATGATAGGGACTTGATTGATATAAGAGATAAAAGAACAGGCAACAATATCAAAAATTTGCACCGAAATATCACTTAAATATCATTATATGCTATGGATAAGAACAAATCAATTGCACATGATATTGATCCCTTATTACAAATAGCATAACTTGATCTCCTCATGATATTTTAGTGCAAAATATTGATATTGTCGTCTGATCTTTTATCTCTTATATCAATCATGTCCATATCTAATTTTGCTATCTTATCAACATTTGATATTATTGAGATATTTTCTTCTACTCGAGAAATATTCCACCGGCTTTTAAAGATGAAACTGAACGAAGAATCAAGGAGTTATTGACGACTGGAATAATTGAATAAGATACAAATGAAATGGATAAGTCTTTCTGTTCGTCCTTATTAGTCGTTCCGAAAGGAAAAGATGATATACGTTTAGTAGTTGATTTGAGGGGACCGAATAAAAGCATAATCAGGATTCCTTTTCCTATGCCAACATTGGAAGCAATACTAGCTGATTTAGATGGAGCAGCATGGTTTTCCACAATAGATCTTACCAGTGCTTTCTTTCATGTCGTTCTACATGAAAATTCAAGACATTTGACGAATTTTTTCGCTGGCAATGCTACATACAGATTCAAAAGATTGCCTTTTGGATTGCAACAAATATGGCCTTTTCACTGAAATATGTCTTCTACGTCTTCTATTTCATATTCATAAAGAGATATTAAGGTGGTTATACAACAAAGCCACAAATCGGCCATCTTGGAAACCACGTGCTTTTTCTAGTGATTTTTCAAGAGCACGAATTGAGAGAACAACAACGCCCATGGGGATCACAACATCTGTAAATCGTTTGATTACTCATGCTAAGCAATCGACTTTATTTTCAGCATTGTACAAAAAATATTACGCTGGTTTTGAACTTTTGATAAAAGGAGTAGAAAACCGTGTGGTGAATTTGAAATTCACCACATGGCTTGATTGTATAATCACCTTAAAGCTTTAAATTTATAATTCTTATTCCTTAGCAACCGTATAGCATATTGTTTAGAAAATTTTCACTTAGCAACACCAAAAAAACACAAAAAAAAAATAACCGAAAATTAAAATATTTTCAAAATTTGCACCTTCCTTTAGCCTTTTTAACTCAGCAAAGTAATAAAATTTTATGTTCATTTCTAGAAAAAAAAAAAAAAAACTAAATAAAATGGCTCTCTCTCACCTTGTGTTAGTGACCAGCTTCTTTGCAGAACAAATTGTGGCCTTGGAAACACCGGTAGACTTCCCGGACGCTGAACTTGATGCTTTGGAAAATCCTTTTTTGGTCGAGCATGAGGCCATCGTGGATGATCCGGAAGCTTGAGTTTCAGATGCTGTAGTTTTCGAAACTTGCTTGTAAGAACTTGGAAATGTGGGAGCTTGTACTTCGGAATCCTGCTCTCTTGCGCCAATGTCGTGTCCGTCTTCCAAAACTGCTTCCAGCTCACCCAGGAGCTCCAGTTCACGATCGCTTTTCATAAATGATTAAACAGCTTTTTTTTTACGTCCGCTTGCATCAAACTCACTTGCAAAACTGATTTTTATTTTAGAATACCTACTTAGATAATTTTAACAAGTTCAATGAAAACCTGATTTTCCAATGCAACAAACAAGTAATAAAATAATTTTATAAATTTGAATTACGTATCTAATATATACTCTACAGCTTCCGCAACCGATAACCTAAGGTAGGCTACCAGCGTGCCAAAGGGACCGCCTCTTAGGCGTACAGAGGTCTTGTCAACCTCTGTACCGCACTGGTCTCTGACGGCAGAGACGACGTTGTCCGCGTTCGTGACCTTGTCCAGTTGCTTGCACTGGAAGGTCACTTCCACCCCCAACGACCTCACCTCGGCGTCGTCACCCAAGATCTCTTGGGCCAGCTTCCTGTAGTCAGTCCCACTAGCCTGCGCTCCGCGTTTCAGAACCAAGATCATTTCACCGGACTTGGTGCGTCTGAAGCTTCGCACTTAGCACAGCTTTTCGGCCGCCCGCATCGATTTAAGGGCTTCAGCGTAATTAGCCTTATCAGTTTTCACCAACAAGGCCTCGCCTCTGTCCTTAGCTCTCTTTGCGGGTCGAGATGCGTTCGACTTCCGCTTTGCCCTACTGACCAGATGCCAGGGATTTTCGATCCTTTGTGTCGATGGCACAGGCTGGCTGGTACCCCCTTGCGGCCCGGCGACTTGCGCCTGGTTGATGCCTTTCGTCTTTTTGGGCCGAGAAGTCACCTTTTCGGGTCGACGCCCTTCGGGCTCCTCTGCATCCCGATCTGCTCCGCCCAGATTACGTCTGGCCTTTATGGTTGCACGTCGTTTGGCTTCCGTTTCGTTCCGTGAGCCGTTTCGGGTTAGGCGCATTTTTCTTCATTGGCCGTCAAGGCGAAATCAATCGCCTCTTGGGCCATGGTTGCTCCTCCAAGGAAGGAGAAGGCATCGGTTTGAGCACCTTTGTCGGCCTTCCTTCTTCCCACCCGCCTGATAAATGCATCCTGTTCTTGTCTTGCGACTTGAACAGCCTGGCGAAGCATCCGAAGGTTCTGTTTCAGTTCCTTACGGATGTTCTGCATTGCGTTTGCGAACTCGATGATTTCATCGAGATGCTCGGCGACCACCCGCATCCCGGGTAGTGGCCCGCCGAGCGTGCTGATAAGGCTATACCCTGTCACAGCTGGGGAGACTCCGGTGCTGCTAGTTGCAGCCTCCGTCACTCCGCTCTCCGCCTCATCTGAAGAAAATGCGACGAGTTTGTCAATCGACCTTCGAAATACCCGTGAGAGCTAAACCCATTGTCACCCCAGATCACAGGACGATATTTTAAGAATAGGGCAAGCCCACTGCTGTATGAGTTTTGGAGGCTCTTATCGAAACTTAATTTGAAACTGAATATATACATATCCCAGGTTTTTTTTTACACGGTTTGGTTTTGGTCGTTTAAGACCTTCAGGGTCGATGAAGCAATGAGTTAACCACACCAAAAAATTCACAAAAAATCAAAGAAAATTCAGGGGGTATTTGAAAAGCTGTAAAAGTTTAGGTTAACCGAGAAATTAATGAATTCCAACCGCGTAAAAAAAAACCTGGGTGTAGTATAAATCTTGTAAAACTGCGGTGGTTCTTCATCTCATGAACACAAAATAAAAAAGTTTTCATTCCTGATTTTTCTGGTAGTGAGCACGCACGTTTACAAAAAGGCTCCATGGGATTCATCTTATTTCTTTATCGTTTCTTAAAAGATTGTATACAAAAATAATAATTTAGGTTTAAATGAAAGACAATGAAACAGATTCAAATTATTCAAATATTTTCAAAGTGGACTCACACATTCATACAATCGGTAGTTTCAACGACTTTTGCAGAAAACGATCCGACGTATCCAATTGTTTGTCAAATAAAGTAGGTCTCAATATAGAAATTATAAAATAAACAAAAAAATGTTTATTTATAATACTAATTTTATTATTTTTATATGCATCAGAGCAACTTTCAAATTTGACGTCAATCTTCAGTATACACCCGCTTAACCACCCTATCTCGGATTTACTGAGCTTGAAATAAATTTTAATTACCGTCGAATGCTTTTATTCAATTTCCAACCCGATCAGACCGATGCAATGCACCCAATCCCTTGGCCGGTAGCTGTTTTACCGGTGTAAAAGTCAAAAGAGATCTGCATAGAGCTCAACCGTGGGTGGGTGCGGTCCCCAACCACATCCATATTCCTTCGCAGAAGGTTCAAATAACCATTTAACCTAAATTCAGTAAATCTGATTGGGGGACGATTTGAGAAATGATTTCCAGGCGATTACTTTCCGATACAAAGCACTCCACATTCATTGGTTCCTTGCGTGTATCTACGACCGGAAAATGAATCGTCTGTTGAGGAACACGCTCAGTACCAGGATTAAACAGCAACGATGCAACAGTTAAACGGGTAACGATACGATTTGTACCGGAATTGGGACGAGTGTACCTGTCGGACTCGACCAATAGAACCCAGCTCCGGGTTAGCGAATGAATGCTCCACGATGACGATATTGCGCGCCGCATGCCGTTTGCATTGCTCTCTTGTTAGCTCTTGTTAGTGGTCTATGTTCGAAGGAAAGCGGCCAGTCCCCCTGCGCCTCGGTCGTTAATCGGGCAACCGCCCGGAGCGCAATGGAGCACTTCATTCCTCAACTTTATCGCTATCTGCGAGATGCCGTTCGATCGGAAAATAGTTCCCATCAGAAGGTGGTGCTCGTGGCTGAGGTTAATCTCCGATCGTCGCTATGATAATGGCAAAGTGGGAGCAAATTACAATAATATTAGCAGAAAATGAAGCGTGCCACTCCCGGCTTCGATGTGGTGCTGGTCGAAATTGATGTCAGTTGGTGCTGTAACCAGTCACAAATAAAAATTATTTGAAATCAAACAGTTGGATAGTATTATGATTTTTCAATGGGAGAAAATGAAGGGTAATATAGAAAATGATTTTACTTTGCATTATTTCAATGTTCGAAAACTGATTGGTGAAAACAACACTAGGATAGGAAAGCGGCATCGAATATGGATAGTCGTTGTACGCAATTTAACGTTATGAAACCGGTAGTCATCTTCAAATCTGTGGGATTGACGACATACATAGTTCCAGGGATTCTGCCTGCCCGGAAATGCAAGGTTTGTCACTTCGCTCGCTGGTTTCTGAGAGGAAAGAAATTTTTGGGAGCAACGAAACGTTTTGTGTCGGCTAGAGTAAGTAAGTGGTGTTGCTGTTGGTTATCAACACCGGTGCAGAGGAAGATAGGTTCTTAGTGAAAACGATTAGAAAATGTAGAAGACAGTATGATTTGAAGCATATGGTATCAATGCAAAAAGCAGTAAAGTATCACGCATATGTATCTCGAACTTTATTGACAGTTCTGGGCGAAGTCGGCGGAAATCCGTTTTGAAGGAAAAAGCGTGGACCCGCATTGCATGTAATCAAAGGTGAGAAAAGTTCTCTGCTATCGGCAAATATGGCCGCCAAACTGAGAATTACCAAGTTTTTAAGCGTTATTCAATCTGTTCCCTTCCCGTGCATAGCCGATAATCATGAGTAAACTAGTTTATAATTTACTAGTTTAGTAAAGTTTATTTTTAAAAGCACACATGAATTCAAACTAAAAAAAAACTATTCCTCTCGCTCGGCAATTCCTTATGTAGCACGTTTCTTTATTACTCATTTTTTTTGTAAAAAATAAAAATAACAATATTTATAGGTATATTGTTTCAACAATATGAAAATGTTGAATCAACAATATTTATATGGTTAAAATACTTCAAACAGTACATAACTTTTGGTAGAAAAAACATACACCTGAGATTTTTGAACACAATGCACAATATAAGCTAAGCTTTCCATCGATTTATTAATATTCAAAATCGGTGGTTGCGAACCTGGCGGAAAAATAGTTTTCAAAAAGAAATACAAGATGGCGGCAGAATTCAATATGGCTGCTTCTATTTTTACTATTGCAAATTGAGGATGCACACTTCCTCTTTCCAACGATATGCTGATCTCTACGATCGGTTGAGAAATGTTGGAGTTATGATAGTTTTGGATGAGTCAAGAATTGACAAAAATCGAGGGGTCCATTAAAATAATTTCGTGTATAACTAATGAGGGGCTCATTTTTCTGAAGAATTTAACTCTGATCCTTAATATATTCGCCGAAAGCTTTCGAAAGAATATAAATTTAGGGATTTTCAAGAGCCTCGTGTGAATAGTGGCCCGGTTTCCGCGAGAATTACTCAAATATTGTTAGCCATGAGGTAACAATATTTATTGTTGAATTCAGCCCGGATTGTTGTTGTTTCTACAATACATTTTTCTGCGTGTTAAACAAAGATGAAAAACTTACAATTTCATTGGTCTTGCATTTCGTTATTCGGCGATATTCGGTAATAATTCAGTACACAGTCACTAGATAAACATACATCTATATTTTGTAATCCTGAAATAAAATCTTTGGCAAATTTGCTCCATTTCAAAATCAGGGTCTTGAAATTGGAAGTAGATTTTGAGATATTTCTATGAAATGCAAATGATTATCAGAAGCGATGATCGTACTACCTCATTTTCTAAACGTATGAATGTCGACTAGTTATATGGAAGTGCATAACAACAGATAATTCATGTTTTTGAGATTTTACTGCATCTAACCACAGAGAACAGACGTTCATCTTTGATCGTGAAGTTGTGTAAAGCTTTGTACTGGTCATTTTGAAGTATGTCGTTATACCCCCGCTACGCTGTGCTAGTGTGCTGATAATGTTACCCGTGGCAAGAGGTGCTTCTCAGCGTAGCGAACATCTTCATGAATATGTCTAGCATACATTTTGAAAAGTACTTCTTTCGAATCGTGGGTTTACAAACAACTAGATTTTATCCAAAATATTGTTGGCTACACATTTTTAATTTGGTCAAAAATAATACCAGCTTTTATGGTCATGTAAATATAATTTTAAAACATCTTTCAGCACACCATTTATTTCTTTTCAATTTCACTAATGAATGTTGTTAGATTTGCATCCCCGGACCATTTCAACTGTAAAGCTCGCCACAGTATAAACAATAATAATATCTTTTGTTTGATTTGGAGCGGGGAAACAAGTTACGAAATATGATTTCGTGTAGCGTTTGATTTCACCTGTCGATTCACTTCAATTCGTAGGTTTATTATATTTTATCATCAAATAACATAATTCCCATGGCCAAAGATGTAAATCTTGCAATTTTTTTTGAAAACAATTTTCAGATTTAACCAAAACAAATAGTAAACAAAATACATGATGTTTATTTTCGTACAATAACAACGGACGGTAATGAGCTACCGTCCGTGGACATGGTGGCTATTGTCAAACCCCTTGTGATAGTATAGGACGCCAGGGGGGTGGTCAAACCCCTTGTGATAGTATAGGACGCCAGGGGGGTGATTCTGCCGTTTCCGTTACCGTTTCGCCACTGAGAACAGACATGTACACGGTTAGATGACTTTACCCATTAATGGGTACTCTGTTATTGTTGATATTATTCCCACCGTGAAAAAAATCTTTAAAATGTTCCTCTTTAAAATGTGCCTCTACCCATTAAAATGGGGAGAGGCACTTTTATGAGAAAATAGGTGAATTTTTCACGGTGGGAATAATATCAACAATAACAGAGTACCCATTAATGGGTAAATTCATTTAACCGTGTAGGCAAAAGATATTTTAGTTACCAGATAAACATTGTCGCTGTCGCCGCTGTCCGGAACATCTTTCACTGGCGAGGATAGGGGATCTAAATGTCAATGAAAGAAAAATATATACGATTTGACAGTTAGGTATCACACATGTTTTCGAACAGCAGAACAAAGGAACCGAAGCGACAATCTTTATCTTGTAACTAAAATATCTTTTATGTAGGAGGCCCATACAAAGTTTTGATGAAAACGTGTGTAAAGTTCCTCAGCGCCGCCAACGCAGACTGCCCGACATACAAACTTAATCTCACCAAGCGATGGCGTTGGCTTACAGTTCGTAAACAAGGTGATGCTACCATCTAGTGGTGAATCGGAATGAACACTAGCGCTAAAAAGTAGAATACGGCATATTTTTACCAAAATTATCAGCACACTAGCACCGCACAACGGGGGCATAACGACATACCACAGAAAACAGACGTTCATCTTCATTCGCGACCAGTTTTTACTGGTCATTTTGAAGTATGTCGTTATGCCCCCGGTGCGCGGTGCTAGTGTGCTGATAAATATGGTTAAAATTTGCCGTGTTTTACTTTTTAGCGCTAGTGTTCACTTCGAATTGCTCCTAGTCTTGCTCCTAGGTGGCAGCACTACATTGTTTATGTAGTGTATGCCAATGCCATCACTTAGTGAGATTGAGTTTTTATGTCGGGCAGCCTGCGTTGGCGGCGCTGAGGTGCGATTTAAATCTTTACACACGTTTTTACCGAAAATTTGTTCGAGGATCCATGTCTGTTCTCTGTGGACATACTTCAAAATGACCAGTGCAAAGTTTCATACAACCGTACGAATGAAGATGAACGTCTGTTTTCTGTGGTTCATGGCGTAGGGGGCTTTACCCATATTTTTACACTTTTACTGAAGTGGGAGCGTTATGGGTTTCCAGCCAAGATGTATTATGTCAATAGCAATGAAATTTATAACATTTAAGTACATTAACTCTCTCATTTACTCACTTGCTCACACACTAACTGAGTCATTAACTCGTCCGTTTACTAACTCACTCCATTACTCATTCACCTGCTCCATTATTATTTCGCTTTCTCACTTAGTCACTTGCGCAATAACTTGTCCGTTTACTGGTTTATCGATACACTCTCTTACTCATTCATACACTCACTCACTTACTCACTCCCGTACTTAATTATTTATTCCCGTACTTACTTATTCACTCTCGTACTTACTTATTCACTCTGTCAATCACTCTCTCATACAATTACTTCTTTATTCCTTGATTTACTCACTGACTCAGTCACTCACTCTCATTAATTGATTAACTCGTCCGTTGACTCGTTAATTCATACTGCTCATTTGTCTTGTTGTTATTATTACTCACTATGAGAAATAAAACTGATTTCTAGTAACGGTTTGATTTAGCCAATACGTGTGTCTAATTATCATATTCATTGTACTATCTTCTTGTATCTTCTATCTTCTATATACATAAAAATGAATTTCTGTCTGTCTGAACCTTATAGACTCGGAAACTACTGAACCGATCGGCGTGTATGCGGGGTTTTTTGGGACCGGGGAAGGTTCTTAAGATGGTTCGAGACCCCACCCCCTATTTTGGAAAGGGGGGCTCCCATACAAATTAGCATAATCATTAGCATTAGCATTTAGCAGTTTGCACAAATTCGTAGGTGGTACAAGCCAAGACTTTTGTATGAGAGTAGCATCACTTTCGTCGTTACCACAGATAATGATTTGGGACTGATCATTAACTCTTAAATGCAAGCAATGCACTCTCCAATACTCGAGATCTGTCCTGGCCACGTCCTTGCGAATGCTGAGGAAGGGGAAGGATGGTTTGTTAGACACCTACTTAAGAAAGATGCAGAGTGGAAGGTTATAACAGTAGGAATAGTTTTGGTATAACGTGAAACACAGAAAGAACTAAGCTAGAAATACAAAGTAGGAAAGGGACGAGCCTGGAATTGAAACCACGGTCTCTTGCTTATGAGGCAGAAGCGGTAGCCACTAGACCACCGAGCTCGTCAAAGGGGGGCTTCCATACAAATGAACATAAATTCCTGCATAACTCGAAACCTAACCAGAGAATAAATCAATTTTAAGCAAAACGAAGTTCGTCGGGTCTGCTAGTCTACCGTCAAACGGGGTGAGTTGCAACACTTACGTTTTCCACAAGTTTTTGTTTTTTGACAATAAAAATATACCCAAACATCGACTTATATCATCACGCGTCCCTAGTTCACATTGTATTTGTTGTGCCTAGTTGGTATTTAGGTAAAAATATAACTCACTGTTATTTTTTTTATATTATTTTGTGAAACTGTTTCGTAAATTGAAAGTCAAACGTCGTAAATCGTAAGTTCGTGTATCAAATTGAAAATAATTTCACCAAAATTGATCCCCTCTCCAGTTACAGTATCTAATAAGGTTTGTAATTCCGCAAAAACTATAAAATAATAAAATTATTCGTTTTTGAGATATCAACTTTTTTGAAATTTGTCCCCATGCGACTTGCAACAGCTGATACTCGATAGTTTTATTTTTCAAAAACTGCTAATTCAGTTTTTAAACATTTTTTCTCAACTGACATTGATTTTGATGTTACAGAGTTTTTGTACCATGCCGCGAAACTACAAGAATGTCGCATGTATGCTATTTTTTCAAAGGAAACTTTCATGAAGGCAGCGGTAGAAGTTAAAAACACAAATAGTTTACCCGGGAAGCCGCTCGGCGGTACGATTTGTCCCCAACAACAATTTCACATTATCTTAATACAGAAAATACTATAACTAAGACTCAAACTAAGTCAAACGGTGTTGAATCCCCGAGAAGATCCAACACTGGTGGATGGTTTGCTGCTTGCTGCGGAGTGGGAAATGCCTTTTCAAAAGAATGACCCTAAAATAATCGTGGAAATGTGGATGGCAGGGAAATAAAGGAGAACCGTTTTAAAAACAACTATCCAGGGAATGACCGATTGTGTACACCATTCTTAAAACGACGAATTGACGAATTGAAAATATCAATCTATCCGTTGCAATCGTAAAAAAGCGGAATGAGGGGAGGAGGGGGTTTCCTCAATTAAGGCCCCTGCATTGACAGTGGTGAAGTATGACTCAGGATGAACAATCACTATGATTAAGTTATTCTAAAACATGTTCTGATTGAATTGGGTAGGGGTGGCTTGCAACAACCATCATTTTGATATTATTTTCATATTTTTATTACTGTTGTATATCTGATTATATGTCTAATCACTAATATTAGGACACATTAAAAGTATCATATACTAGTTGAATGAATAAATACTTTCAATTCAGAAATATTGAGAAAGAAACTTGAAAAGTGTTGCAAGTCACCCCGTTTGACGGTATATATAAAAATGAGTTTTCATTTCCTTTGTCTAGTCTAGTCTAGTCTACACATACACAGCCAGTTCGTGAAAGAATCCTGGAAAGTGATAGATTCGACTACATCTATCGCTTTTCTTGTCAATATTTATGTTTGAAGTACATCACAAATGTAGTTCAAACATAAAAGCGGCCAGAAAAAATCAATTTTTAGCTTGATTTCACAAATAAGCCATAGAACGGGGACATCTCGTACCAACCGCTCGGTTTACATTATTAGGTGATGGTTGTA
Source organism: Armigeres subalbatus (assembly GCF_024139115.2). Classification (NCBI taxonomy): domain Eukaryota; kingdom Metazoa; phylum Arthropoda; class Insecta; order Diptera; family Culicidae; genus Armigeres; species Armigeres subalbatus. The sequence goes on along the minus strand of NC_085140.1, from coordinate 13,475,871 downwards.
AAATCGTTGGGAGTGACTTAGCTAAGATGATTAATGTTCACTCCTTGGGTCCTCAACATCTTGGGATGGGACACAGTTTTTAGTCTAGTGCCCTGGCTCATGCACAGATGAATAAAAGTATTCGTATGATTTCATATGTATTACTATGAAAACATGACTCAAGTCCATCAGTGTACATGTAAGCCTAGGAAGCGATTAAAAACTTGCGAAAACTCAACCATAAGACGATACAAATTTAGCATATTTACTCACAACAGCTCCGTTTTTTCTACCTGGAAGTATTTTCTCGATTATCTCCGTCAAAACACTTATCAAAAACATTTTATCACTTACTTAAAACATTTTGAAACTTTTGCTATGAAATAGTATCACGTGCCTTAACTACATCTAATCGAAATTATACATTTTGAACACAGATATAATTATTTTTATGAATTTTTTTTTTTACGTTTCACGTCAAGACACTTTATTTTACGCGACATAGTTAATAATGTATTCGGAAAAAGGGGTAGAACGCCTTCCAGATCGAAATACAAACAAACCCCACTCAGCTGTAAAAGCCTGTATATTGTAATATTGCAAAATGTAATCCTATTCACTTTATTTGGAAAAGCAATATACCAATTACATTAGAAAAAAATGTAGAAATTGGGCATATTTTGAGGCATGTTCTTATGAATTATTTGAGACTCTACATTTAACATCACGATTATATAGAATGTAATATCCTAGATTTTTTTTTATATATTCTTTGGTCACCTACTTCAAAAAGCATGAAGATCGGATCGAAACAATTCTCAGGTAATCAGGCTGCAAAGAATTTCTGCTCTTATATGAATTGCGATGTAGATATATGAAGGAATCGTAAATACTACAGGTCTGAGGTCGCAACCATACAAATTGTGCGAAATGATTGAATAAAACATGTGTAAAACTTTGTGTCTTTGCACAATTAGAAATATGTTAATCTTAATAGGAAATTCGTGAATATAAGTAACCAATTCGGTGTATTAGTACGTCCGCAACTGATTGACGAAAATACCTCAGCCGAATCTGGAGATTCAAGCAAAAATAGGACTGGACCAAAAATTAACAAATCCCTATCAATTCTTTAACTGCAAAGGCATACCAGGAAACAAGCTTCAAAAAATGATTCATTGAAAAGAAGTCTTCAAAACGACTCAACTAACTCGAGAATAACGATAACATATCAAATTTGGCAATGATCTAACTTGGAACGAATAGGAATTAAAAAGCTTTGTTCGTCTATAATCTATTTATTTATAAATATAACTCAACTCAGCGTTGCTGCAATATTTGACATTTACAAAGCAAAAGTGTCGATCCCGGACAACGCAGAGTCCATGAGCTAGTTATAGATAAATGCGTGTTGAGTGTACAGAGGATTCTTAATCGTAATGTCCTTTAATCGTGTCTGGTTTGAGCATATTTTATTGTATTTTGTATTTTTGAATAATGCACAAGGTTTTCTAAATCAGCTTTGCAGTTTTTGGATCTTTTTATTAACGTTTTTATGATATGCGGAAAGCTTCAAAAACGTTTAAATAATGGGCCCGTAGGGGAAGGTGGGGAGACTTGATCACCCCCTGTTTTATCGAGAACTAAAGTAGTTTTATAATTAGGAAAGCTTTGATCACCGCGTAGACAAATGACCTTTATGTGGTACACAGATAGAAAAATCCACTGAAATTTACGCTAAAAAGCATGCACATAAATGGAACGCCATTATTAGCGTAATTCCATACGAGATATAGCCTGAATGTATACAATATTCGACGTGAATCGTCAATATTGCATACAAGTTGTAAGCAATCTTGTTGGCAAGAGGACCATTTCAGCGTAGAATAGCGTAAATTTTCGCATGTCAAGTTTTACGGGCTATTTAATTTTCATTATTTTTTTCTGTGTAAGCTATTTTTTTTGGATTGACAACCATATTTATTCTGCAGGGCGGTTTGTATGTTTTGACCTTCCTAAAGTTTTTTTATTGGCCACGCAAAATTTGAACAACTTTTCATAATAATGACCAAATGTTTTCCTTTTATTCACAGCAAGAAGCCGTAAATATGCTTAATCATCTGTACTGATCAAAATGTCAACATTCCATTAAAGTTTTAGGATATTTGGATTTGCCTGGTTTGGATTGGATTGCCTCAATATGGGGACACTTGATCCCCCATTAGTCAGCAATACAAAAATTTGGCGAAAAAATTAAAAAAAAAAATGTAAGTCTGTTCTCAAGCTTCTAATTGTTTGTACATTTGACAGATTTCATGAAGGGTTCTTCTTCTTATTGGCATTACATCCCCCACTGGGACAGAGCCGCCTCGCAGCTTAGTGTTCATTATGCACTTCCACAGTTATTAACTGCGAGGTTTCTAAGCCAAGTTACCATTTTTGCATTCGTACATCATGAGGCTAACACGATGATACGTTTATGCCCAGGGGAAGTCGAGACAATTTCCAAACCAAAAATTGCCTAGACCGCCGGGAATCGAACCCAGCCACCCTCAGCATGGTCTTGCTTTGTAGTCGCGCGTCTTACCGCACGGCTAAGGAGGGCCCACTGATGAAGGGTTGGCAGGAAAAATTATTTGTTGCGTAGATATCGTGGAAAGAAGATCAAGATAGAGAACGATAAAATGTTCGCTTCCTGCAAGAATTACATCAGCACGTATTAGCATGTTTTTTTCCCGGTCGCTCTGTGGAAACGAATCTTGTCAGTTTTACTTAGTTTTGCATGGATGCCGTTTACACCGATCACAAATCTGCTTTTGACAAAGTTAACCATGACCTGCTGCTTGCAAAACTAGAAAAAATGGGCTATTGTTTTGCTTTATGCACCTGGCTCCGATCTTATCTGGTTGGACGCCAAATGTCGGTCAATATTGGAAATAATTCATCCGACTATTTCTCGAACCTTTCTGGAGTACCATAAGCTAGCACCCTTGGACCAATGCTATTTTCGCATTTCATAAACGACGTAACCCTTATTTTGCGACGTGGAGGTATGCTGCTGTTGTATGCCGATGACCTGCATGTAGTTGTTTGAGGCCTCACTGACTGCTATGAACTACAGAACCTTCTTGAAATCTTCCGCTGGTGTTCTCGGAATATGATGATCTTTTTTTTTGAGCAAGGGTAAACGGAAATCTGCACCCAGACACCTGAGGAGGTTAACTCAGGTAGTGTGGAGATGGTTGTGTTATGTAACTCTTCCGACCCACTAAAACCAAAACCCTTTCGCCAGTCCGTACCCCCGGCCCGTGCATGAACCGCAATGACCTCTATATCTGCATACGGAGGTTCCCGCAGCCCACCCACATGTTGGTTGTCGGGGTGAGCAAAGTGTTCACTGCATGACAGGTGCCCTTACTGCATTCGTTGGTTTTGTTCAAGACGCCACCACCGCTGCAGTTTCGACATAATCTGTTGAGATGCTGTGTTCACCGCATTCCATATAACTTCCTCCCGGCACATCCTCTCGACGAGGATGTCCGGGGTTGTATCCATACCGCTAACAAGCAGCATGGCATTGCGTTCTACCTCGAATCGCGGGCATGCGAACATCACATGCTCTGCCGACTCTACCTCACCATGTGATGATGATTATAAGATGATGATTATGATTATTATGATGATTCTAAGCATTCCTAAGTGCTGTGTCATAAGTTTCCGACGAACGACTAATTTCATCCAGTTTGATTACAGTATTGCTGGTTCTCCACTTCAACGGGTGGATCATGTAAAGAACCTATGAGTTATTTAGAATGAAAAGCTTACATACCTATACCCGCCACTTCTCAAATACCATCGATAAAGCCAATCGCCCGCTTGGGTTCATGTTCAAAATCTCCAATGAGTTTCAAGATCCGTTGTGTTTCTCGTTGCGTTGCACTGCTCTCTGGTACGCTCAATACTAGAGTTTGCATGTGCTGTTTGGAATCCCTACCAGGCTGTATGGAGTGAGCGGTTCGAATCTGTCCAAAGAAGATATGCTTTGCACCACCTTCCATGGAATGACCCGTTGAAGTTGCCTGACTACGCTGATCGCTATCGTCTACTCATATTGGATACTCTAGCCAAGGGGAGGAATGTCGCTCAGTGTGTTTTATTGCCAAGATTTTAACATCCGAATACGATGCTCCTGCGTTGCTGTCGAGAATTAGTTTATACGCACCTGTCCGAACGCTTCGAGCACGAGCGCTGCTACACGAGGCGAGGTGCCACAAGCAACTAACTATGCTAAAAGTTCCATTGTCGCCATTATTCATCGATTCAACGAAGTGCCCGAAGAATTTGATTTCCACATTTCAACATCCAGATTTCGCTGTCGTTTGCTTAGCCGTATGTAATGTTTGACCACCACTAGATTCAAGAATTTCATGTAGACAGCACAGACCGATGAATAAATTACAAATACAAATACAAATAACATTCCCCAAATTTCAAAATTGCATGTGCTGTCGAATTAAATAACAAAAATCGTAACACTTATTTAAACTTTTCCAAAAAAATCATGGTCAAAATACTACTTTTAAAAAGAGCAAGGCAGCTTAATTGCCAGATGGATTAATCAGAGTTATTAAATATCATATTTCCTAAAATTATGTGGAAGTTACTCAGATGCGTATAACATGAGATGAATGTTGAAGTCACGTAGCGTTGCGTTGCGTTGCGTTGCGTTGCGTTGTAACGGAGTATTTCGTAGATTGCATACTGATAGCTGTCATGTATATTCTTTATCTTTCTTACCCCAACTGCTTATGGATTACTATTTGGGAATTAATAGCAACCCAATTGGAGGTCCAAAATGATAAAGCATGAAAGCTACCATTGCTGGCCACGCCCATCTTCTCCGTTACTAGGGAAGGGAAGGAAATGATGATATGACATCTACTTAAAGAGAGGCCAGCGACTCACCGACGCCCTCATAGATGTCAAGGAGTTGGATGGTTGGAATGGAATATAGTTTAGGAGTATCATCATAAGCAAATGATATGATAAGAATGTTGAAGTCACGTAGCTACGACAAACTAAAGATGGTTTCACCGAAACACGTATCTGTAGAGAAATAATCAAGAAGTGAAATTAGATGGAATAGTAAACTAATTCGTACTATGGCAGATTACAATATCTCGAGAAATAAAAATGCTTATTCCATTTATATAACTTTTCAAGCGAATTTAATTCACCATTATGTAAAACCAATTATAGACCGGCTGAAAATTACCCCTTACTATGAAACGTCTGCTGGAGAAGACAACGAATCAAGCTATCATACTATATAATTCCTTCTTCTTTCAATTTCACTTTCAGGTTCATCCAGTTATCGAAACCCTCAATTTTGACTCATTAAGATCATCAACCGCCGAAGCAATCTCGTTTCTCCACCCATCAAAAGCAAATCTACTGGAAGTTTAGACCTCAAGGTAGCGAGGCACGCGCGTGGGACTATGTGAATGAACCAACCTTCTCTAAAAAAAAACACCATTTCGATCCGGTGTCCGCGATCACGAAAAAGCATTGATCATGATCATGAAGATCGGAACTGCGAATAGTTGAACGATCAAAAAACATCACCAGCCAAGGAGAACCGTCCGACCGAGTCCGCAACCGTATAATTACTTGCGTTTAACGGCCATCATCTCCCACCGACACTGCCTACCACCCGCAGCCGGTTCCCAGCAAAAACTACTCCGAAAAAATGTTGAAAAACATCCACGAGCGAACGGTTAAAAAGTGAGTTTGCATCTTTTCGCTCTCAATGAGGCGCGCGCCGGATACATTTGTGGGAGGGCCATTTACACTCCTATTGAAAGCGAAAGCAATGCTCAATTCCGCCCACTCAATCGTTTTTTGTTTGTAATTTTTTCAGGGTTAAGGGCAATCACTACGTTGCCAGCCATGGTGGTCGCGATACCGTCGATCTACCGTACGCTCAAGCCAACCGGGGCTATTCCACCGACGGTGAGGATAGCCAACGGGCGCCATCTGATCGCACTGTCTCGGAATACACGGTAGCCAATGAACGAGCAACGCCCCCAACTGCGCCTTCGCGCAAATCCCGCTCGGATACCAAGTACCAGCAGAATGGAACCACCAACGGAGGTCCCCGACCCCTCTCTAGTCCACCGACCCGTGCCCCACCAAGAGCGCCGTCAGCCTTGAGTTACGATCATGGCGGTGAAACCGGAAGCGATATCTACGTTACATCGGCAGCCTACAAAGCTCCCTCGGAAATAAGGTAATCTCTGTACAAATACGAGTAATATTCCAATTCCGTATATCTTCAACTTTTAGTCGCTACAGTGCCCACCGGAATCATCATAACACCTCACGGGGTCCCCGCAGCGTTTACAGTGTGGCCAGCACGGCAAAGACTGGTCGTAGCTCGCGGCGCCATGGTGCCAAGGTTGAAGCCATGTCTGCCCCGAATCCGTTCTGCCCGAACGTAAAAGGCGTCTGCTGCCTCATGCTTCTACTGAACCTGGGACTAATTCTGGTCACGCTGGGCTTCGTGATAGTGATGCAATTCACGGAGCCACTGTTTGTATGGTAGGTTGGCTGACATTTGTGAGGCCGACATGTGTTTGATTTTGATCTCTTAACTTCAATCCGCAGGATATTGGGCGTGGTGTTCCTGGTGTTTGGATTCGCAACGCTGATCGGCAGCATGATTTATTGTGTGATCGTGTGTCGGGATGCGAAAACTCCGGAACAGCTACGCAACGAGGACCTCTACTGGACCAAGCACTGGCAGAAAAGCATCGGTTATACGCCGCACGAGATTGATTACAAAACCGATCGGTTCGATGAGCGTGATCGGTACTCGGATCGATTCTCGGTAGGAAAAATGAGCGGGAAGTACTCCGATCGAGAAATTACCCGATATTAGGGCAGGGAAAACCAAGAGCAGATGCAATAATTCGACGAAATTCGAAATGACTATAAATAAAAGTTATAACCAGTGTAACTGAAACGAATGTTACTAATAAGATTTAATTTAAACGATTTCGCTAGCTAAGTTTATTGACGAACCTAATTTTTTTAAAAGCAAGAAACAGTCTTTAGAGTAACGATTTCCACAAAAGCGTCGACCGCGAGGTGGATTATTTTAAACTAAGTAAACAAATACGAAAACCCAGCAATATAATTTAAAACAAAAAGAGACAACCAATTAAACAATGCATGATTGAAGTTAAAGAATAATGGTTTTAAATTTTGTAACAAATGATTAATGTACATATTAATGTAAAATGGATAAAAAAATGCAACTATAACATATTTTTATGTAACAGAAACAAAAAGATGAATAAAAGTTTATTCTCAACTGTTTTTTTTTATTTTGTTTGATATCACTACACTACACACTTTAGCTGTCTCGGCTTTGACTGCATTTCTCATTTAGATAACCCAAAGAGTACGTAAAAGGCCTTTGAATCGATTAGTGTCATGTTCTGGAGATCAACCAACAGCCCGAAGTGGGCCAAAAATTCGGCTCCGATCAAAGCATGGCTCCAAGTTAACTTCCTCCTTTTTTTTCCCTTGTCGGGTATTTTTTATCACTGCGACCATTTTTTTGATCTATTGTAATATATTCCCCTTTTTTCTAGCTATGTCACTATGGCGTATCGCTATTGGGAGTGATCGCCATTGTTTGACTAACAGCTTCTCCCCAACACGGCTCAGCTTTTCGAATGAAATGCACCACCGAATTGGGATTTGTTCTACCAAGCTCAAGTGGTTCTATAAGCCCCTTGGTGAAGAACTTTTGTCTTGTTCGAAAAATTGCCGGACAACGGCATAACAGATGCTCCGAGTCTTCTTTTTCTATGTCACACAAGCGACATTGATCATTTTGAAGTTTCCCTTTAAGCTTCAAATGATATCGACTCGAACAATGACCTGTAATGAGACCCGTATAATTGCTTAGGTCTCTTTTAGATAATTCTAAGATGTTGCGAGTCATGGAAACATTTGGAGTGATAAAGCGTTTCGATTGCCTGGCATTAGATGCGTTCCTAAAATTGGTTTCTATTTTCATAGATTCCCATACCTTCAGCTCCATACGAAGAAAAGAAGTTGGTAAGCTGCAAAAAGGTTCCGGTCCTGTAAACCGACTTGATGATCCGAGTCTCGCCAGCATATCGGCTTTTTCATTATCATTTATTCCACAGTGTCCTGGAACCCAATATAGATTGACTTGGTTCCGACAAGACAATTTTTGGAGGGACTGAATGCATTCCCAAACTTGTTTTGAAGTGCATGTTGCCGACTTTAGAGCATTCAAAGCTGCTTGGCTGTCGGACATTATGCAAATATTTGAGTGTCTGTAGTTCCTAAGCAAACATATTACAGAACACTCTAGAATTGCGTGAACTTCCGCTTGGAATACGGATGGCCAACTGCCCATGGGAATCGATATGTCTATCCCAGGGCCAGTAACTCCTGCTCCCACTTGGAGATCGATATCCCAGGGCCGAAGATTCCTGCTCCCGTTTTTGTTCCTATTTTTGAGCCATCTGTGTAGAATTTTATGGAACCGTCCCGAACAGTGGGACCTCCGACTTCCCAGTCCATACGTGATGGCTCACGTATGTAATAAGGAATGTCATAGTTCTCCACAGGTTTCATCCAGTCTCCACTCATATTCATCACTGGCCCATATTGAAAATTTTGTGAGATACTCAAGTGGCCCACTAAATCGCCTGACTTGAATAACTTCAATTGTTTAAGTTTTTGCATATTCTTTTCCGCTTCTAACTGCACGAATTCATACAATGGTAGCAGATTTAGAATGGCAACTAACGATTTGGAAGGGGTGCTACGCATCGCTCCCGTTATAGCAATGGACACTAACCTTTGCAGTTTTGTCAGCTTCTTCTGTACAGTAGCCTCTTTTGTTTTTGGTCACCATACAAGAGCAGCATATGTCAGTTTTGGACGAATAATGGAAGTCTTAAGCCCCATTTTCTTCCAAATGTTTTAGAGCATATCCAGAAGGCACTAGTTGCCTTTCCGATCGCACACTCAATATGAGCATTCCAGTTTAGTTTAGAATCCAGAATGACTCCCAGGTATTTGACCTGTTCACTAAGCTGAATTTCTAATCCTCCAAGCTTTAGAGCTTTCAGATCAAGTTTCCTTTTCCTAGTGAATGGTACAATTACAATTTTTACAACTTCCCAATAGTCGGTCTAAACTCCTCCTCTTGGCCAACTTGAGCGTTCAAATCTTCTATGATGACTTTGACGTCATGACTTGGGCAACTGTCGTACTCACAATCCAGCTTCGCGTAAAATGCGTCCTTATCATCATCAGTGCTTCCGGAGTGTGGGCTATGGACGTTGATTATGCTGAAGTTGAAGAACCGGCCTTTGATCCTCAACCTGCACATTCTCTCGTTGATCGGCCACCACCCCATCACGCGCCTTTGCATGTCGCCCATCACTATGAAAGCTGTTCCCAGCTCGTGTGTGTTGCCGCAGCTCTGGTAGATGGCATGATTGCATCTAAACGTTAGCGTTCCAACAAACCTCCTGCAGAGCTACGATGCCAAATCCACGGTCCTTGAGCACATCGGCGAGTATGCGTGTGCTCCCGATGAAGTTGAGATATTTGCAGTTCCACGAACCGAGTGTCCAATCGCTAGTTCCCTTTCGCCGATGGTTCCGGTCCGTACTCTCTTGTTGATTGTTCGTTGCGTATGTTTTTTTTAAAGGCTGGCTTGCAGGGCCTGACACCAAACCCCCTAAATTTCCGGAGGCCAGCACCACGGGAAGGTAGCGATAGGAGTTGCTGGGTAAGAGGCTAAGGACCGCGAGGTGGGGTCTATTTTATTCCTTCAGGTACGCGAAGTATCAATGGTACGCTTTACCCAGCATTTGTCGTGTTGGGGCATACGTTGGAGAAAAAGCACGAGATTTGTGATCCAAAAAGACTTTCAATGCGGGTTTGGGGCAAAAGTGCAAACCAGTAGAAAAGGTGATCCTTGATGTCCTTGTACTTGTCCGCCTGCGGTGGGCTTGACACCAGGTCGGCTTTACGGCTGGGATTAACTGGGCCTCAGCTTAGGCAAACCGCATTACCAAATCTGTTTTCCAAAACTCCGGTAGTTTTACCTTAACTGTGCGGCTGATTCGCAGCTGCGGCTGCTTGTTGTGAGTTGACCGCTGCATTGTCCGGATTCATATCGATTTGAGGTATAGATAGTAGAATCTATAGATGAGCGAAAGCATGGCTGAGTCGATTTTTTTGCCCGTGCACACGCGCATGTGACGTCACAGCCCTTAACGTTTCCATTGAAATCGTGACGTCATGCTCGTTTGGAGACACGTTTGACAGTTCGTTTGGAGACAGAGGATTTATCTTCGCTCATCTATATATTCCACTATCTATAATTTGAGGTTAGGACTCCGCGGCCAATGAGAATCACCATACACGAAAGGCACGCACACAAAATATGGATTTCCATACCTTAGTATCTATTTTCATTGCTCCGCGGTAACAGAAAAAAGCCAGCGTCACAGCGTCATAGAGTAACGTAAAGAGTGAAGCTCTCTTCTTTATTCTGGTTGAGCTGTCATGCCGACAAGTCGAAGTGGAGGGCTGAGTAACGAAGACTATATTGCCCTGTGATTAGTTTTAACGTCACTTTGGACACATTTATGGTGGGAAACGGACATAAGGTTTAACAGTTCTGTACGATTCAAATTGATTTTATTTACAGATCGATTTTGATTTCTTTCAAGAATTCCACTACCTTTTTGAAACCCAAGCAACCAAATATTCGGATAAGAGGGGATGTTTTGGCTTAATCAGCTCGTATTTTAAGTAATTTTTTTGTACTTTGAAGTTCCGTTAAGGTGCTTGGAACTCAATGTGAACCAAAAGTGAACCAATTAGTTCGGTTAGGAACAAATTTAAGTAAAATCTGAACTTTTGGTTGCTTGGGAAGTATCGATAGCTCTAGTTTAGAACAATTCAAGCAAAGACCTACACACTTAATCAGCATTTCAATGTTCGGTATTTTGTTTACCGAGTTTAAACTGCAAAATTTCTTTTTTACTGAAATACTAGTTTTTTAGTGGACCATCAATGATTTTCAGTTATAAATTCTCGAGTTTCGATAAAAAACTATGTTGATTATTTTGACGTTTACTTATTTTTACTGAACAAATCATTAAATCTCTAAATTGCTGAACAGCACAAAAAGTCGGTACAGATCTATGCTGCACCACCAGTGAAAAATGAATATTTACCGACTAGCCATTAAAAAAATGCTGAACGCTGAACGTAGAGGCCCTCGATGTTGTTTTCGTGATTATTTTTCTCCGGTTGGGCTACCATTTTGGAAATTATTTCCGTCGTGCTGGTTGGAAACGCGTTTCCAAAAGTGAACTTGCAGCCGCAGATCGGATAGCTGTGTAAAACAAGTGAAATGCAACATGAGAACCGCGGTGCTTCCTACCTCTGGAACCCGTTTTTTAAAGAAATTATCATGGAGAATAGCCTCCCAAATGTTCGTAACAACTTGCGAAAAATGTCTTCTACGGTAGGGTAGACGTACTATATTTCGCCCCCCTAAAACGTTATTATGCCAAGCATATGTTTTATATAGAGTTACAAGCTCTTTTTAATGAATTTACTTGACTATTTCCGTCAAAAATCTTTTAATCCTCGAGAATCATAGTTAAAATTTCTTCAAAATATTGAAACAATTAAATAGTTTACGTTTATTACGAATCAATGCATGTTTTAGTTTTCGACCCCTCAAATTTAATTTTCGCCCCTTTTTTGCTCTATCATTTCGCCCCCTATCCAAAAGCGTACATTCAATTACATTAAACCATGTTACCATGTTACCATATTGAAATTAGCCTTACAACACCCAGGAGTGGTCACAAAGTACTAAAATATAATTTCTAAAATACATATAAATGTCTATAACGGACTTATCTGAAATCAAAAAGACGAAAGGAAGGATTGATATCATTCAAGGTGGAAAAAATACAATCAATTTAGATAGGCATTTTTTGTCCAGGACAAAAAAATCTTGAGATGAAAAATAATATCTAGACCAACATACGAAAAGGGCGTAACAGCCAAAATTTAATCCTTCTGATTCTTCATCCACATATATAGCTTTGTATGTAGACGAAGAATCAGAAGGAATAAATTTTGGCTGGTACGCCCTTTTCAAATGTTGGTCTAGATATATACATATACATAAATAATAGATATGCCGGTTCCAACTTTTATTAAAAATCCAAAAATAAAAAATTCAATTCTTCAGCTTGTTAGCCAGTTCAAACAACAATACGTTTTGGTTTGTGTTTTCTTTTCGGTTCTTTTTCTTGATTTTCTTTCTGCTTTCTCCCCTTCGCTTTTAGTAATTTCAGTTTTGCCTTCTCCTCTTTTTCCTGCTCAAGGGCTTTCTTGCGCTCTTCTCTTTTCGTTCTTCTATTCTGTTTCTCTGCCTCCACACGATTTTTCTCGACCTCTTTTTGCTTGAACTCTTCGATGAACTCATCAGATGTAAGAACATGATATCTCTTCGATTTGTACTCCCTCTTAGCTGTTCGTTGAGGTGTGGGTGGTACATTCAAAAAATCTTTTAAAGGTCTCACCGATGTTCCTGGCATTTCCTCGCCAGATGCAACAGTCTCATTTCGCATCACGGGGTTATCTGCCTCATATGTTGAAATGCTCAATTCTCCTTGCACTTCTGTGGATACAAGGGTGACTTCGGTTGTTGAGGTATAATCAAAGTTACAGAAAATCTCATCTTGATTCGATTTCGTTGTAACCGATTCAATGATATCCGGAAAGCTGGATTGCAAAGTGGTGTAAATGCTATGTAGAGTTTTTTCGTCGTCGTTATCAAAGCACACGAAATCACTTTTGAATTTTTTAATTTTGTCGCTCCCAATATGTTCCGCACACTTTTCGATGGCCCTTTTCGCCACTAGTAGGTCGTTTCCGTTCGAGTTTCCATCATCATGTGGGTCTTGGATTTCCGGAGTTTCTACCAATGGAACCGTACTCTTTCCCAAGCACTTGTCGAAATTGATTGCTTCGTAATTCCATGGGAATAGTCCTGAAGCTCTGAATCCGTTCTTAATAGACTTCACTGTCAGTGATTCACGCAAACAATCTTGTAGAATTGATGCAAAGTTTTGGGTTGTCACTGCGGCATTTGGATTATTCCGTCAAAAATGCTGAAAATCACCGGCTTCTTTACTTGATTTCGTTCCAGATGCGGGTTTAGAACGTTCCTTATGTAACTACGAAAGACATCAGCAGTCATCCATCCATTGTCGGATTTCGCTATACCCCACTTAGGCGGAACACCATCAGCTACCGACTTTGGAATAGTTTTATAGGGGTAGATTATAGTGGGTGGGATTGTTTCGCCAGAAGCGAAGAAGGAAAACATGGTGGTGATATTTACTTTACTGGAATTCCTTTCAATATCGTAAACATTCCGGCTGCCGCGTAGAGCAAAAACGAATTTGCTTTTTGGGTTTAGCTGGAAAGACGTCTCATCCCCGTTTATAATCCGGCTCGGATCCTGCAAAATGTCGAGGAAGTTCTGTGATGCTAGATATGATTCGATTTTGCGGAACCATGATAATATGTCGGAAGACGACACCTTTGCGCTAGCATTGGTTATGAACTCCGGAGTCCTCAGAGTGATTTTCGCATGACGTCTCATAAAAAGCTGCAGCCATGTACGTCCTGTTATGGAAGGCAACTATGAATGATAACCATGGTTACATGATTTCAAGAGTACACCTACCAGGTCTGTTATTCACCAATCGATTTTCGCGATTATTAGCGTCCAGACGCTGTCCAATATCCAATTGTTCGTGATCGGGTATCCGCGATCTTGCATGTCGAAAATCCACGAAAATCCACTGCTAGTAGCGCTGTGTCTGGGCCAGCACGGATCTGCTTCTGGTTTTTCTTCTTAAGACGAGATCGAATGGTAGAGCGTGGAATTCCGAAATGCTTTGCTGCCGTTCTTATACTCATTTCGTGATTTTGTACCTTCAAAACGGCGGTGTAGAGCACCTCCGGTGTGTAGCACTCGCCATACTTTTTCGGTCTCTGAAATCAGAAAAATTGATAAATCACCTCTCTCGATGACCATAATCCTGGTTATTCAAGATATTTACCTTGATATCCATTTGATGATAGGGGAATAACAACCGTACTGCAGAACTTTCTTGATGGGAGTAAATATTGTGGCAATTCTGACAGTTTTGTAAACGGGGGCGAAAATTAAAGCCATCAAAACAAAAAGAATCGAATATGGACTTTCGCCAGAGGGCGAAAATTAAATACGTGTAAAAAATTGCTTTAATTTTCGCCACTTCTAAAAACGGATAAAAATCAAATAAAATGGTAGAATTAACGGCATTATACCTTTGGTATGAATTTCTGCCATGTTCTAAATCATTATTATGAAATATTCTGAATGCATATCACAGCTTGAATGCGTAAATCTCAGTGTTAAAAAATTCGCGCCGTTTTCATAAAATAGAAAATTACACACAGAACGGGCATGACTATTTTCAAAATGTGCAATTATTAGGAAGCATTACTTTTTCAAAGAATCCTGTATACGCCAACTTAATAGCCTTTGTAGCTCTTCAATTTATTCATCCATCAAAAAGGCCTGCTGTAAACATAATAGAATAATCAATAAATGTTCTATAAGGGGGGCGAAGATTGGGGAGGGGGCGAAGAATAGTGCTTCTACCCTATGCTATCGGTGATAAATGAGCTAAGGATGGCTAAGAATGATGACGGTGTGTTGTGATTTGTCGGTGTGCTAAGGATAATGAGTGACAAATTTTCTCTTTTAGTTTAGGATTCAATCCCTGTCTGATAATTAATAAATTATAACTCGTTATAACCCGCCCAAGTCTTCATTTCTCATTTAATATAGCCTATTCAGATTACAATAATTTACAAGGAATTTGACGTGAAAATTAACAATAAGATGAGTGAAATTTGGCAGCAAGATACTCTTTCTCATGTCTATAAGGCCTTATAAATGATCGTAATCTGAATAGGCTATTATATTTCATGCAAAGGTACATTGATTTAATACACTTTCCAATGGGTAAAATATTTTCATAGAAAACAAATTTCCATTTACTGACTAACTCAGTTATGTTCATATAAACAAACAACCTTCATTACCGAATTTAATGTTTATTTGACACTTCTCGCTTATGCTGAGAACTCGGTAATGTAAAATATTGCTGTTGAAATTACTGGGTTATCCGTAGTCCAAAAACTCATTAAAACTTTACCGACTCCGGTAAAATAAAGTAGCTGTATAGACAAATGACCTTTATGTGGTGAGTTATTTTTTGGATTGACAACCTTATTTATTCTGCAGGGCGGTTTGTATGTTTTGACCTTTCAAAAGATTTTTTTATTGGCCAACTTTGAACGACTTTTCATAACAATGACCAAATGCTTTCATTTTTTCCATTTTTTCACAGCACAAATCCATAAATCTAGAGTGCTTTGAAAATAGGTCGTATGTGCAAAAGAGAGTCTCTCTTTGAATCTATTTTCTTTCGTTTATTAGGGGGAATGACGGCTTTGGCAGGTTTTGTTCTATTATTGTCAGGGGTTTTTTTTATGACTGATTATGCTCAAATTTGGCCTAAACATTCTTTGCATATCAAAGAATGTTGTGGCCAAATTTCATAAAATTTGGTCGACAAAAACCCCCCTGCCAATAATAGAACAAAACCTGCCAAAGCCGTCTTTTCCCCTACAAAATTATACAAAAGTTTACTTCGAATTTCTTGGCAGATATCCAAAGACAAATGCTATCATGCTGAAGTGGAAATGTAGCAAAACTAGCCGATATATTAGCAAAAGAGAGCGTGATCAAAGAGAATCTCTCTTTTGCACATACGACCTATCCTCAAAGCAATCTAGAAATAAGCTGAATGATCTGTACTAATGAAAATGTCAACATTCCATCAAAGTTTTAGGATATTTGGATGTGAAGTTATTGCCTCAATATGGGACACTTCATTAGTCACCCAGAACAATTAACCCTTAAATGCGCAATGTTGTTTTAAAACAACAAACCGAAAATACGTTTAATGTTAATAATTTCAATGGTTATTTACGTTAAAAATATTTCCAACGATTTCTGAAAAAATCGCCTTGCGCCTTTAAGGGTTAACTGCCGGAAATGCTATAGTTACTGTCATAAGACGAGTTTATTTCGACATCAACTGTAAGGTCGTCTTCAGTGTCTCGTACTTGACTCGACTTAAATGGAATTGTACTAAACTCGTCTTATGACAGTGAAAACATTCCACTAAAAAAGAGCCTCATAATTTTCTTGCTATGGTTTTTTTTACTCTGATTTTCAAATTTTGAACTGAAAACTTTTTTACACGGAACGCATTTCCCGTGTAAAAAAAGAATCGAGTGTATAATCCACATTTAGGCGAATAGAGCTACAGGCGCAACTTGGTTTACCAGTTTATTCTTACCGCAAATATCTGTATATCAGGTTAAAGAAAATAGTATTGTAAAGCTGTATTTGTTGAACTCGTAATAAAAAAATGTGTCCTTATTCGTGGCAATCGGGTGAATATTATAGTCTATGACGAAAGGATAAGTAACCGCCGTTATTAAACAAGATTACCATCTACATATTACTAAAAATAATTTAAAGATAAAAGTGAAGGTTATATACCTACCTGGATACCTGGTTGGCTACAGCGTCGATACACCTATGCCTGGCGTATTGTAGAGCTCCATAATCGTCGGTCTTGGGCGATGTTCCTCCAGTTTCCCCGAACGTTCAGGGTCCCCAGGTCCGATTCCACCGCGTGCAGCCAGCGTGTTCGTGGCCTTCCACGAAGTCGTCGGCCCCTATCTGGTTCTCTGTTGAATATTGTTTTCGCTATTCTTTCTTCCAACATTCGCACTAAGTGACCAGCCCACTGAAGTCTGTCGTATTTTATACGATTCACAATATTTTCTTCTTTGTATACTTGATACAGCTCATGATTCTACGCCACACACCATTTTCTAGTTTCCCTCCGAGTATTGAACGAAGTACTTTTTGTTCGAAAATCCCGAAAGCTCTCCGGTCCGCCTCTTTTAATGTCCATGCTTTATGTACATAAAGGGCCACTGGTAGAATCAGAGTTTTGTATAGAGAAAATTTCGTTTCCGTCTGCATGTTGCGGGATCTAAGCTGGTTACGTAATCCGTAGAAGGCCCTATTCGCAGCAGCAATACGTCTTTTCCCTTCACGGGAAACGTCATTGTCACATGTCACAAGCGTTCCAAGGTAAACAAATTCTTCAACAACTTCAAACACATCCCCATCAAGCACTACCTCTGCACCAACACCACTAGGTCTTCCGTATTCCCCTATTTCTACCTGCCACCATGTACTTTGTATTGGTAGAGTTAATGGTTAAGCCTATCCTCGCCGTCTCCCTCTTCAGTGGGACAAAAGCCTCCACTACTGCTCTGCTATCCATCCAGCTTTCCACGCTCGGTAATGGCGACTTATCGGTGGGTAAAAATCAATTGGTCACTGTACTGTTTGACACTAGCTGGAGGAAAGCCCACTGGTATTCCTGGGTGAGGGGAAGGGAAAAAGGCCTTTTCGGCAGTGAGTTTTCCTCCAGCTAGTGTCAAACAGTACAGTGACCGATTGATTTTTGCACACCGACAAACCGCCATTACCGAGCGTGGAAAGCTGGATTCCAATAAGGTCGGTGTCGTCCGCTAATCTCAGGAGCATATGCAACCGCATATGCACGCCAGATCTCATATTTTCTGAATAATGTGGTGGATGGATTGATGCAGCTGCTCACCTCCGTGTTTGAGAAGCTCGACCGGGATCTTGTCCTTCCCAGCAGCTTTACTGTTTTTCAGCTCGTTTAGAGCCTTCTTAACCTCGTCCAGCGTTGGTGGTTCCACAGCTTGACGGTCGCCCATGTCCATCCTGCTCCTTAATACACCTTCATTTTCACCGTTCAACAAATCTTCGAAGTGCTCCTTCCACCTGGCTGCCACCATAGTTTTGTCTGTCATCAAATTCCCCTCTCGGTTATAGGAAGGTTATACTCACCTTACATTTTTTGCATGCGTGCCCTCATGAATTTCTGATGAGGTTCAGTCAATTAGGAGTCTAGCTTATCGAAAAACACCTTTTTTGGAAGTTCGATATCCTGTCCACTATCGCCACTAACCAGATACTTCCTCATGATTTTTTTTGATAATTTCCGGATACAAGTTTCTGAATAGTTTCCCATCGGCCGAAATTGAAACTTCGTACATTTTAAGCTTATGTACTTGAACTCTTGACCCGTATGCTTGAGTTAATAAGATTCACATTTTGTTATACCTTTTATTTCTTTCTTCAATTCTTCAAGTTGATGAATTAAATAAACTCTATAAACAATTTGGTTTGTGTCCAGCTAGGTTTAAATGACTGGTGCAAAAATTTGACGCACGAGAAAACACAATGTGTCATGTCCTATTCAACGCAAGGCACACTTCGATTCCTCGTGTTTGGAATGTTTCTTGAGTGGCTCTAATATCAACAAGAAAAGAACTTTTTTTTTTATTTGGACAATTACTAATATTCCGGGGTCATATGGTGGAGGCCCTTTTAATATTTTTGTTACAGACGACCGGCATTTGAAGAAAATGTACATCCATATGAACAAAAAGATGATACTCCCAGCCAACATGGACGGAGTTACAGATACCGGTTGACAGAAAGACGTGGAATCGAACATCTAGGAATTCAAGGACTAGCATCCCTCCGCGGTGCACAATTACCATTCTACTAATAATTCATTTGTCTTGTTTCAGCAAACGCAACTCTTCTCCACTATTTTTTTCCCTTTTCTGTCAAATCTCTTTTCTATTAATGTATCCGACAGATGACGAGTGTTCTGGTTCAGTGTAGTTGCTGTATTTTAGGTACTTGCCAGCACGACTGTGATGACTGGAGGCTTCCTGCTGACTGATGGCAAGTCCGTGTCCCGGGTTGGATGATGTGCTCAAGATAACCGAGCGAGATGATTTTGGGGAATTTCTTTGCCAACCCTGGGTACTGTGGAGAAGAACGTCCAGACGATGAGCGTGTGACGGAACGATCCCGAGTGTCGGATAGTTGGATCGGAAACAAGAACATCTTTCTTCTATTTCGAAATGAAAACGATTCGTTTGTCAACAAGTCTTATTAGAAGACTTTACAAGCAAATCTATTTTACCTACAATATATGGATAAAGTACAAATGCACTGCATTCCTAGTTCGTGATCACCGGTTTAAAATGTCATGTTTTAAATTCTGAAACAGGATAAATCCAACTAACAATATAAAAATAAGCTGCAGTTTTTATGGCCTTCACATATCTTTTAAGATGCTAAATAGTACGTGCTCAAAATACATTCATTTGGCGAATGATTAACTACTGATTGGTCGACAATACTCCCTATGGCTCACTGCCTAAGGTAGAACGTTTAAAATCTATTTTTTCGGCGATTTTAGGATTGCTAATCTTATCACTACGTGAAGCGACATCAGCAATAATTCATCGATCAGGTCTTGTTTGAGTTAAGAATATGAGAAGCATGGATGAACAATCTGCCGAGATTTAGTGCTCTTAAAACGTGAAACCTGGACGCAAATCATTTCCGCGGATAATGGAAAAAAAAGTTCTTAAAATTAGGTACCTATGCTAACTATGGTGAGGTTCAATAGGAAAATAGAAAGTCGTTGCATTCAGAATCGGCAGACACTCTAAAACTAATCATGATATATGTACTTTATATTTTACCTATCTAATTCAATTGATTGCGAATTGCAATGAGGGAAATTCCTAATAAACAAGCTTTTCATTAGCGGGAGAAATATTGAACAACATGGCACGCGCTAGTTCATACGTCTGTTTGTTTCGTGTTCCCTGATTTTGTTTTCGATGGTCCACTGGAAGCCCTCGACAGATGAACACCCATCGAGCCAAGCAGATTTGCGGCCGGCCCCGGACCTCCGATCTGCGACTGGTAACTTTCCATCATGTTCTTCAGCACGTTCACGTCAATGTTGACCGGCTTGAAGCTCTCGATGTCATCAAAGTCGTCCAAATCGGACTGCCGTATGGCATCGCCGTCCTCCCGATTTATTTCGTTTATGTCCGTTTCGAAACTCTTTCCGATCGTTGTATTGGCCAGCTCGCGATCCATTTGGTCCATGTAAGTTTGAAGCTCGTTCTTGGCACCCTTTGTCTTCCGCGATGAAGCCATGTCCTCGATGTTTTGGTCGTAAGCTTCTTCGTCGTAATCGCTCATGTCGGAAGCATCCGAGGAATCCCAACGATCATCCGGAATAACTAGATCTAGCATGTGCTTGACATGGGCACCGAAGGCGTCCGGATCGAAGTCAATCGGTTGATGCAGAGGCGATGGCTGTGGAAGGTTATTCTGCAAGTCTGCTTTGGCCTTACTTTTGGTACGCTTTGGCTTCACTGGGTTGAAAGCTCCCAGATCTAGCTGAGCAGCGGCGGCGTCCTGATCCACTCCATCGAATTCACTCTTCTGTTCGAGAAATTCGTTCACCAGGGTGGTAAATGTCTCGGGATTGGAATTACCATTCAGCGAAAAAAGCTGCCTGCTGCCGTAACGGTCCGTCAGCATTTGGTCAAGTTCCTTGGAAGATATATTCATCCAGCTGTCGTCGTCGGGAACCGGCAGGTTGAGGCCTTGTTGGCGAAGGTCGTCCACGTCGAAGTCGTTCTTTTTTAGAATCGATACGATTTCTTCACCGATTTTAGGTGTAAATCTCATCGAATCGCGATTTTCTTGATAGTATTCTTGGGCTATTTTCAATAGACGAGTGTGTTCCTGTAAAGCACATTAAATTTTTGATTATGTACATAAAAATAAAAAATCAGCTATCAGAAAGTAATGAATTGCGAAGAAAAAAAAACTATGAAATGCATTTAGAGAAGCAATATGAAAATAAAAGTCACAAACATCAATCCTGCACAATAAAAAATATGTCCCGATAACAATTGCAAATGAAATATTCCTTACTGACCTGAGATCCGTCAATGTTATCCTGGAAGTATCCTTTAGCTTTCAGCAATTCAAAATAACTCTGCCATCCTTTGTCCATATCTAGAGCCTGGGACGACTTTGCCTGTGATGCCAAAATTTCAAACCCACAGGCCAGCTTTAAGCCTAACATGTGCGCCTTATGGTTCGAGTCGTTGGCCAACGGTATACTCCAACCGGTCCTCCGATCTGGTAGGTAATTGCTGTGCATCAACATTGCATAAAGACATTTGGTGAAGACGGCACTGGTATAGACGCAGTTCTCCGGCGGAAAGAATCGCATCGCCCGACATGCTTTCAGATCGATGGGATCACGATTGCAGAACGCCAATACAGCAGCTGATATCAGTTGAGGATTTTCCTTTAACGCTGCGGCAACGCCAACGGGAACGTACAGAGTTGCCCGGTGATGATGCTCTTCGATTTTATCCGGAAAATCTTTAATTCTATCGTCGATACATGATTGGATTTCTTCAGCAACGGCCCATTTGGAACGCGTTTCCGATTTCAGCTCCTGTACGACCCGGTCCATCGCAAAAGCCTCTTTCTGGTCCTCTGTTCCAATGAGAAACAGACCTCCGTCGTAAATGAAAACCCGACCCTCGCAACGTTCCGGATTTGCCCAACGAGGCAAATGTTCGGCGGCTTCTATCAGCATAAATTCACCGTCCGAATCGACAACCCGTGCCAGCAAACCGGGGATGCGGCGCGTAAGATGAAACAGCAATGAAACTATGAACCATTCGTCTTGCACGTTATCGCCGTAGTGTGTGATACCGTAAAGATGCAACGGTAGTTGGACTACAAAGAAACGAATGACTTTATGTATTTCATTAAACATTAATCATTCTGCAAAACACCAACTGGCAGCCCTGTAGTTTACTCATGCTGATTGCGACAAAAAAGCAGAACAAAAAAATTAATGAGAAAATACCTGCAGGCACTTCCTGATCGGTACTAGCTTCAATCAGCAGTCGCTGCACGCGATCGCCCTTCCGGATTACGACCTTGAACCCATCTCGATGCCAAATGTAGCGACGGCAATAATCCCGTGCTAGTTTGTTGACCTCTGCCTGTAACTCCTCCAGCTGAGATTCGCAGTTCTCCAGCGACACATCCTTTCGCTCCAACCCGGTCGGAAAGAGCCAATATTCGACGAAATCGTCCTCCCGTACCGACTGCAGAATGTTTTTGCTGGTCATCGCTTTGTTTCCGGTTAAATTTCACTCAAAACCTTCTGCGAGATATTTTGGATTAGCACGCACGAGATGAATCACACAGCCCTTTCGCTTTTAGAATGGATTTTTCCTTCCCGGGCTGATGGCACAAAAGACGACTGTTTTGGTTTTTCTGCTTCTTCATCGCTCTCTTGTTTCTCGGATATTTTTTGCAGCGGCACAGGCAGTTTAGGCTCTGTCTCAATGAATCGCCTGCTTTGAGCGTGCTTACAGCGGCACACTAGGAGTTAACTTTCTGAAATCAGTATGGCGAAAGGCATCTAAGGCTCGATTTCTCAAAAATAAGCACTTTCATCAAAAAAATATTTGGTAGGCATGGTAGCGGACACCTTCCTGCATAATCGGTACCAAATAGTTTTTCATGAAAAGTTTCTTATTTTGAGAAAACCCGCGTTAGATGACTTTCGCCATACAAATTTCTGGCGGTTAACTCTTGCTGGCTGTTTTGCGCATATACTATAGCGCCTGGATGTGACAGCGGCGAGTAGAAAATCAGCCACTGCCAATAATGAATCGACTGCTTTGAGCGTGCTTACAGCGGCACACAATGAGTTAACTTTCTGAAATCAGTATGGCAAAATGCATCTAAAGTTCGATTTCTCAAAATTAAGCACTTTAATCGAAAAAATATTTGGTATGCGTAGTAGCGGACACCATCCCTCATAACCGGTACCAAATAGTTTTTCATGAAAAGTTCCTAATTTTGAGAAAACCAGCATTAGATGTCTTTCGCCATACAAATTTCTGGCGGTTAACTCTTGCTGGCTATTTTGTGCATATACTATAGCGCCTGGATGTGGCTGCGGCGAGTAGAAAATCAGCCACTGCCAATAATGCATTCATTGGATAATTAAACTGAAATTAAACTTAAAAGTCAGAGTGTATGTAATGAATCGACTGCTTTGAGCGTGCTTACAGCGGCACACTAGGAGTTAACTTTCTGAAATCAGTATGGCGAAAGGCATCTAAGGTTCGATTTCTCAAAATTAAGCACTTTAATCGAAAGAATATTTGGTAGGCGTAGTAGCGGACATCATCCCTCATATCCGGTACCAAATAGTTTGTCATGAAAAGTTCCTAATTTTGAGAAAACCAGCGTTAGATGTCTTTCGCTCTTGCTGGCTATTTTGTGCATATACTATAGCGCCTGGATGTGATAGCGGCGAGTAGCAAATCAGCCACTGCCAATAATTCATTAAGAGTGGCGACATGTGCCGCATTTGACAGGGCTCCTGCTCGTTTGGAACGCGATTTTGTATGAGAATGACAGATGAATTTTGTTCCAATTCTGACAGTGTCGCCACTCTTAATTACATACACTCTGTTAAAAGTGACATCTCAATAATGAATTATTGGCAGTGGCTGATTTCCTACTCGCCGCTGCCACATCCAGGCGCTATAGTATATGCGCAAAATAGCCAGCATGAGTTAACCGCCAGGAATTTGTATGGCGAAAGGCATCTAAAGCGGGATTTCTCAAAAGTAGGAACTTTTCACGAAAAAATATTTGGTACCGGTTATGAAGGATGGTGTCCGCTACTACGCCTACCAAATATTCTTTCGATTAAAGTGCTACTGGTGTCCGCTACTACGCCTACCAAATATTTTTTCGATCAAGCTGTTTAATGGGGGACCGACTGTTTACTTCGATGACATTTACTTCCAGGGTGCAGCAGCCGTAAAAAGTGTAGACAACAACCTTCCGTGCACCATGTTTACGGTACTCGTCACTGAGTGGCGATACCGGCGTTTCTATCTGTGTTGTTAAGCCTGCTACTCTATGTTCTGAGATTTTCACATTTTTCACCATGAGCTCATGGAAGAATGGTAGTTGGAAATCGATAAAATGTATGGGAAAATCAAGTATTTTGCAAATTTATGGAAAATGGTGGTGTTTTTGAAGAAAGTAGTAATAAGGAATGAAGTATGAGGTGAAAAGATTGTCTCCTGCACTTAGTTTTCACTGATTAGTAGTCTAATAGTGATGAAATTTAGATTTTACTACCATTGAAAAAACGCCATCTCTTGCATTAATCGTTTTGACTGGTACCTTATTTTGAGAAATCGAACCTTAGATGCCTTTCGCCATACTGATTTCAGAAAGTTAACTCCTAGTGTGCCGCTGTAAGCATGCTCAAAGCCGGCGATTCATTACCAAATAACCCTGCTCGCAGAGCAAGATTACTTTTGACAGATATCGAATCATTTTCCATCGATGTCCTATTGGAATTGCTGGGTAGCACCAGCCATTCTTATAACGGGGTGATTTTTTAATTTTCGAACTGTCACTTTTAAGTTTAATTCTCCAAATGAGACAGAACTTAAATTTGAAAAAAAAGGGCTAAGTAGGCGCAAAGGGGCGGGCTTCAGTTTCAAAACGTTTGGAACAAAACAAAAACTTGAAAAGGATCTGCGCTTTGTTTTGTTTAACTTTGACGACAGTGGTTGAGAGTGAAACATGGAATACGCCGAAGACTTGCTAGTGGACCAGGATCATCGGTATTCCGGATTGGATCGTATTTTATTCCTGTCATGTCGACGCTGTATGCGTTACTCGCCATTCTTGATCTATCTACCACCTGATGGGGCCTCAGTAGAAATGGCCGTAAGTATTAGGTATATAGACAATTTAATAACTGGTTATTCAAAGCATTTGAAGCAATTTGAACAGTATTTATCAAACTGAGTAGCGCATCCCACATCCCTATCAAGGAATTTACATATTGTACCTGTCTGTCTTCAGTGTCGAGTCAAATTCAAGACACCGAAGACGGCCTTACAGTTGAGGCCAGATTACGTATGTAAGGTTTACAATTTGGTGGAATTAAATAGAATAGTGAAAGAGCTTAAAATATCAGTATGAACATTTAGTTTAACCAAAGGAGGTTTTGCGCTCAATCCTAGGCTCTATCCTATTTAAAAATGTGGCATGGACAATATCACTTTCCTTGGTAAATCATTGATCTATGCTTTAGTTTATCTACCCTACCCAACTAACTCAACTTCAATCGTCTAAGACGAGTTTAGTACACTCCATTTATTTCACCAATGAATCGCCTGCTTTGGGCGTAATTACAGCGGCACACTAGGAGTTAACTTTCTGAAATCAGTATGGCGAAAGGCATCTAAGGTTCGATTTCTCAAAATTAAGCACCTTCATCGAAAAAATATTTGGTAGGCGTAGTAGCGGACACCTTCCTACATAACCGGTACCAAATAGTTTTTCATGAAAAGTTCCTAATTTTGAGAAAACCAGCGTTAGATGTCTTTCGCCATACAAATTTCTGGCGGTTAACTCTTGCTGGCTATTTTGTGCATATACTATAGCGCCTGGAAGTGGAAGCGGCGAGTAGCAAATCAGCTACTGCCAATAATTCATTGTGGTCGAAATACGTATCTGCAAAGATATCAAAATAATTGGTGGAATTAAATGGAGAGTACTAAACTCGTCTTAGACGGTTGAATACATTCCACTAAAAAGAGCTTAAAATATTTTTTCTAACTTAACTTGCTTTCCTGGAGGAGATCCAGAGGTATTCTCCGTCTCTAGTAGCAACAAAAACATTCCTGTCCTCATTTATGAACAAATATTACCGTTACAATTTATAATTATTAACATATCCATTATTGAGCTTCATTGGAAAAAAAATGAGCAAAATCCCTTCATATTCACTCAAATTTAACGATTTGCGATTCTTCCACCTCACCCGTAGGATTATACCTAGTTCAATCAATTAAGAAAAAACCCTAATTAATCCACCTAGCGGTGGAAAATAAAAAAAATGTATGTTGTTCATAACTTCCGTGCCCAATTTTCAATAGGAAACAATGGGATAGAAGTCTGCGTCGAATGCAACATGTTGCGAGAAAATCGGTTAAGGATAAGTGCCCGAAAAATTAGTGACACTTTTATACGCGATTATTCCGTAAAAAAAGTATTTTGGCCATAACTTCCGATACCATAGTCCGATCTGGCCAATTTTCAATAGGAAACAATGGGACAGAATTCTGCGTCGAATGCAAATGTTGCGAGCAAATCGGATAATGATAGGTGCTTAAAAAATGAGTGACACTTTTGCTACATTTTGGTACGTGGGTGCGCACAGACACACACACATACACACAGACATCACCACAATTCGTCGAACAGAGTCGATTGGTATATATTGTCGGGCCGCCACCAAACCGGACCGCGCGATTGAGCACTCGCGCTGCGACGCGAGTCGCGACAATTTGAAATATTGTCGGGCCGGCACCAAACCGGACCGCGCGATTGAGCACTCGCGCTGCGACGCGAGTCGCGACAATTTGAAATATTTCATTAGTAGTGCGCATCATGCACGCATGGATGTACTATCATGCGCACTAATCAGAAATGAGTTGCGACGTCTGATAACTGCAGATATTTCATTTTATTGAAAACAAATTTTCGATTTTCTACTATACACGGAATATTTCATTAGTAGTGCGCATAATGCACGCATGGATGTACTATCATGCGCACTAATCAGAAATGAGTTGCGACGTCTGATAACTGCAGATATTTCATTTTATTTAAAACAAATTTTCGATTTTCTACTATACACGGATTAACCCTATGGGTCTCCGGGCCTCCTATAAAAAGTTCATTTTTGCAACCATGCGTTTACCATTATTTTACATGCAATTGGGTTGTTTAGCTCAGAAAAGTATTGAGTTTTTTGCAGTTTAATATAAAGAGCATGCTTTTCTGATCTCCGACATATTTTTATTTTGTTTGTAAACCTTTTATTTACATTTTTATACAGCAAACAATAAGCCATTTTAATCGATAGAATGACACTAACATTCATAGAATGACATTTGGCCCATGCAGCATAAGAACAAATTTTTAGTCCCATATAAATTTAAAATGGAAATTAAAAATAGTTCCGGGGCTCCAAAAATTCTGAAAAATTGGGGTTAGGCTTAGTTTTTTATGCAGATTCAGAATATGTAAAAACATATATACCCCTAAACAACCCAATTGGGTCATTTTACACCACCATTCGGGCGTTTTGCTCCTGGCCTATTTTTAAAACATTTTTTAATGCGTTAGAAAGTCATGAAAACCTTATTGTTTTGAATAGGAGATCATTATAAACAGGGAGGGGAATGTTTGAAATTTCTTCTTACCATTCATTCTTCCATGCAATCACAGAAAAATTTGGAGTGTAATCTGGTGCTGAATGGAAGTTGGAAAATATTCCCAAGTGTTATTGCCCGTTGCATCAATTTTTAGACTCTGGCGCAACTTCGTTTTACTTCTAATTTTTAGCGTGCACACCGATACATTCAAACTATCCTCGTAATTGTTTTTTGTTGTTGTTATTTATGGAACACACATGCTTTTGTTTACTCAAATAAACAATAAACAGTGTCAATTCATTTGTGTGTGTGACACGGGAAAAATATTCACGCAAATAATTTTCGCGCAGGGGTCTAATAAGGCGGAATCTGCGCAATAAGTTATCGCGATGTTTAATTTATTGGTGATAAAATCACACTTTTTGACTGCGGACAAGAGTGCGGGTAGTGTTTTCGTTTGCATGCGGTGATTTCTCGCTTAACTTTTCAAAAGGTCCTAAGTAACATTTTTTTCATGATTTAATTTGAATAATGCAATCAACGTATTTCATGTCAATCTGTTGATTGCAATACTCAAATTAAATCATGAAAAAAATGTTACTTAGGACCTTTTGAAAAGTTAAGCGAGATTTGTAAAGTTTGAAGTGATTGTTGATCTGTTCCATATACTTTTTGCTTAATTGATAAAGGGCGGTTTTACACTGTTTTGGTTACCACGAGCGGTTACCACGTTGGATGAGAGATAGTGATGACGCAATGAAAATAAATACTAAGGTATGGAAATCCATATTTTGTGTGCATGCCATTTGTGTATGGCGAAAAAGCTTTCACTACTACATTCGAACGAGCTCCCATAAGAAGATTGGACAAATCAAGCATCCGAAAAATATTCAATTTGCAAAAAAGAGCTAACCACGGTGGAGGTTGGTACTCGGATTCTGATGGCTTTTCCGCAAACGTGACCTTCAAGTGGTCTTGTTGTGTAGGGGTTATCACGCCTATCTAGAGAGTAGGAGGTTAAGGGTGCGAGTCCCCTCCAAGACACAAATTTCATATCAATTTGTCCATTTCGAAACATGTGCACACAAACAAACACGCACAGCCAAAATATTTAACAAAAAAAAATATTTGATCAAATTGTTTCAAATCCTCATTTGCGCTATCATGATGAATTCGATAGCCTCAGAACCTCCGATTTCAATAAATTATTATTGAAAATAATTCATAATTCTTAAACATAATCTAAATGCGAATGCCTTAATTACAAAATAAACTAAACATTCACACGCAATTGGCGCTTTGATGTTGCACGAATCTCCACGGGAAACCATACGGAGAAGTTAACTCTTAAGTTAAAACTCTTCTCAAAAATTCTAAAAGCAATTTAATTAAAAAACGGTAAGCAGTATGGGGTTGGACCAGTGGCGTAGCCACGGGGGTGGTTTTGGGTACAAACCCCCCCCCAGAGACAAAATTTTTGGAAAAATTTTTTTTTTTTTTTTTTTAAAATGTTCAGACACTTTCGCCGGAGTCGAACTGCTGCTTTTGCTTCTGGGCAAGATTGAAATTCGACGAATCACGTTGAATACCTAAACTGAATAAGATTGATTAGATCGCTGCTAGTACCCAGTTATTCTTGTGAGGAGTAAACTCTCAGTGGATAGAAATACGTCTGGTTAGAATGAACGATCAAATGCGAATGATTTATTTTCTAAATATTAATGACAATAATTATTCTTACGCCTACTATGACCGTTTCCGTTTTCTCTACAACACTCCTCCTAAACGGCAACAGTCAGTCCAATCAACTTGACTAACTTCTCCAGTCTTGTGCTCCCCAACGGCTTCGTTAGTAGATCCGCCACCATGTCTTCGGATGGGCAGAACACGCACTTCATTTCTTGCTTCTTAACCAGATCTTTCGTAAAATGAATTTTCGTTGCGATATGTTTCATTTTCCTTGATAGCTTCTCCCTCTCCATGATCTTCAGGCAACTTTGGTTGTCCTCGTGGATGACTACATGCTGCTCGTCGTTCAGTTCTTGCAGTAGTAGCTTTAACCAAAGTGCTTCCTGTGCCGCCTCAGCAAGTGCGATGAATTCGGCTTCTGCTGTTGATAGTGCTACACATGTTTGCTTACGGCAAGCCCAGCTTACCGTTCCTCCGTTGACCTTGAACGTAAAACCGCTATGGGATTTTCGGTCGTCTCGATTTTCCGCCCAGTCGGCGTCAGAATAGCCGATGATGGTACCGGTCTCACCTTTCCTGCTTAGTCGTAGTCGATAGTCGGCTGTACCCTTGAGGTACCGTACAACACGTTTCAGCTCGGTCCAGTCATCTTGGGTGGGCCGATTCGTCTTCCTGCTCAAAATGGATACCGCAGTCGCAATGTCAAGTCGGGTGTTCACAGCTATGTACAACACTTTCCCGATAAGCTTCTGGTACTCGGTGTTGGTGTTCAGCGGCGTCCCGTTGCTCTCGCTCTTGATGTATCCAGGGTCCAACGGTGTTTTGGATGCTTTAGCGTCCGTCAATCCGCTTGATTCGACTAGCTCTCGAATGTACTTCTGTTGGGTCAGAAAGTAATCCCCGTGCTTATCTTTCTCTACTTCCATCCCTAGGTAATGACGAATATCACCCAGTTCGCTGATTCCGAAAGACCGCTTCAGCTTCTTCACGAGCGCTTCAATCATTGACGGATCATCGCTCACCACTACAAGATCGTCGACGTACACTAGTACGTAGCACCATTGCCCCTTCAACTTCTTCCGGTACAGGCAAGGATCGGATACACAGCGTTCGAATTGCTGTCGAATCAGTTCCTCATGTAGCTTCTGGTTCCACGCTCTTGCCGCTTGCTTCAGCCCGTACAAGCTTCGATTAAGTCGGCAGACTTTGCCTTCGCTTCCTCTTTGCACGAATCCACATGGTTGCGCATATATATCTCCTCCTCAAGATCGCCATTCAGGAATGCGGTGTTGACGTCGTACTGATTCAACTCACCTCTCTACTTTTCAGGAAGCACTTCGTACTGGGATCGTACAAGCGGTAGCCTTTCGTTTCCTCCTCAAATCCGGTCAATACACACGGTCTCGATTTTGGATCCCACTTCCGTCGTTTCTGCTTGGGTACTTGCACCATGGCCTTCGTTCCAAACACCCTGACGTGGGAAATGTCCGGTTTTTTACCGCTCCAGACCTCTTCAGGAGTCAATCCGTGACCGCGAGTGGGAGATCGGTTCATTATGTAAACCGCCGCTGCCGTTGCCTCAGCCCAGAAAGATTTCGGAAGGTTTGCTTCAAATAGCATGCACCGCGCACGCTCGGTAGTCGTCCTATTTGCACGCCATTTTGCTCGGGCGTGTAGTCGTTGGTTGTTTGGTGCCGTATTCCCATCTGCTTCAAGAAATTTTGAAATCCATTATTGATATACTCCTTACCATTATCTGTCCTCAGGATCTTGATCTTTCGTCCGCACTGGCGCTCTGCCTGCGCCTGGAATTCCTTGAATCGGCCGAGGACCTCTTCTTCAGATTTGGTCTTCAGGAAGTATACGAACATCCTACGTGAACGATCGTCAATGAACGTCACGTAATAACGGCTTCCAGATGGTGACTATACCTCCATTGGTCCCGCTACGTCTGAGTGAATCACTTCCAGCAATTCTTCAGCTCTTGAACCGCTTTTGCTGAATGCCGGGTATGTTTCCCCATCGGACACACCACGCAGTCGCTGTGCTTTTTGTTTGAAATTTGGATTCCGCACGCTATTCCATCGGCCAGTTTCTTCACGCTATTGTAGTTGAGGTGTCCCATCCGCTTGTGCCAGGTATCGA
This sequence comes from Armigeres subalbatus, assembly GCF_024139115.2. Classification (NCBI taxonomy): domain Eukaryota; kingdom Metazoa; phylum Arthropoda; class Insecta; order Diptera; family Culicidae; genus Armigeres; species Armigeres subalbatus. Next base: position 13,444,533 of record NC_085140.1, on the reverse strand, counting down.
TAGATGCACATGCGGAGCTCAACATTGCTTGGCCGGGTTTTCTTACCTGTGCTAGCTTGAACAACTCGTTCTCGATGATTCCGGTTGCCATCAGCTTACCTTCGGAGTTGAAGATTTCGCAGCCCGTCGATTGGAATATAATCTTGAAGCCTTTCTTCACAATCTGTACCACCGACAAAAGGTTTGTCGACAGATCCGGGATGAACTGCACGTCGTGAACAGGAATTCCATCTTGATCCTCGCGGCACACCGGATAAATAGTGGCTGTACCACGAGCTTCAATCTTCATCGTCTCCATGTTGGCAAAAAATACCCCGCTGGCGTTGCGCACGTCATCTAGCAGCTGCAGATCCCTCATCATGTGCTTAGTTGCACCCGAGTCCAGGTACCACTGGTCCGCATCCTGGCCCTGTATTGTCGACAGCACCGTGCAGAAGGCGTCAGCCTTTTTACTTCCTGGATTCTCCGGACAGAACTTCGCGATGTGGCCAAATTTTTTGCACTTCCTGCACTGCGGCCCTCTGGGCGGCGCCGATTTTTTTCTGTTTTTCTCGTTGCCATGGTGAGCTTGTGGTTTTGTTTGAAACTTACCCCTAGCAACGAACGAAGTTTTTTCACATGGCAACAGTTCTTCCTGCAGCAAAATCGTCTTGATGGAATCCCCCGTTATGGCCGTTCCGGAATTCTTCAGCGCCATGACCATTGGCTGATACCGCTCCGGTAGTCCAGCCAGCAGGAGAACCCCGACGAAACGTTCTAGAATCGGAAACCCAATTTCGTTCAGCTGATGGCACGTGGAAATCATCCTGTTTGCGTAGGCCTCCATAGTTCCGCAGGACTCCAGGTCGGTCCGAATCAGCTTGTAAAGCAATCCAACTTCTCGCGTCAACCCAGTCTCTTCAAACGCCGCGTTAAGCTTCGTTCAAGCCTCCAGAGCTGTCTTCGCGTCCCGAACGTGGTAATAGTTTGCTGGTTCCAGAAACAGGATAATCTTCCCTTTCGCTTTCTTGTCTTTCACGGGGTCCACCGCCGCAAACGATCCATCATCCAGCATTCTTCTTGGTCGACGGCTTCCCAAAGGTCTTCTACTTCAAGATAAGTTTGGACGGCACATTTCCAAGTGGTCCAATTTTCTCTGCCGACCAGCCGTTCGATTCCGGGATTCGAATTCGCCATTACTAACTACTAAAACTGGGACCCGTAAGCTCTTGTGAGGAGTAAACTCTCAGTGGATAGAAATACGTCTGGTTAGAATGAACGAACAAATGCGAATGATTTATTTTCTAAATATTAATGACAATAATTATTCTTACGCCTACTAGTTTGGCAGTTTGAAACTTTTGTATCGTCGTGCGGGGCTACTTTGGACATTTTAAAACAAGAACTATGATGTAAATTACTATCAAATAGCCATTATCACCACTTGGGTGTCTTGTTGATAGTTGATGATAACTTTCTGTTCAGTTCAATCAAAGGTAATTGCCTATTTCCGGGGATTAAACCACCCGACTTGGACGTTAATTTACAATGTTATGAAAACTCATATGTGAATATGTACGTTATGTGGAAGATATTGATTTGGAAAATGTATTGGAGGTAACCACTTTCCCTTCGATGGGACTCGAACCCATGACCCTACAGTACGCTAGACTGGTGCTTTAACCAACTAAGCTACGAAGGACCTCCGTCGGCCTTCGCAACCTAGCGGCTACTGAACGAGCTCGAGATTTCCAAATTGGACGCATAGTCAAATCACTCGCAATCCATTTATCAAGCCAATACTTCCACATGTGTATTGTACACGTCCACATTAGAGGAGCGTGAGTATTTAGAATGTCTGGCGGCTATACACATTCTTCATCAGCAACGGTACTGATCAAGTGAGGTTGTGTAAGCTATTTGCCAGTCGGTCGTCAAGCTCAGACCCGACCGCATTGCGTAGGCAAGAGCACGCAACTCAAGTTCAGTTCAATCAAAGGTAATTGCCTATTTCCGGGGATTAAACCACTGTTGTAAATTTGGTGTTTGTGTCATTTGAACTGAGCACATGTCTGTCTGTCCGTGTGTATCTATGTGTGTGCACAAAAGCTAAGAAAAACATTAGACAACTTTTCATATAGTAATACTTAACCGATTTTCTCGCGACAAGTTATATTCAAAAGAGGGCAAAACCTAGTTGATCACTATTGAATTTGATAAGGATCGACAGTTGCGTTGAAAAGTTATAAAGAAAATGGTACATCGAATCGAGCCATACAAGCACCATGTAAGGTCTTGACTAAATACGAGAAAGGCAGTATCACTACTCGGTGAATTAAGTTGGGTTTTTTTATAAAATCAAAAATCCAAAGTAGCCCCCGGGGCGAACTACGGTAATGATTCGACATTCTGTACTGTTCACTATCTTGCTATTACTCTGTAGTACTACTACTTAAAATAGCTAACAACCGAGTAATCGTTTCAACTTTTAAAAAAAATATCACGCGCTTTTTCATCACCGTTAATTAAGACGAATCTATGTGGAAGTATACTTCCATTAATTCTATTCACAAACTATGAATAAAATGAATAATCTACTTGTAGTGGGCATACATACTCATCTCCATTTTCTTCCACACATCGACAACACTATATACACCTGTGTTCAGAATAATAGCAGTGGAAGCCGTTTTTGTTTTGGAAATATCAGGAAAACAATTGAATGGAATGTTATCAATATCGATTAAGGTGCTGCGAGACATTATGTTAAATACAAACTGTGGAACATTTACATTGGCCAACCCTGGCAAAACCCTGATAAATCCACCTAGCGGTGATGGTGCCTTTCTCTTGCATTATAAAAATAGTATTTTGGCCATTACTCTTGAGCCCATAGTCCGATCTGGCCAATTTTCAATAGGAAACAATGGGAGAGTATTCTGCGTCGAATGCAACTTGTTGCAAGTAAATCGGTTAAGGATAAGTACCTTAAAAATGAGTGACATTTTTTTTGTGGTTGTTGCGCACAGACAGACACACACACACACACACATACACACAGACATCACCTCAATTCGTCGAGCTGAGTCGATCGGTATATAACACTATGGGTCTCCGGGCCTTCTATAAAAAGTTTGTTTTTGGAGCGATCATATAGCCTTTACGTATACTTAGTATACGAGAAAGGCAAAAAGTATTTTGGCCTTAACTTCCGATCCCATAGTCCGATCTGGCCAATTTTCAATAGGAAACAATGGGACAGGATTCTGCGTCGAATACAACTTGTTGCGAGCAAATCGGTTAAGGATAAATGCCTGAAAAATGAGTGACATTTTTTAATCAATTTTTCTATAAAAGAGGGGTATTTTGGCCATAACTTCCGATCCCATAGTCCGATCTGACCAATTTTCAATAGGAAACAATGGTAGAGTATCCTGCGTCGAATGCAACTTGTTGCGAGTAAATCGGTTAAGGATAAGTACCTAAAAAATGAGTGACATTTTTTTGGGTTGGTGCGCACAGACACACACACACACACACACACACACACACACACACACACACACACACACACACACACACACACACACACATACACACAGACATCACCTCAATTCGTCGAGCTGAGTCGATCGGTATATAACACTATGGGTCTCCGGGCCTTCTATAAAAAGTTTGTTTTTGGAGCGATCATATAGCCTTTACGTATACTTAGTATACGAGAAAGGCAAAACTGCTATTTTTTTTTGAACAATTTGACCTAGTGCGTAATTTTTGAACGCGTCATTCGAAAAAAATGATACTTAGTATGTGTAAATTTCAACATATTTGTAGTTCACTGCCAAAATTTCAACTCAATCGGTCATCGGGGTACATAGTTATAGCTTGTCAAAGTTGACCATTTTGTATGAAAAACGGCTTCCGCTGCTATTATTCTGAACACAGGTGTATGTGTTTGGCATAATGTTGTTCTGTGCAAAAACAACCAATCTGTTCATAAAAAGTAATAACTAACTTATTCTCTGAACAGTTAAAAATCTAGTTTTACCTGCTTCAAATTAAACCTAAATTCCTCTATTTATTTTTCTTTATTTTTAGATTGAATATGTCCTCTGCGCGGGATGTGTTCCGCCAGATTCAATGATTTCCGTTTCGAAGAGCTTGATCAATAAAGATTTCCTCCAGCTGATCAAGGGGTTCGAGTACTCGAATCCTTTCTTCCGACGGTATGCCCTAATATATCGAATACTTATCACCACCGATACTCGGCTGGAGATAGACTGCGACCAGTATAACAATCTTCCCATGTACGAGAAGCTGCTCAAACTACAGGAACAATTCCCCGCCGTTCATCTCTTACAGAACAGGCGCTTTTCGGGCCTTTCTGAAATATCTAATTTGATTGCCACTCGCAGCGACAAAATCCGTGAATACTACACCATTCAGATCAAACCGAAGCCTGTGGAGATCGTTATGTCTGAAGGTATATTTAGTGTTAATCCTGTTGAAATATCAAGTTAAGATTTCTTTTCAATACTTTCAGATTTAGAAGCTATTTCATCAGTAGAGAGCCTATCAAGCCCTTCGGTACCGGTCTTGAAACAAACCGCTCGCTTGAAGCTAGTGACTTCAGCAGAAAATGTTTCTTGCGACGTTTGTCGTCTGGCTATAGAGAATAACACAATCCAGTTTGGACCCTGCATTGAGAAGCTGCATAACAAGGAAACTTTCCGTTGCCACTATTTATGCCTCCTTTCCGGCACACACATCGTCCAGAGAGGAATCGACGCATCGGGAATATTTGGATTTCTAATCAACGATGTGAAACAATCTTTTCAAAAGTATCGCAACAATGTTTGCTACTGCTGTGAACAACTGTCGGCTCCGATCGAATGCAATGCTGCAGACTGTAAGCGTTACTTCCACTACATTTGCGGTTACCGAAAGGGCTGCCTAACGCAGTTTACTGGTGATTATACCTCGTACTGCCACGAACACTTGCCCATTGACAGTAGCTTGCAACCCGAAGCCGAAACAGAATGCTCAATCTGTTGGGACAAACTGCCACCCTTCAATCCCGTATCTTGTGTTCCCACGTTTTGTGAGCCGGAAAATTCGACGATAGATCAGCAAATGGAAGTGAACTGGTTCCACCGTGAATGTCTTCAGAAGTATGCCTACGAAGCTGGATATTATTTCAAGTGTCCGATTTGTCACGATAAGCAAACCTTCCCGAACCATGTCAAAACGCACGGAATTTTCGTTCCCATGAGAGATGCCAGCTGGGAGTTGGACAAAACCTATTTCAAAGATCTGCACGGATGCAAGTGTTCGGCAGAAAACTGCAAAATTTTGGACAACCAACTAAACACCGGTCAGATGGTTGGCTGCAAAGCCTGTGGAGGCGAAACGCTGCACTTGATATGCGCCGAAATCAGTGACCCCAACGATTACGTTTGCTCCAAGTGTATGGATGCCACCTTCATTAAGCTGTTGTAGGGCGGGTTTGCTCCGCTTATCATGCGAAATGTTTTGAACTGACTTTTGTGTTACAGGATCTATCACATTAATAAAATTCTTGTCTGCTATTGATGACAGAGACATGCAGTACGACTAGTGTTGTAGTAATGCACTTACGTGGATGAAGGAAACCTAATACTTGGAGAACATCCTTGCTTCTACATGTGTAACCAATATGTACGACATTGCCTCTGTCAAAACTTCTAATGGATGAGCAGATGTTCGCAATTCGGCTGTGAAGGATTCAATATAGCATTACTTTTTAGATTTTTACAGACATCTATTTCATTTCCATGGATACACATACATATCAATATGTGATAATACTTAAACTAAATGCATTGACTTGGCCTTAAAATACTTTTCTTCACATCTAAAAGGAAATGTGTGTCAATTTATCAAATAATGTTGCATTATTGATACCGTTCTTCTTTGATGGAGAATCCATAATCCTCCATCAATCCATCGCCACCAGAGTGTTCCAATTTCCGTTTGAAGGAGTTCTCATGGCTAGAGCTCACATCGTTGGAGTGTGTCCAGTAATCGTAGGCCCCGACCCCGTTGGAACTGTTTTCACCGACCACCATTTCAATCGGCGAGGATTTACTTGTTCCCGCAGCGCCAACCGTCCGTTGCATCGAACTTGGAGAGTTAATGTTCTTGTGCACGTTGCGGATGTGGGCCAAAAAATTGCTCACCTTCCAGCTTCCACCGCATCTTTCCGGACGGCAGCTGATAACGTTATCGTTGGTGCAAAAAATGCATCCGATTTTCGCAATCGTTCCCCCGTCTTCTGCTTCTGTTATTTCTATTGGAATCATCGCCACGCGGGTGCAGAAATCAATTTGTTCCACACTACCGTCACACCTGAAATTTAAATCGTAATTAAATAATTCCAATCATTTAATCACAATTTTTCACCTATCGGTGTAAAAATCGACAATCTTCCTGCGAACTTCGTTTGCTACCTTGTCCACGCTTCCCAGGACAACGGCCACTTCTTTCTCGCGGCGTTCCACCGTTTTCATGTAATGTGCGATCCCCTTCCGTTGAATACAGGATGAAATCAACTTCAGTATAGCTCTTTCGCCCGCCATCAATCGAAACTGATCCGGACAGTGAGCAAATCGTCCAAAGAACTTTATCATGCTGGGATCGTCGGCCGATTTGTTCATGATTTTTGGCAACAGACGAACATCGTCCTCGATGGCTGCTATTTCTTCGTTGCCGATGAAGGCCAGACCGGCGTTTATGTACTCCGTTACCTCCAGGATATTTTTCAATGTATCTGGGATGCGCCCAACCTCCTTCGAAAGGGTATTCCAAAAATGGTCCTGAAATATCTAACGATTATCGATGATAACTATGAAAAATGGAAAACCATTACCATTTTGGGGTGTTTTATTTAAAATAAGTTTGGAAATTTTCCATTAAATATGAAAAATTTAATATTTTCGCTTATCGATCGAAAATAAATTAGCTTGTTCGGAAAGTTTTGTTTTTGAAGAATGAAAGGTAAACAAAATTTATCTACACTGAACGAAAACGTGATTATAATTTTTAAGTAGTGATAGGGTGACCAAAACTATCGATTTTTATTCGTTTTTATCAGGCTTATCAGCTAAAATCTGACAATATTTCAATTTTATTGAAAACAAATTTCCGATTTTTTACCATACACGGAATAAATATAAATACACCCACCTCGACATCCACTTAGGCTTTGGTCCGATTCGTGAATTAAAATCGAATTAAACTTAAAAGTGACAATTCAGAAATTATGAAATTCCCCGCTCATAAGAATGGCTGATGCTACCCAGCAAGACCATCAAAACATCTATCAAAAATGATTCAATATCTGTCAAAAGTAATCTTGCTCTGCGAGCAGGGTTAGGGGCCGTTCAAAAGTTACGTCCAAGGTTTGAGGGGGGTTAGAGTTTTGTGACAGTTTGTGACAGGAGGAGGGAGGGGGGTTCGTCTTATGGGACGTTCATCCACAATAAAAAATACTGAGGCTTTGGTCCGATTCGTGAATTAAAATAGAATTAAACTTAAAAGTGACAGATCGGAAATTATTAAATTCCCCGCTCATACACAGAAAAAAATAATACTGTTTTGCTAAATATGTCGCACTTTACAATTGAAAAGTGTTTCTTTTTCTTTAAAATAAAAGTTAAATTGTTCACAGCAAAAGTTAATTAATTGTTCTTAAAGTATTTTTGTCAGTTCCAATTATACATTTTAAAGTTCGTACTTTCACCATGAAAATTGTCGAACTGTCAGATCACATAATAAAAACTCAGCGCAAAACATTAGATCGGTGGACCCCAAGAAAAAAATATGAATTTCTCTCTAAATAATAAATATTTAGTGCTGGAATATTTCAAATCTCTGTAGGTAAATAGCATTTCAAGTTATGACAAAATGTTGCAATATTTATTTAACTATATGTCAATCCTTATCACGCAATTGATTAAATGAAATAATCAGCAAGTTTTTTTTTCACTGCAGAATACTTTCATTTATGTCCAATTTCAAAAGTATTTCTCAGAGTGTCTTCACCGCTGTCAAAATATTAGAACTTGTCAGTAATTTTCTCCGTTTTCCCTTTCACGGTAAATATTGTACGTGGATTTCCCTATTGGACCCGACCGTTCGAAATAGTCGCTCCTTGAACGGTCGTTGAAATCGTCGTTTTCACCAACACACCCATCTTCATAGTAAAATCTGTCAAAACTGGCAAGTCTGCTACGTGCTTTTTGCTGTTTCCCTCGGACTTCTCTTTCTTTTTCCGATGTTTTGACATGTGTTTTGATAGACAAGGAGCAAAAAACAAGGTAATCTACACTCAGAATAATATACTTATTATTTGCATTAGTTTTGCACTTAGAATTTGACCAGTGAGTTTCGATCTTAAAAAGTATGCGCAGAGCTGTTAGATTTTTGTCGATTTAATCATTATATATTGTCAGTTTCGATGGTAACAAAACGCGCCGATCACTTTTCAAGCACCTTTAAAATCGTCGCCAATATCATTATTTCCAATCTGTGGTAGTTCAAAGCCAAATTATGAAAATATGCATGAAAAATAGTACTAAATTTCGGGAAATAATGTGATTATTGAAATCAAACAATTTTGTTCACAGTTGATCTGACAGATCTTATGGCCATTTTTACTGGCGACGATTTCGGCGACGATTTGCTTTGCGACGATTTCAAATCGTCGCGGTCGATAAGTTGGGAAATTGATAATATTATATGTGCGTCGCGAATATATTTTCATTATTTTGCACATAAAACGCATTACGAGTTAAGGTTAGGCATTATTAGTATTGCATATAATTTTCAATATTGAAACTACTGGTCGAAATATATTAACAACGCACATTTTTTTTTAATTTTGTTTATATTTTTAGAGTTATTTTGTCATTATTCACATGGATTCACATTTATTTATAACGTAATGCAATAAAACGATAACGGAAAACAACAGGATTCGGAGGATTATATTGTTAAGCGGAACGGACGGAAACGGCCGGATCGACATTTGTTTTCATCACCGATTCGTTACATTGCGTCCAAGGCTTAAGAATTGCTATCGGATGGTCAAAGTTTTTTATGTAAAAATGCAGATTACAGCTCCAAATCCACCTTTTGACACAGTTCATCCCTGCTGATTTCGAGATCGGATTTAGCCGCACCAAATTCCGTACCCACATCCGCGGTCTTCTCACCGAAACGTGTTTTAGGTATCCGATGGCGGGGGATGATCGAGCGTCAGCGTCTTTTTGGTGTGTGCTGCATAATTTTCTTTTCAAAGTTTTTTTCTGTTGCGGCAATAAGCTGTAAACTGCAAGAATCAAATATTTATGAATCATTCGGAATGATTGTTTAGGCGGTATCATGAACGTAATTTAACTTACCTTTGAGTCGATATCAACATTTCAGATGGTTTTCCTTTGGTATCGTTTCCAAACCTCCGTATCGTTGCTTTGTTTTTTTCTTTCAATTTGTGTTGTCTATAGAAGCAACTCTATATGCAGCATGTAATAACTATCAGAACGTTGCATATAAAATGCTTGCAGACGGTTATGTTATCCATTACGATTACATATAATTCGTATAAGTTGCACTTAAAATGGGAAACAAGATCAATTTTCAACTTCTATGCGAGTTTCGCACATAAAAATAATCATTACATTAATTTGAGTGTACCAAACATTTATTGAGTTTGGCAAACCTTGCTGGAAAAGGGAACGTTTGAAATAAGCAAGTGAACCGACCTTCGAATCCATTGGTCAAGTAAATCCACAATACTTATTTTTATTTTGCCGTCGCGCGAGTTTGTGGAACCTAAGAAAGCCATTAGATTTTTTCCGGATGAAAGGCTAACCGGATTCCAATGGTGGAAAGAAAGCTGATACCGGATAATCGGATACTAGAGCAGGTTTGTTTAATTGAAATTATAGTGAAGTTCAGTAATTAGAACCCGAATATTCACTTCCACAGAATCGATACCGGCAAAGGAATAATTTACCTCCAGGCGGTTTACCAAAAGAGGAAAACATCCGCCTTCAGAACTAACCGGATATTGAGAATATAAAATCAACATCAGGTTTGTTTAAATATAAATAATTATACATATTTCGCTTCGAACTTGGTCGTGATGAAAGCTTGAATTTTCTCTGCAGGTCCACAAATGGCGGCGAAACAGCCTATTTGGAACCGGATGGTTTACCTTCAGACTATACAGACATCAGCTAAATATACAAGGTTAGAGGATACAAAAAGTAATAGCGGAATGCAAATAAAATAATTGTCATAAATAAATACGAATTAAACTTTTTTCTGGACGGAGGGAAATCCCCGCGGGATGGGGATGAGTTGGCAGGTTTTGGTGGTTGAGTCAGATCAATAACATTTGTACCGAATACCAGTGCTACCATTTCACTTTGACAGTTCCACAATTTGTTTTTAAAAGTTCATACTTTTGATTTCAGAACGGCATGCTACTTTGAAAGCATCGTTGCCACAAAAGTTAACGTACTTTTAGTTTGAACATTCAAAAGATATTTTAGTTACTAGATAAAGATTGTCGCTTCGGTTCCCTTTGTTCTGCTGTCCGGAACATGTTGGGTACCAAGCTGTCAAATCGTATGGATTTTCCTTCTTTGACATTTAGCTCCCCTATCCTCGCCAGCAAAAGATGTTCCGGACAGCGACGACAGCGACAATCTTTATCTAGTAACTAAAATATCTTTTGAACATTCATACACGCAAAAAAATGTTGCGGTCGAAACTACCATTCCGAGGGTTAATTTAAGAATACGCACCGACGATTTTCAGCAGACAACAAACCCGTTTGATTTTACCATGCGCGCAGTAAAAATCAACTGTGGTCCTGGTGGAATGTTGTTGCATGAACTGAATCAGTGGTGAATTTGTCCGAATGCGTGGTTAATTTAACTGAAAATTTGTGGTTGTTTTAAAAACATGGCGTAGTCTACAAAATAGTAACCGTTACCATGGATTTTTTTTCAGTGTAACTCTCTACGAAAAAGAACCAACACGGAGAAAAAGGAAAAAGGAAGTTAGCTTAATATTTAATCTTCTTAAATCTTTTTCAAATTTTATTCCATCTGAAGCTTAACAATTAAGCTTCATTTTATGCATTGCAATGCTTTTAAAAAATGTATTCTTTGCATCGCTTAGTATAATTGGGACTTAGGAAAAAATCAAGGTTTGCAAGGTAGGTAACGGCCATAGTCCACTAAGTTTTTTTTTCGGATTTTATGAAAAATATGCTTTTAGCATGTATCCTAAAATGACATTGCTGGACAACATTCCCGATGACCGCCGGAGAGAAGTATGGTCCACGGAAAACAACAGTAGCATCAACATCTTGGACCAGGTGATCGTGGAAGATAACGGCAGTACAGTCAGATGGTGGACGGGTACGTAGTGGCATTCAATCTTGTTCAACAGATATTGCTCATGTAGCACCGTGATTCCTCACCCATTCACAGATGGACAAATACCAATCTGCCAACACAAACTGCAGCAAAAAAAATCGGCAGAAAATGTCGCGGCCGTTTTTCGGAATCGTCAGCAAACAATCCCCAGGTAATACATTACAATCGTTTTCGCAAAAAAAAAACATAAATTATTTACTATTTTAATAAAACCCCTAATTAGGAATCAATTTTTCGGCCGGAAACGTAAACGTAAGATTATACACCGTTTTCACTTCCACCACAAAGCTGTTAAGCAAACCTTCAGTGTCTCCATGAAGAATTTGTGCATGATTAATGCATTTCGTGCACGATTAATGTAAAGTTGAAATGGATTTCCTACATCCCCTGCCGTCGCAAACAATATCAACATATCATCGCCGTAATCGCTCCCGTCCGTCTGAAAATCCTCTAAGAAACATCTAAAAATGCCGGTGAATAACATAAACACAAAAGTGAAGCTTATTATATGGAAATACATTTGAATTGGGTTGTTTAGCAGAAAAAAATATGAGGTTTCTTATAGTTTAACATAAAGAGCATGCTTTTCTGATCTCCAACATATTTTTATTTTGTTTGTAAACCTTTTATTTTCATTTTTGTATAGCAAACAAAAACCTATTTTAATCGATAGAATGACACTAACATTCATAGAATGACAGTTGGCCCATGCAGCATAAGAACAAATTTTTAGTCCCATATAAATTAAAAATGCAAATTAAAAATAGTTCCGGGGCTCCAAAAATTCTGAAAAATTGGGGTTAGGCTTAGTTTTTTATGCAGATTCAGAATATGTAAAAACATGTATACCCCTAAACAACCCAATTCAACAATTTTTAAATCGAATTTGTTTTGATTCTAGCATTGGAAAATAAATAAACATAAACATCGAAAAAATAATCATTGATGTAGGATTATTTTCAAAGTAATCATTTCCAATAATTAAATTAAGTTTAATCCTTGAAGGCTTATATTGAAAATAATCTTTAGGATGAGTGGATAGACCGAATATGGTTTTAGATTAAAATTTAAGCTAAATAGCTTTTATATTTTTATCCGTGAATGAAACCTTTTATTTTTACCAATGTTTTTTTTAATTTCAATAATGATTTTTCTTTCTGTGTAAGAATGGCTGGTGCTACCCTGCGAGACCAACAAAACATCTATCAAAAATGATTCAATATCTGTCAAAAGTAATCTTGCTCTGCGAGCAGGGTTATTTGGAAATTTTTGAACGGTCACTTTTAAGTTTAATTCGATTTTGATTCACGAATCGGACCAAAGCCTGAAAGCATTTTAGGAACAACTTGCATTTTAAAAACGTATTCAACTCGATTCAAACTGTTAGTAAGGAACATAACTCATTATGTTATGAACCATTGCACCATGACATCATATGAGGGCATTTTTTTACCCGCATTCAAATGGCGAGTGAAGTTTCATGAGGGCAATGTTTACATTTTTTTTATATGGAGTTTTTGGCTCGTGCAATCGTCTATTGTAAAAATAGTGTACACACAAAAAACAAATAATATAGTTTCAATAAAAGTTTTGCACTTTTAATTTGAAAAGTGCTCCGTTTTCCCAAAAACAAAAGTTAAAAAAAAATCAGATCAAAGTGTTTTATTTGTTTGAAAGTTATTTTTCTCTTGTACCCAATGTGAAATTAAAAGTTTTTCCATTCAACCAAAAAATTGTAAAACTGTCAAATTAAGCAACGATGAACATTAGCACAAAAAAAAAGAAAATAAACAAAAACATCATCGTGATCCATGCAAGTGCGGAACATTTTATTTATACGAAACGGTGATAAATCAGCGGAACGTCGACGGTTTCGGTCTTCAGGACAGGTCTGCGCATATGCCAAATATACCGAGGCATCTTACGGAACCGGGAGGTAAGTAATATTTGTTAATCAAGAATATAAACAGTAGACAACAGTGTGTAAACAGCCATCAAAAGTAGCGCCCAACTCTGGAACTTCGATGGCGAGAACGAAGTTAGATGCGGCTTTTGCTGGTTCACATTATAATTTTTTGGCATACTTTTTTTACTAATGCAAGTTTCATTTCTTACAGATAAATATTGTGGATTTACTTGACCAATGGATTCGAAGGTCGGTTCACTTGCCTATTTCAAACGTTCCATTTTCCAGCAAGGTTTGCCAAACTCAATAAATGTTTGGTAGATTACCTTGTTTTTTGCTCCTTGTCTATCAAAACAGATGTCAAAACATCGGAAAAAGAAAGAGAAGTCCGAGGGAAACAGCAAAAAGCACGTGTCAGACTTGCCAGTTTTGACAGATTTTACTATGAAGATGGTTGTGAAGGTGAAAACGGCGATTTCAACGACCGTTCAAGGAGCGACTATTTCGAACGGTCGGGTCCAATAGGGAAATCTCGCTTAACTTTTCAAAAGGACCTAAGTAACATTTTTTTCATGATTTAATTTGACTAGCGCAATCAACAGAACAACATGCAAGCTTTTGATTGCAGTACAGTGAACGTTCGCTAATTGGGGTTTTTCTAGTTGGGGCGCTTTTTAGTTGGGGGTTCGCTAATTGGGGCGAAACCCAATTAAAAAGCAGCTAAACGTCAGAATTCGATGTCAAAAACGCGTTGACGTTTTGTTTCCGTGTTTGGCGGGATCGATATTTTCTGGCGCGTAAAATTTCCTTTTGTTCAATGCAAAAAGTAAACAACATTGAAGCTTGTCAAAACGCCCCAATTAGCGAACGGCATTCGCTAGTTGGGGCGAGGTCGTGCCCCAATTAGCGAACGATCACTGTACTCAAATTAATTCATGAAAAAAATGTTACTTAGGTTCTTTTGAAAAGTTAAGCGAGAAATCCACGTACAATATTTTGTCATTTTTGATCGGAGAGAAAGACTTTATTTGCATGTTAAAATGCGCAGCCCAAAAAGTGGCCAGGAAAAGGCCACCTTGGCGACAATTTTGAAAGTTTACCTGAGACTACGACACAACATGATGGAATACTTATTGCTTAAAATAATTAAATAAAACAAAATTAAGATGATTACGGTTTAATGAATCGACTGCTTTGAGCGTGCTTACAGCGGCACACTAGGAGTTAACTTTCTGAAATCAGTATGGCGAAAGGCATCTAAGGTTCGATTTCTCAAAATTAAGCACTTTAATCGAAAAAATATTTGGTAGGCGTAGTAGCGGACACCATCCCTCATAACCGATACCAAATAGTTTTTCATGAAAAGTTCCTAATTTTGAGAAAACCAGCGTTAGATGTCTTTCGCCATACAAATTTCTGGCGGTTAACTCTTGCTGGCTATTTTGTACATATACTATAGCGCCTGGATGTGGCCGCGGCGAGTAGAAAATCAGCCACTGCCAATAATTCATTACATTTTAAAAGAAAATATGAACAAATGGTAATGGGATGGAGGTTTCTTTTGGGGCAAAATGAAATTCAATTTCCAAATTAAAATATTTCACTGTTTTTTTCACAGTGGGACCATTTGGATCTGACAGTTGTACAGTTTTGTTTTGAAAGTTTAAACTTTTGATTTCAGAGTTATATTCCACTTTTGAACCATTGCTGACGCAAATGTTTCTGTACTTTTATTTTAAACATACGCAACTCTCTACGAAAAAGAACCAACGCAATTTTTTATTTTAACCAATGTTTTTTTTTAATTTCATTAATGATTTTTCTTTCTGTGTACGAAAAAGAAAAACCAAAATAATCGCCATAACAAAAATGACACACGTAAGTACAGGGAGAGGGGGAGTCAATGATTTGTGACAGTTTGTGACAGGAGGGGGGGGGTTGAAAATGCCGAAAAACGATGGACGTGATTTTTGAACGATCCCTTATTTGGAAATTTTTGAACTCCAGAAAAATATATAGAGCTCTTTTAGTGGAATGTATTCAACCGTCTAAGACGAATTAAGTACTCTCCTTTTGGAGAGCACTCCATGGAGAGTACTTAATTCGTCTTAGACGGTTGAATTTTTGAACTGTCACTTCTAAGTTTAATTCGATTTTGATTCACGAATCGCACCAAAGCCTTAATATCCGCACCCAAAAAAATCTGCACGTTATTTCCACCTGAAAAAGTACAAAGTACAAACAATCTACTTTCCACCTGAAATTCACGTAACCTTTACCTGATTTTTTGATAGAATTTTTATTCTACGTGAAAGTCAGGTAAGATCTACCTGAGTTTTGCATAGAATTCACCGGACACGTAAGTTTCACCTGAATTTTCTGGAGCATTTGCAGTTACGTGTGCACGTAAAATGTACCTGAAAATTCAGGTGGAAACAACGTTTAGATTATTTGGAGTGCGAACTTCCGAGGCCACCTGATTTCCGACGAACATTTTTGTTTAGTGTATGAGAATCCCGCCAAAGGGCTTACTTCGCTTATATCGTTTACCGGGTAATTTTTGTTTCTGGGCACACTGCTGTCAAAAGAGTCAAACACAAAACCAGACGAACAAAACAAAACTGTTGAACAAAAATTAAAATTTTAATTTCTCATCTGTAATCGCCCAAAATGTTCCAAATAAATTGTCGGCTCATAAGTTATTAAACGCGATCTATTTATTCTTTCGTCATATAAGATAATTCATCGCAGCTCACCATTCATCACGAGGTTATCAAATACAGCAAGACTTAGCGTTTTGGGGTTCGAATTTCACACATTCGACGCAAACTCCAACGTCAACGAAAACGGATATCCTGCAAGTGTCTGGTTCGATGACCTGATAGTGCAACGTGTGGCCAACAATCGTGGTTTTTTCCAGATGACCCAGCTAGTGTGACCCCGGAAATGCTGCAAACTTTGGCTCTGCGATGGTTCCGTCGTTACAAAGTATTCTTCCTCATTGGCCTACTGATTGTGGGAGCGCAGATATTTCTGGCCTATAAACTGCTCAAGATCCCCGTCTCTGGCAGTGGAAACACCGAAGAGCGGGACTTGAGCAAGCGGCTGTACGAGAAGTATGTCAAGAGGGTTGCCGGGTCAAATCTTTCGGCCGACGATGAGGATCCCGGCGGGAACCAAGTCGAGCAACAGCAGCAGCCAGCAAATCCCCGCGGAAAAGAGCAGAGGGAAGTCAGGAAGGAGCAAGGTAGGACATATCTCAATGTGAATGAATTAGAGTTTGTACCACCGTGCGACATCCGGAGCAAGGAAACTATTTCGGCGGTACACAGAGCGAAGAGTCAAGCATGCAAGAAACAGATACTGGACATTGCTTGCGAGATTCAGAAAGGGACGTTCTACCCACGAAAGTTGCCCAACTATTGTCCCAATGGTGCGTTCGTTCCGAATCGAGAGCTGGGCTGCTTTCAGGATGAGAAAAACTTCCGCCTCTTGTCCGGTTATTACACGAATTTCAAAACCAACAACTCGCCGCGGCAGTGCATTCAGCTATGTTTGCAGTCCGGGTTTCTCTATGCCGGCGTACAATACTCGTAAGTGGATTCGAAATGGCTTAAAAAACTGCAAAAATTACATTTTTATATTTTTAGGAGTGAATGTTTCTGCGGAGACGAATTACCCAAAGCTTCCGCCAAACTTCCAGACTCCAGCTGCAATATGAAATGCTCCGGCGATCCCAAACAGGCTTGTGGAGGCTATTTCACGGCTAACGTCTATGAAACCGGAATTGCGAGTAAGATAAGATCTTTTTTTTATGGTAAACCGTTATTTAAGAAGCACGATTTTCGTTACAGAATTCAGTCCACAGACGACGGAATTGACAACCAGAGCCGGCGTGGAACCGATACGAATTGTGTTCTTGCTCACCTTGAATGGTCGAGCCCTGCGACAAGTCAATCGTTTGTTGAAAACTCTCTATAGTCCTAGACATTATTACTTTATACATATCGATTCGGTAGGTTTATTTTTTTATCAGAACCATTCTAAAATTCTAAAATATTTATTCTAATTCATTACAGCGTCAAGAGTATCTTTACCGGGAGTTGCTAAAGTTAGAGCAATATTTTCCCAACATTCGGTTGTCCCGGAACCGCTGGTCTACTATTTGGGGCGGAGCATCATTGCTGCAGATGTTGCTCGGTTCGATAGAGTACATGTTGAAGGAGATTCCTCACTGGAGATGGGACTTCGTGCTGAATTTGAGCGAAAGTGACTTTCCCGTGAAAACATTGGACAAGTTGGTCAACTTTTTGGGTGCGAACCGGGGTAAGAACTTCGTGCGGAGTCACGGCCGTGAAGTGCAGCGCTTCATTCAGAAACAGGGCTTGGACCGGACGTTCGTCGAATGTGATAACCATATGTGGCGTATTGGCGATCGAATATTGCCGTCCGGGATTCAGATCGATGGAGGCAGCGATTGGATTTGCCTGTCGAGAGAGTTCGCTCAATACGTGACAGAGGGAAGAAATGAAGATCCACTCGTGTCCGGGTTGTTAATTATTTTTAGACAAACGATACTGCCAGCGGAGTCGTTCTTTCACACGGTTCTCCGCAATTCCGAATTTTGCAATACGTACGTGGACAATAATTTACATGTGACCAATTGGAAACGGAGACTAGGCTGCAAATGTCAATACAAGCAGATCGTGGACTGGTGCGGATGCAGTCCGAACGACTTCAAGCCAGAGGACTGGGCCAAACTGCAGGGTACCGAAGCCAAACAGTTTTATTTTGCCAGGAAGTTTGAACCCATCATCAATCAGGAAGTGATTCTACAGTTGGAGGAGTGGGTGAATGGGCCTTACCCTGCCGATTATTTGAATCTTCACTCGTATTGGCAAAATTTCTTCCACAGCGAAGATAAATTGGTAACTGTAGATGGAGCTCTGCTGAATGTCGTCCACAGTATTTTGAGGACCAATGTCAAGGCGGAGTTCAGTCAATTTCAGGAACCTTTTCGGATACGAGAGTTGAATCATTACTTGGATCGCGATCGTTACCGAGGGTTCCTGATCAAGTACGAGGCTATGTTGGGAGACGGGGTGGTATTGTTAGAGACACGTGCTCAGCCAACGTTTTCCGCTCAAGTGTCCAAGTCAGCGGCTCTCGGACGACGGATAACACAGCTCGAAGTTAGCAGCGATTTTGATCAGAAGGAACAAATCTCGCGTAATTTCCAAAGGATTATCGGAACCAACGCAGACCTGAACCTGATTTTCCGTTTGGCCGGGTTACGAACAGAAAAGAACACGACCAGCTACGCTTTGACCGTTTTGTGGTTGGACCCCAGAGGAGAACTGGCTGATACTACCGAAATTAGTATTGAAGACACCCCCTCCGGTCCGGCGGAGAATCTGGTCCATTTCTGTAGGGCAGCCAATTTGAAGTCACCTCTTTTGGCGGGAATTTGGACTGCCAAATTGGTCCTCAAAAAGGTTTTACTGGGGGTGACTCGCTTTCTGGTCGTCAATAGTACGATGCTGGAGGCGGATATTCCAAACACAAATCAGACTACCAAAGAGCAATTGCTTCGAGATCAGACAGAGCAGCTAGATAGGATAGTGCAACAATTTTTCAACATTAAGGAAACCTGTTGGGTGGGGAAGGAAGGGGAAGAAAGACAAGTGGCCCGGCCGGAAGGTCTGGGAGAATGTAGTGAGACAAACTGGAGCAGTCACGCACCGGATCCGAAGAGTGATATTCACGCTGCTGCAGATAACAAATATCTTGATGGTGGGATAGGATTTCTTTAAGCATTTAAATTGCTGTCGGTTGCAATTTCTTCTGTTAATAATTCTATTTTGTTGTGTTTAGCTGTGTATTAGTTTTAAGTAATACCAAGAAAAAAGCAGGAAATTAAGTTCGTGCCATTTTCTTTGAGTGTAGCTAAAATTCATCAGGGGTGTTATTAGCTCTATGATTGAAAGCCATTGTCCTTGAGTAAAACTCAATTTTAAATCTAAACGAAATGCATCGAAAAGATTGGATTAATTGATAATACATCGGTTTATCGTGTTAGGTGGTTTTATTTGTGTAGTTAATTTTAGTTCAAGGGAATACTCTTGTATTGACAAAAGAATAGCATAATGATATGCGATAAGTAATCGCAAAATTGCAAAAATGTTATACCAAAAAAACTTCTAAAAATTGAAAAAAATCTTTCATGACTTACTTTTATTCAAATCATTCTTGAATAGTATTCAAATTCCTACCAAACTTTTACCCATCTGATTCTATATATAAAATATTTCTTCAGTTCAAAAGGAACAAATGTTGTAGCATCTTTAAAATAAGCCAAAAGGGAGAAAAGTATTACCAATGCTTTGTATCACAAACATTTATCAAAAGTTGCATTTCTGGACGTACTCATTAAGCCAAGTGAATCGCTTTTATTTTCAAAGCAAGCTCATACTTACCTCCAAGTAGCAGAAACACTATTTCCCCTCTCATTTGCTAGCTATAGAATAATAGACTTTTACCAATCTGCTCGAAAATCGTTAATAAAAATGTACAAGATTGTATTTTCGAAAACAAACAGTTTCGCCTTTTTGATTTTCATATCAGCAAATCATCATCAGGATCTTCTTCATCCAAATCGTCCTCGGCATCAGGGTGATACAGCACACGACCTCCTTCGGGAGTTGTTTTGAAGCTGTTAGAAATAACAAAATGTAAATCAAATTTCGTGCTTGAAGGGCAAATTACATAATGATCTGGCATATTGTTTCAAAATTTGTAAACTAATGCCTTCAAAGACACTCCTCGAAAACGCGAGTACTTGCAAATTTGGATTCCATGGGGAGTGTCCATAAAACGCTTATTTAGGAGTAAACCTTGTTTAAACCAACAAATGTAATTGGCCAAAGCATTAGAATACTCACAATTCAAACGGCAGGGTGAGCGCTTCTTTCGCTTCCTGTTCCTCCTTTTTCAAATCACCGATTTTAAACGTCCCCAGCGATGCCGGGTCTATGCTGACCGCCGTTGAATCATTCGTCGCAGCACCCGTCTTCGCCATGTCTGCTTTCTTTAGCTCTTTCACCGAAAAACTACCTTCCTGCAGCTGATATTGGTAGCGTTTGTGGCTAATCGAGCCGCCAGATTTTTTCGTCAAAATCGTCAGATGCCGTTCGTCCTCGATCGTAACAATCAACTCGCTCTGATGTTCCAGATAAGGTACCAAGAAGCTTTGCGAGATATTCTTTTCCGCCGCCCAAATAAACAGGTACTGAACTGAACTGCTACGCTTGCAACGTTGGACGAATTTAAACAGCTCCTCGGCGGATTTCGAACGGATAAGTTTCGATATCCGAGCAAGAAGAAATGGTGCAACTTCTTCCAGTGATTTGGTCAGTTGCGGAACGGCATCTGGTGATTTTCCGTCGCTTAGCCATTTCGTGACTATTTCCAAGGCAGAGTTCTCAATTCCTAGATGGTCTGCAAGAATTTAAGTTATAGTCGCATTGTATGTGCACTGATTATATTTATCATAAAGAGAACCGTGTAGTACTTACCTTTGATAAGGATGATTTTTTGTTGGTTTAATAAATAATTACTAAGCATTTTGCTCTATTAAATGTTGGCAGAAGCAAAAGATATTTTAGTTACTATCTAAAATATCTTTTGCAGAAGCATTTTAAGCTCACTAGAGCAATGTTTTGATTTGTTGTTATTTTATAGCGGCACTTTTGTTTCACAAAATGAGAGATGTTTATAAAGAGACACGCGGAAAGAATAACGAATCTGAAAGTCCAAGCGTAGGGCTGACATCGCTGAACATCAAGAACAACATCAAAAATAATTCGACATTGTCAGCCCCGTGGCAAGAGATGCTTCTCAGCGTAGCGAACATCTTCATGAATATATCCAGCATACATTTTGAAAAGTACTTCTCCCGAATCGTTCCTTTATAAGCAACTGGATTTTATCCAAAATATTGTTTGCTACACTTTTTCAATTTGTTTAAAAATAATACCAGCTATTATGGGCATGAAAATATAATCCTAAAACATCTTTCAGCACACCATTTATTTCATTTCAATTTCACTAATGAATGTTGTTCGATTTGCATCCCCGGACCATTTCAACTGTGATGCTCAACACAGTATAAACAATAATAATATCTTTTGTTTGATTCGGAGCGGGAGAACAAGTTACGAAAAATGATTTCGTGTAGCGCTTGATTTCACCTGTAGATTCCCTCCAATTCGTAAGTTTATTATATTTTATCATCAAATAACATAATTCCCATGGTCAAAGATGTAAATCTTGCAAATTATTTTGAAAACAATTTTTAGATTTAACCAAAACAAATAGTAAACAAAACACATGATGTTTATTTTCGTACAATAACAACGGACGGTAATGCGCTACCGTCCGTGGACATGGTGGCTATTGTCAAATCCCTTGTGATAGTACAGGACGCCAGGGGGGTGGACATTGTTGTTTCACAAAGCCGAAAGTCGCAAACGTAAAAATGAACTTTTTTTTATTCCTTGCTTACTGTATTTACTACATACTTCCATTCGATAGAAGGCACAGAGCTCTGCCAATTTTCAGAGCATCATTACGGGCGCGAGTGTTTTGATCACCCGCACTGCGCTGTCATTTTAGTTCAGTCTTTTCCGTACCAGTCACTGTTTTCGGCGGTTTTCGGCTATCAATTTGGTTGCTGTATTCCGCACCAGTGACGTTTGACAGTTCAATAAATAGCAGCGCTCTTACCGCGTTGCCAAATTTGGTCACCTGTCAGTTGCGCTACTGGTTTAACAGCGCGTTTAATAGCGACCGGTAAAGTGTCAAGTAATGATACTGCGCTGCCAAACGGCTTATATATTCACCACCGGTAATCTTGCTATTAGTGGTTGTTAGCTGAGAGCCTATTTTATTCATATTTTTTTTGTCTTAGATGAAAATATTTCAAATTGGACGGTCTTTTTGAGATTAGAAAGAATATTTTCGTGTGGTATACTGTCAAGATCCTGTTATAATGACAAACAAAGAAGAAATAATATCCTTGGTTTTCTTTTGATATATTTAGGTACTGTTCTATGCAACAACCTCTAAAGTTTTTTTTTTTGACAAACAAGTTATATGAATGGCACGGAAAATGCTGGGTAAAGCGTACCATTGGTACTTCGCGTACCTGATGAATAAAATAGACCCCATCTCGCGGTCCTTAGCCTCTTACCCAGCAACTCCTATCCCTACCTCTCCGCGGCGCTGGCCGGGATACAAGCAACCTTAGGGAAGATCGGGTAACCAACCCCGGTGGGAACTATGGTCGTATGCTGACAGGGAATGGGGGGGTTTGCTCCTCTCCGGAGGTGCAAATCTTATTGTGCGTCTGTTCTCCATGTCAGGATCGGCTCACAACAGCGTCTGTTCTCCATGTTAGGGGCGGCTGATCATCGTCCGAGTGCCAGCGAGGGACTCTAAGTGAAACTGTGCACCATGGTCCACGGGAAATAAGGAGGAATGGTCCTCCGGAAATTTAGGGGGTTTGGTGTCAGGCCCTGCAAGCCAGCCTTTAAAAATCATAAGCAACGAACAACCAACAAGAGAGTACGGACCGGAACCATCGGCGAAGACCACTGCGACGAAAAGTGACTAGCGATTGAAAACTCGGTTCGTGGATCTGCAAATCTCTCAACTTCATCGGGAGCACACGCATACTCGCCGATGTGCTCAAGGACCGTGGATTCGGCATCGCAGCGCTGCAGGAGGTTTGTTGGAAGAGATCAATGGTGCGAACGTTTAGAGGTAATCGTACCATCTACCAGAGCTGCGGCAACACACACGAGCTGGGAACAGCTTTATAGTGATGGGCGATATGCAAAGGAGCGTGATCGGGTGGTGGCCGACCAATGAAAGAATGTGCAGGTTGAGGATCAAAGGCCGATTCTTCAACTTCAGCATAATCAACTTCCATAGCCGACACTCCGGAAGCACTGATGATGATAAGGACGCATTCTACGCGCAGCTGGAACGTGAGTACGACAGCTGCCCAAGGCACGACGTCAAAATCATCATAGGAGATTTGAACGCTTAGGTTGGCCAAGAGGAGGAGTTTAGACCGACTATTGGGAAGTTCAGCGCTCACAAGCTGACGAACGAAAACGGCCTACGACTAATTGATTTCGCCGCCTCCAAGAATATGGCCATTCGCAGCACCTACTTCCAACACAGCCTCCCGTATCGGTACACCTGGAGATCACCACTGCAGACAGAATCACAAATCGACCACGTTCTGATTGATGGACGGCACTGACGTCAGGACATATCGTGGCGCTAACATCGACTCTGACCACTATCTGGTGATGATTTAACTGCGCCAAAAACTGTCCGTCATCAACAATGTTCGGTACCGACGACCGCCGCGATACGACCTAGAGCGACTGAAGCAACCTGATGTCGCCACTGCATACGCGCAGCATCTCGAGGCAGCGTTGCCGGAAGAGGGTGAGCTCGATGGGGCCCCTCTTGAGGACTGCTGGAATACAGTCAAAGCAGCCATTAACGACGCAGCGGAGAACAACGTCGGGCATATGGGTCGAAGTCGACGGAACGATTGGTTCGACGAAGAGTGCAGACAGATTCTGGAGGAGAAGGACGCAGCGCGGGCGGTCGCGCTGCAGCAAGGTACCCGGCAGAACGTGGAACGTTATAGACGGAAGCGGAGACAGCAGACCCGCCTTTTCCAGGAGAAGAAACGCCGCCTGGAAGAAGCGGAGTGCGAGGAGATGGAACAGCTGTGCCGTTCTCAAGATACACGCAAGTTCTATTAGAAGCTCAACGCATCCCGCAAAGGCTTCGTGCCGCGAGCCGAAATGTGCCGGGATAAGGATAGGAGCATCTTGACGGACGAACGTGTGGTGATCGAAAGGTGAAAGCAGCACTACGAGGAACAACTGAATGGCACGGAGAGTACAGGCAGTGAAAGTCAAGGCAGGAGTAGATGACTACGTCAGTTCAGCGGACGATGGAAGCCAACCAGCCCCCACCTTGAGGGAAGTTAAGGATGCCATTCAACAGCTAAACACCAATAAAGCAGCTGGTAAGGATGGTATCGGCGCTGAGCTCATCAAGATGGGCCCGGAAAAGCTGGCCACTTGCCTGCACAAACTGATAGTCAGAATCTGGGAAACCGAACAGCTACCGCAGGAGTGGAAGGAAGGGGTTATATGCCCTATCTACAAGAAAGGCGACAAACTGGAGTGTGAGAACTTTCGAGCGATCACCATCCTTAATGCCGCCTACAAAGTGATATCCCAGATCATCTTCCGTCGTCTGTCACCATTAGTGAGAGTTCTTGGGAAGTTATCAAGCCGGCTTCGTTGACGGCCGCTCGACAACGGACCAGATCTTTACTGTACGGCAAATCTTTCAAAAATGCCGTGAATACCAGGTCCCAACGAACCATCTGTTCGTTGATTTCAAGGCGGCATACGACAGTATAGACCGCGTAGAGCTATGGAAAATTTTGGACGAGAACAGCTTCCCTGGGAAGCTTACCAGACTGATCAAAGCAACGGTGGATGGTGTGCAAAACTGTGTGAAGATTTAGGGCGAACACTCCAGTTCGTTCGAATCGCGCCGGGGACTAAGACAAGGTGATGGACTTTCGTGCCTGTTGTTCAACATAGCGCTAGAAGGTGTCATGCGGAGAGCCGGGTGTAACAGCCGGGGTACGATTTTCAACAGATCCAGTCAATTTATTTGCTTCGCGGATGATATGGACATTGTCGGCCGAACATTTGCAAAGGTGGCAGAACTGTACACCCGCCTGAAACGTGAAGCAATAAAAGTTGGACTGGTGGTGAATGCGTCAAAGACAAAGTACATGCTTGTGGGCGGAACCGAGCGCGACAGGGCCCGCCTGGGAAGCAGTGTTACGATAGACGGGGATACCTTCGAGGTGGTCGAGGAATTCGTCTACCTCGGATCCTTGCTAACGGCTGACAACAACGTTAGTCGTGAAATACGAAGGCGCATCATCTGTGGAAGTCGGGCCTACTACGGGCTCCAGAAGAAACTGCGGTCGAAAAAGATTCGCCACCGCACCAAATGTGTCATGTACAAGACGTTAATAAGACCGGTAGTCAAGGGGTGTCTCACTGCTAACGATGACAGCGAATTTCAATCGAAATAAAGTCGATTTGTATTGATTTTATCAGAAGGTGCTATTTGATCAATATTGCAACACCACCATCTAACAACACTGAACTGTAATTTTTGCTCGTTTTTGTCTAAGCAATCATGATTTTTGCACGTTACCAATGACATCAAGTAAGTTGTTTGTTTTTATCTCAACAAGTCAGTGGACATGATTCCTGAATGTAATTATAATTTGCACTAATAATTAACTAACTGCTTTTCTATTTTAGGTTTTGTCTGCAAAATTATGCTTCAAGACAACGCTATCGCTATAGCTTGATTGATTTATTAGGAAAACATAAAGAAACTTCGACAGAAATTATAGTGTTACATATTTTATTTCATATAACAATGTTCTTGAGAACTAAACTTTTACAATCCGTGGTAATCCGTGTAATACTTTATTGTCCACATACACACATACTCTAAGTCCTCAGATATTGAATTTCTGAATTCCGAGGCTTTTTTTGTTGGGACTTTATTACCACTGCGACCAGTATTTAGATCTATTCCTAGACTTAATCAATAGTCGTGTAATGAGTAGATTGAAGTCGAAGTTACTTTTATGCTGCTCGATCTTTTCTGTTGACAAAATATGGAAACGGGCAGGATGGGAATAACTTCGAGCGACTTCAAGCTGCTCATTAGACAGGACTAATATGCTCTGACATTGTTCCATTGTGGAAACACTTGGGTGTTATATTCCACATTATATTCCACTGCTGATTACCAATTAATTTTCTGATTACCAAAGTATCGTGGGTCGTTCGTCGACAGCTCAGTTTCGTCTGGTAATAATGTGGAACATGTATTCAAGGTTCACCATATCAGGGACTGGACAAAATTGCACAAAAGTACTACAGTATCCACTGAGGCTTTAACACTCCCACAGCCTCAAATTTTTGAGGACTCTGGATTGAATGTGATAATACGGTCGATCGTACACGGTGAACGATTGCATTGAGATATTTTCAGCCCAAATCGAATGTTGTCTCCTCCCATTGCGTAATGACCATTGCGACATAAAGAGACGTTAGATTTCGAAAATTTTCTGCAGTATATTTGAAGGCGGTGGTACATCGCGTACTTGTCAATTTTGCAGTATTGCAGTTGATCCACGCACTTTATTATTAAAAACATGCCCGGCTAGCCTTCTTTCGGTACCAACTTCACAAAGCATTTCCACTGTTCGATTTGACAGATGGTATACTCGCGGCGTTGCTAAAATCAGCAATTTGTCTTCGAACGATTTTGATTTACATCGAAAAAAAGTCGCTTCGGTTGCTTGGTTCATTTCCAGCAAATATAATCAATTTATTCTATGTGAGACACCCCTTGCCGGTAGTCCTCTACGGACATGAATCATGGACAATGCTCGAGGAGGACTTGCAAGCACTCGGAGTATTCGAGAGACGGGTGCTTAGGACCATCTTTGGCGGTGTACAAGAAGACGGTGTGTGGCGGCGAAGAATGAACCATGAGCTCGCCCAGCTCTACGGCGAACCCAGTATCCAGAAGGTAGCTAAAGCCGGAAGGGTACGATGGGCAGGGCATGTTGCAAGAATGCCGGACAGCAACCCTGCAAAGATGGTGTTCGCTTCCGATCCGGCAGGTACGAGACGGCGTGGAGCGCAGCGAGCGAGATGGGCAGACCAGGTGCAAAACGACTTGGCGAGCGTGGGGCGTATCCGAGGATGGAGAGATGCGGCCTCGAACCGTGCATTGTGGCGTCAAATTGTTGATTCAGTGTTATCTGTTTAGATGTGATAAATGAAATGAAGTTATATGAATGCATAATCGGCATCGATGTATCTGCAACCAGGGTAGAAATATTTCACAGTCAATGCAGTGAAAAACATGGATCTCAGTATAATCTGCAGTCGCCTTCATCGCCGCCGTGGTGAGTGCGACTGGGTGCAGCCGAAAAATCATTTCCAACACCGACCGTTCAATTTCGCATTCAGCCACTCACAAGTCGCTCTGACATGCTGCTCAGTTCGCGCCTTACCGTATGACTGTGAGTGGCCCATTTAAACGCGTGGTGAATTTTTTCAATTTGCTGGGTAAATTTGCTGTGGTAAATTTCATCTTCGCGGCGCAGTGGGTGATGTGAGTTCTGTTGTTTACTTTTCTGCCTCTCCGGGAATGTGAGGTTGATTTCAAAGCAGGAAGAAAATAAAAACATGATATAAAAAAACATCACCTTCATCCAGTGCTGCAGAAAATTTACAACCCTGTCTGCAACTGATCATTCTTGTATCAGTTCTACCACAAACTGCTTCCCATTTTGCGCAAATTTATCATGTCGTGAATTTAGGCTGTGAACCATTCCACCGATTCGTTTAACTTTTATTTAAAATTTGACAATTCGATGGTTATTTCTCCGTGGTTAAAAATAACCCTGCTCCGGAGCTTGGTTAGATTTGACAGTTCGATAGTTAAACTTTGCTCGCGAGAAAATTGGCGCCAAATCCATTTTGCTCCAAATAAATAACTATGAATCTGTCAAAACTCAAATGGGTCGGCTTCGGAGTAAAATTTTAACCTATTTTAACCACGATGTGAAAATATAACCATCGAACTGTCAAATTTTAACTAAAAGTTAAACGAATCGTTGGAATGGTTCACAACCTTAGTTAACGGTACAGCAACCGGAACAAGAATGAAATAGTTTGTGAACCTCTTTTGCGTTAATGTCCTGGTTCCAGTACCGTTGGCTAAGTTCTTGGAAGGTTTTTGTTTTTGTGTATTGGAACAAAAGATATTTTAGTTACAAGATAAAGATTGTCGCTTCGGTTCCCTTTGTTCTGCTGTCCGAAACATGTGTGGTACATAACTGTCAAATCGTATGGATTTTCCTTCTTTGAATTTTAGCTCCCCTATCCTCGCCAGCAAAAGATGTTCCGAACAGCGACGACAGCGACAATCTTTATCTAGTAACTAAAATATCTTTTATTGAAACATTGTGCTCAGCTTCGATTTCGCGAATAATAATTCGGAACGTTTTTACTGTGCACTGTGCAGAACCCCATGCAGCTCGAAAAAATGCGAAGTGAACAACGCCGATTTCATTACAGCGGAGCAAACTGTCATCTTGTTTTTTATGATCCATCAAAAATATCGAAGAACCGCCGTCTTTTGCAAAAGCCATCAGAAAAAAAGGAACGGCAGTCACTTTCTACCGAGTAGAAACCCCATCAGTAAAACAACAGTAGTGATTAGATTATCTCCGTTATCTCTGAGATTAAGTTTCTTTTCATCCCAAATTTGAAGTGAAGAAGAAACGGCAAAGTTAATTGTTTTGAAAAGTTGTCCCTGGTTTGTAGCCTGAAACGCTTCGGATCCAAATTCTAGTTTTTCCGGAAAATCTTGATTTGCAACGAAGGGCAATAAGCTGCATCCGTAAAAGTACGAATTATTGGGTGGAACCAGGATTGCACCGAAACAATTTTTGGTAAGTAATATTGCTCGGCGGAATAATGGCTCTCCAATTCGGATTCTGTAACATTGAGCTCTGGGGAAAATTGGAAAAAACAAAGCGCATCAAACAAAGCCCGTAAAAATGCCTTGTCTTTTGTTTGCTTTCCCGATGATGGTGCAACAGCAGCAACAACAATAAAAGTGCACAAGCTGGGTGATTAGTTGACTAATTAGTTTTGCCAGTTTTCCCCCCTGTGCCGGATGTTATTGAATCATCATCGCCATAATTGGTTCCATTTCGCTGACAATTCCCATGACCGTATGATATTCTTATTGCAGTGAACCCGAGCAAGTGTAAATTAGTCAAAATTAGCGCGGAATCGAGAGTTCGTAAGATGTCCCTGCAGACGGACTCGCCGGATGCGAAAAAGCCCTGCAAGGGCATCCTGAAGTCGTCTAGCAGCTTCGACAAACATGCCACAACGGCGGCAGCCGCTTCGTCAGTGTAGGTTTCTGAATTTTATTTCGGAAGGAATATGAAATTTGAGACGATCTTCAATTCGTTTCAGCAGCCACCGAAAAAGTGCAAAGTTTGATGAACTGAATGTGCTGCAGACGTACCATCCACCGGATAAAGATTATGGCCACATGAAAGTGGACGAACCGAAGACGCCCTATAACTACGAGGTGCCGGAGGATTACGATCAATTGGATGCGGAGCTGCTTGCAGAGAAGTAAGTTTCAATATTTACAAAATAATAATAATAACAAGAATTCGTAAGTAGGTAGCCGAGTTGCGATTGTCTGCGGGTGCGATGATCATTACTTATTTACCGGCTATCGCCTATTTACAACTGACGTAAACTTTTATGGAAATGAATTTGTTTGCATGTCCAGGGATTTGTCATAATAATTCTCACTTGATTGGGCAGAGTCGTTGAATCATTGTATTGGTATGTGCTATTAGCATTTTAAAAGGTCAACGTTTTGGTATCCTGTTTGAAAATTGTAGATAACTAGTATGAGGTGATGTTAAGTTCATTTTCTTTACTGTAACATGTAGCCATTAGGGCGATTCGAAATTTTCGAAATTTCTTTTAACGACCTCATGACACTAAAGTTACTTTTTCTCGGAAAGAGTCACTATTTTGAATCTATTGACTAGGTTTCTAATAGCATCGAGCGGAATTAAAATTCATGACGGATTTAGAAAAAATGATCACTTTGTAATTTGTGTGTCACAGTGATGCAATTGGGTAGGCGAGCAGGATGGGCACAGGGAAATTAGAATCTAAATATATTCACAAGGCTTATAATACTGCCTGTAACCGCATAGTTGTCCCATCTTTGCTGGGTTTCCTATTTATATGGGGCAGTTATGCGATTACAGGCAGTATAATAGCAGACCCTCTGCTTTTTTTAAAACCTCTTTTCAAAACAATTGAACTCTACATGTTATCAATTGAACTGTTGAGTATTCAGATTCATGTTTCCAATAAAAGTCTGATATTTTCATCTCAATCCGATACAATTTCAGATTTAGATACAATTCCTGTTGTTTCGGGGAAACCTAGTGAAACAATGATTCTTGGGTTCAGATTATAAACTTTGCAAGTCAAGTTAAATCTATGTCGAAACATTATTTAAATAAATTTCTATCATAAAAAAGTGCAATTTTCACACACAAGCAAAGATTTTCCGAATATGTTCGAACCCATATTAAACATTATTGCACCTTTTTTGTCTATGACTTGCCTTAAATTGTGTTTTCCAGTGGTTAAAGGGGCGGGAAATACAAAAACAAAATATAAAAAATAATAAAATAAAACAAATTAGTCGAGTCAAGTACGAGACACTAAAGACGGCCTTACTGTTGAGGTCGAAATACGTATCTGTCAAGATACAATTAAGTGGTGGAATTCAATGGGATTGTACAAACTCGTCTTATGACAAGTGAAGACATTTCACTAAAAAGCTCAAAATAATTTTCTCAACAAAACAAATTGATCAGATTTTATTTGTCATAAGACGAACTATTCCATTTAATTCCATCAGTGTCTCATACATGACTCGACTTGAGAGACTAAAGACGTTTTTACTGTTATTACTGTATACTTGTAAAAATGCAAAGTAATGGAATGAAATAACTCATGACAAGTGAAGACATAACATAAGCACATACTTTTCTTTTCATCGGATTTGTTGAATAATGTTCTAGCAATTCATAATTTTTGCGGAATTTATTGCCCCTTCAAATTAGAATTTTCGGCCAAAGCATATTAGAGGAAAACATAATTTTTGAAAATTATTCGTAACGGCCTTATTGACTTCATATAAAAGTCAATTTTTGTCACTGAAAATGAAATTAAAAGTTACTAATTGGTCACTTTTTTGTCCCTTCTTTCGACAGTGTTGGTCACTAAAGTCACTATTTTGAGCGGCATTGAGCGCTACCAGCCCTGCTTTGAGTAAAAGCTCTTGAGTATGCTATGTGGGAGTGGGTTCTCTTTTTGCCAGCGTCTATAATCAGTATGATAAAAAATAATATCCCAATACTAATTTTCATAAAACTGGAGTAAAATCAATTGAACAATAAAATCATTAAAATCAATTTTTATTGTGCTGAAAACTTTTGCCTTCGCTAAAAATCTTAGGCATTAACTAAAACTTAAGAAATTTTTTTTTGCAGAAACACACGTTCTCTTAGAACTCCTGTGAAGAAAGGGTCCAAAAAAGGCCGAATGCACAAAAGGCCGAAAGCATATAAGGCCGAAACCTACATAAGGCCGAATCATTTATTATTATTACCAGACTAAGGCCGGAGTGGCCTGTGCAATACATAAAAGTCTTCTCCATTCAGCTCGGTCCATGGCTGCACTTCGCCAACCACGCAGCCTGCGGAGGGTCCGCAAATCGTCCTCCACCTAATCGATTCACCTTGCCCGCTATACACCTCTTGTTCCTTCCACCTTCTTGTTCCCGTCGGATCGTTGTCGAGAACCATTTTCATCGGATTACTGTCTGACATTCTGGCCATGTGCCCGGCCCACCGCAGTCTTCCGATTTTCGCGGTGTGAACGATGGATGGTTCTCCCAACAGCTGATGCAACTTGTGGTTCATTCGCCTCCTCCGCTTACCGTTCACCATCTGCACCCCACCATATATGGTACTCAACACTTTCCTTTCGAAAACTCCCAGTGCGCGTTGGTCCTCCACGAGCATCGTCCAGGTCTCGTGTCCGTAAAGAACTACCGGTCTTATAAGCGTTTTGTAGATAGTCAGTTTGGTACGGCGGCGAACTCTATTCGATCGGAGCGTTCTACGGAGTCCAAAGTACGTACGATTTCCAGCCACTATGCGCCTCCGAATTTCTCTGCTGGTATCGTTATCGGCGGTCACCAGTGAGCCCAAGTACACGAATTCTTCAACCACCTCGAACCACCTTCCACAGTTAGGGGGGTTTCTGCGAGGTTTCTAAGCCAAGTTACCATTTTTGCATTCGTATATCATGAGGCTAATACGATAAAACTTTTATGCCCAAGGAAGTCGAGACAATTTCCAATCCGAAAATTGCCTAGACCGGCACCGGGAATCGAACCCAGCCACCCTCAGCATGGTCTTGCTTTGTAGCCGCGCGTCTCACCGCACGGCTAAGGAGGGCCCCAAAGCGATGTTGAATAGCAGACACGAAAGACCATCACCTTGCCGTAACCCTCTACGCGTTTCGAAGGGACTCGAGAATGCCCCTGAAACTCGAACTACGCACATCACCCGATCCATCGTCGCCTTGATCAACCGTATCAGTTTATCCGGAAATCCGTTTTCGTGCATTAGCTGCCATAGCTGGTCCCGATCGATTGTATCATATGCGGCTTTGAAGTCGATGAATAGATGATGTTGCTCTAAAATTAGAAAAAAACCATTACCGTGCATTAAACATCAGATGTGGAGAGTTAGCTCTCCACATGGCGGAAATAGAAAGGAAGATGAAAAAGGTGAGAGAACAAAAATTTGAAAGTGTTTGGAGTTTTCCGCTCGTACAGACGTGTTCTAGGGCGCGTGTTTGAATTCTAGTTTTAATAAAAATTTCTTTTTGCAAGTTACAGTCCATTGCCTTTTTCACTGAGTATCCGAAGAACATTTGGTCCTGGACGAGCCGGATGTCGGATTAGTGGATTAAAGGACATTGAGTTCTCGGTTCGTGCGCGGAACGGGAAAGTATCGACGCGTGTTTCGGCGGTTGCGACGGTCGGAAACCGTGGAGGAAATCCGATTGCATGCGCTGCATCGGACAGTGATTCCGATAGCTGAGGTTATCGGAAATTGAACCTGGTACAGTAGCCCAAGAAATCCGGTAGCTTGCGAGCTCCGGAAATGTGCAACTAACAGGGAATCAGAACCGAAAAGTGGAGGTTTAACCTCGAAGAAAAGGATAAGAAGAACTTATGTAATGTTTTTGCGCTCTGGAAAAGTGAAGAAAGTTTTGTTCTCTACGCCGCCATTTTTAACTCCATGCGGTTCGTGTTCGTGAACAGAAAGAAGAAGCTGAAAACCGGAAAAAAGAAAAAAAGATGGCGGAAAGTGTGGATGCTTTGAGTCAGTGTTGCCAGGCAACTATGTCGAAAGTAGAGCGCATTAGGTCGGCCATTTTGGCTGCCGATCAGGATCACAGTAAGTTTACGCATCATGCATTAAAACTGTACCTGAAGACGGTCGATTCTGCCTATGAGGAATACAACAATTTCCAGAACCGTATTTACCTTACGGATCCAAAGAGAAAGGCAGAATTCGAACCGAACTTTATCGAATTCGAAGAGCTGTACGAGTTTGTGCGAATTTCGTTGAGCGAAATGATTCAGCAATTCGAAGACGAACAAAAGCTTGATATAGCAGCGGATATAGCAGCATTGGAACGGGAAAAGCAACTTTTCGCTATGAAATTATCCAGTGGTACAGTAGCAGTGGGTGGACAAGGTAGCACCAGTACCCTGCAGGCAAGCAGTATACATAATCGAATGCCGCCATCGTTGTTACTGCAGCAAACACCATTGCCTACATTTGATGGTCGTTACGAGCAGTGGTACAAGTTCAAGGCAAGATTTCGAGATATTGTCGATCGCTGTACCCAGGATTCACCGGCGACAAAGCTCCACTATTTGGACAAGGCATTAGTTGGAGAGGCAAAAGGTGCAATTGACGAACAAACACTGAACGATAACAACTACGAAGGCGCTTGGAGAATTTTGATCGAACGGTATGAAAATCTTCCGATGGTGATTCACGGCCATGTCACGAAGTTGCTGAACCTGAAGCCAATGGCCAGAGAGTCGTCGACAGAACTACGAACATTGATCGATGATTGCACGAAGCGGGTTGAGTCCTTGGAGTTCCACAAACTCAAGATGGACAAGATGGCAGAAGCAATCATTATCACGTTGCTGACGTCAAAACTGGACGTAAGTACCCGAAGAAGCTGGGAAGTATCTTGCGAGCACGGTAAGCTACCTGTGTTCAAGGATACTATTGATTTTTTGCGAAAGCACTGCCACATTCTAGAGCGGTGTGAACAAAATGTTACAGTATCAAAGACCAAACCTGTGACAGTTAAAACACGTATGTCTACTGCGACGAGTAAAACGCACACTGTGCTGGTTTCGAAAGCAAATGAAGGATGCCTTATCTGTGGAGCTGCTCACTCAGTTGATTCCTTTCCTTCCGATATGCTGCGTTGCCATGAATGGTGGTACGGTCCCAGTGTGTTTCCTGATACTGTCGGTTTGAGAAACGAATGTGAAGAGTTAGTGCGAACTGAAGAAAACGGGCAACCGATTCCTTATCAAATTGTGACGCTAGCTGTTCAACCAGAAAAAGGTTCTCTGACTATTCCAAAGAAACAGTATGAACTGTATGATGTGATTTTGAAGTACAGCAATTATCGTAAGCTGCAACGTATCTTTGCCTACGTAACACGTTTTGTCTACAATTGCCGTGCGAAGCATAATAATGTGGGACGAAGAAATGGAGAGCTAACTAGTGAAGACTACAATGAAGCGTTGAAGACGATGGTAATCATTGTTCAGCATATGGTGTATAAGGATGAAATTGATCGTATCCGGAAGAATCAAGCGGTGAAAGGGAAGTTGCGTAATTTGAACCCGTTGTATGATGTGAATGATAGGTTGCTGCGTGTCGGTGGCCGCATAAGGAACGCTGAATTTCCCCAAGACCAGAAACACCCGATGATTTTGCCGGAGAAAAATCATTTCACGGAGATCCTGATCCAAGCAGTACATCGAGAACATCTTCACGTTGGTCTGAACGGACTTCTAGCAATAGTTCGACAAAGGTTCTGGCCAGTGAACGCTAAACGAACAATCCATCGTGTTCTGAAAAAGTGTATACGTTGTTTTCGAACAAATCCTAGAGATGTGCAGCAGTATATGGGAGATCTACCGAGCTGTAGAGTTACAGCGGCTCAACCTTTCGCGAGAACTGGCATGGACTTCGCAGGACCGTTTTTTGTTAAGGTCGGGCGAATGCGAGCAAAGGTGAAGGTTTATGTGTGTCTGTTTATTTGTATGGCCACCAAATCTATACACCTCGAGCTAGTGAGCTCCTTGACAACCGAAGGATTTTTGGCGGCACTTCATCGGTTTGTTGCTCGACGTGGGAACCCATCGGAATTATTCTCTGATAATGGGACAAATTTTCGAGGAGCGGATCGCGAGCTCACGGAATTGATTGAGTTATTGAAATCCCAGATACTAAATGAGAAAGTGAACGAATTCTGCCAGCCAAGAGGGATTAAGTGGTGTTTCAATCCACCCAAAGCTCCTCATCAAGGGGGCATTTGGGAGGCCAATATAAAGTGTATGAAGATACATTTGTGCAAGACGTTAAACGAGAGCTATCTCACGTACGAGGAGTTGAATACGTTGCTGATACAGATAGAAGGTATACTCAACTCCAGACCTTTGGTGCAGCTAACGGATGATCCAATTGATTACGAGGCTTTAAGTCCTGGTCACTTTTTAGTTGGACGTGAGTTGACCGCTGTAGCAGAGCCTTTATACGGTGAACTGAAGGAGTCCAACTTAACGAGGTATCAGCTGGTGCAAAATATAATGCAGCATTTTTGGCAAAGGTGGTCCAACGAGTACGTCACAGGATTGCAGAAACGCAGCAAGTGGTACAAGGATCCTACACAATTACGGAATGGCTTGTTAGTGATCATGAAGGAGGATAACATGCCACCCAAATCATGGAAGCTAGGCCGCATAATCGATACGCATCCAGGCAAGGATGGAGTAATTCGTGTGCAGTACTGGAAAAGGTCGTGATCGTCATCAGACAGAGAGAAAAGCGCCTTTTTCTATTTCAAGCGACCAAATGAAAGAATCGTGGGTACTTTGATCAATTTCGCATGAAAGGCAGCCTTGAAAGAATGTAGTGCTTTATTTTAAAATTAATATTTCTTAATATTTCAATAATTACATGCAAAGAATAGTGACTAGTCAATTAATTAATCATGTTCCTTTTATTTACCGAGTTGAAAATGGTAATAAACACAAAAATAAAGCAGATATTGCACAATTTCATGCCCCGGCACGGGACAAAGATTTTTTGAGATTTTTGTAGCATGCCATTCATCCTTCGCGTTTCTATAGATATTGAAAGAGGCAGATATGTAAACATCGCATGACATCTCCCATTGAAATTGAGAAATTCCAGTACTGTTCGTGTGGTTACAATCCGTTCACACAATAACATCTACAAGCGGCCAACGACTCAGATCGCAGTTCTTCCAATCGACGACATCATAGATGAGACGGAAACCAAGATGTAGTGAGGTCACCCCTCACCTGGGGGAGGATGTTGCTCTAAAATTAGAAAAAAATCCATTACCGTGCATTAAACATCAGATGTGGAGAGTTAGCTCTCCACATGGCGGAAATAGAAAGGAAGATGAAAAAGGAGAGAGAACAAAAATTTGAAAGTGTTTGGAGTTTTCCGCTCGTACAGACGTGTTCTAGGGCGCGTGTTTGAATTCTAGTTTTAATAAAAATTTCTTTTTGCAAGTTACAGTCCATTGCCTTTTTCACTGAGTATCCGAAGAACAGATGATGTGTGGGCACGTTGTATTCGTGGCATTTCTGCAATACCTGACGTATGGCGAACACCTGGTCTGTGGTAGAGCGTTCACCCATAAATCCCGCTTGGTACTGCCCTACGAACTCTCTTGCAATTGGTGTTAGTCGGCGGCATAAAATTTAGGAGAGTACCTTGTAGGCGGCGTTCAGCAATGTGATTGCGCGGTAGTTGCTACAATCCAGCTTATCGCCCTTTTTGTAGATGGGACACACTACACCTTCCATCCACTCCTGCGGCAGAACCTCATTCTCCCAAACCTTGGTAATCACCCAGTGCCTCACCACCGTGTTTAAACAGCTCTCCTTGTACATAGTTGGTGAACTCCAGGGGCTTTGTTGTTTTTCAGCCGGCCGATCTCCTTCTGGATTTCTTGGAGATTTGGAGCTGGAAGTCGTATGTCCTGCGTGCGTGCTCCTAGGTTCATTAGGGATCGTTCAAAATTACGTCCATCGTTTTTCGGCATTTTCAACCCCTCTCCTCCTGTCACAAACTGTCACAAATAATTGACCCCCCCACCCCCAGTACGTACATGTCTCATTTATATTTTAGCGATTACTGTGGTTTATCTTTTTCGTACACTATTTTCACAATAACATAGTGAGTTATGTCCCTTACTAACAGTTTGAATGTTTTTAAAATGCAAGTTGTTTCTAAAATGCTTTCAGTATTTTTTTCTTGTGGACGGACGTCACATAAGACGAACCCCCCTCCCTCCCCCTGTCACAAGCTGTCACAAAACTCTGACCCCCCTCCCCCCCCTCAAACCTTGGACGTAATTTTTGAACGGCCCCTTACCGTACCGCCACCGTTGTCTGCCACATCGCCATTCAGGTGCTCTTCGTAGTGCTGCCGCCACCTTTAGATCACCTCACGCTCGTTTGTAAGAAGGTTCCCGTTTATGTCCTTGCACATATCGGGCTGTGGCCCTTGCGTGAACGGTTCAACTTCTCATAGAACTTTCGTGCGTTATACAGTACAGTATACAGCGCGGTACAGTTCCTCCGTCTCTTCACGGTCTCGATCTTCCTGCTGGCGCTTTTTCCTCCGGAAAATCGAGTTTTGTCTGTTCCGCGCCTGTTTATATCGTGCCTCGTTCGCCCTCGTGCGGTGTTGCAGCAATCTCGCCCATGCTGCATTCCTCTCTTCCACTAACTGCTCACATTCGCCGTCATACCAGTCGTTTCTCTAATCCGGGGGCACCGTGTCAAGTGCAGCGGTTGCGGTGCTTCCAATGGCGGATCGAATATCTCTACATCTCTCTTCAAGAGACGCTGCGCCTAGGGTCTGTTCAAATATTACGTAACGCAGTAGGGGTGGGGGTTGTTTAATTTTGATTACGATTTGTTACGCAAAATATAGGGGGAGGGGGTCCTTCGAGATTTTGTTACGCGTAACAAATTATTTGCATAGAGAAAAAATATTTATTATCTTTAAAACAGCATACAATATACATGTACATAATAATTATTGTATCGTTTGGTGCTACCACAAAAGTTCAACTCAATGGACGCAGTGGTCCTACGCCCCAACAAAAAAAAAACTCTACGTATTTTTTTCATAAAACTGTATTTGTTACGCGTTACGCATAGGGGTGTGGGTAGTTATGAAATCTGTTACACATTGTTACATTGTCTTAAAAACAACATTTTTCGCGTTACGTAATATTTGAACAGACCCCTAGCTGCTCTTCGGTTGGGAGTGTCACTTCCAACTGCTGCGCGTATTCTTGGGCTAGTCTACCGCCTTGTAGCCGCCCAATGTTAAGCCGCGGCGTCCGACTTCGACGCGTGTTGTACACCGTCGAGAGTTTTGAGCGCAGGCATACTGCAACGAGGTAGTGGTCGGATTCAATATTCGCACTGCGGTAAGTGCGGACGTTCGTGATGTCGGAGAAGAATTTACCGTCTATTAGAACGTGGTTGATTTGGTTTTCCGTTTCTTGGTTAGGTGATTTCCATGTGGCCTTGTGGATATTTTTGTGGGGAAAGAAGATGCTTCGGATAACCATTACGCGGGAGGCTGCGAAGTTTATGCATCGTTGGTCGCTGTCATTCGATGCGGTGTGCAGACTATCCGGTCCGATGACCGGTCTATACATTTCCTCCTTTCCTACCTGTGCGTTCATGTCACCGATGACGATTTTGACGTCGCGCAGTGGGCATCCATCGTATGTTTGCTCCAGCTGTGCGTAGAACGCTTCTTTCTCGTCGTCGGGTCTCCCTTCGTGAGGTCAGTGCACGTTGATGATGCTATAGTTGAAGAAATGGCCTTTAATCCTCAGCTCACACATCATTGCGTTGATTAGCTGCCACCCAATCACACGATGGCGCATCTTACCCAGCACTATGAAGCCGGTTCCCAGCTCGTTGGTGGTGCCACAGCTTTGGTAGAAGGTAGCTGCTCGATGCCCGCTTTTCCACACTTTCTGTCCTGTCTAGCAAATCTCCTGCAGCGCCACGACGTTGAAGTTGTGGGGATTTAATTCATCGTAGATCATCCTGAATTGCAACATGCGAAACCAAGCGACTTGCAGTTCCATGTTCCAAGCTTCCAATCGTGATCTTTTATTCGTCGCCTAGGTCTTTGCCGATTATATCGAGTCGCATTATCTCTTATTGTTTTGTTTTGATGGGCTACAGCTTTTCGATGAACCTACGCCGAATGGAGTATCCTTCTCCATTGGACTCGATCCTGGGCCAATCGCTTCCAGTCGCCCTGAACATTGAGCGCCCTCAGGTCATCTTCAACTGCAAAAAGCCATCGTGTACGCGGCCTTCCACGAAGCCTGCGGCCTCTTCCGGGTTCTCTACTAAATATTATCTTCGCTTGACGTTCTTCCGGCATACGAACAACGTGACCAGCCCACCGCACACTGGTTCGAGTGCAGCCAAACCCTCAAAAATCGAAATTCGTGTTTCCGTCGGAATTATATTTTTCTCATTTTATAGAATACTTACGTGATTCAAATTCAAAATTTGAAGTAGTTTTGTTGAGTTTTGACTTTGTTACATCATTTTGAATTCAACATGAATGCTGATTTTCGAATGAAAACGCTGTTCGACAACGCGTTTAGATCAGCATCGCACGGCTTCAACTACATCGCTAACCCCAATATTATTTCAAGACTGCATTGTCAGGGTCTTAAATAATATGTCTATGTCAAATATAGGTGACAGAACTCAACTTAAGTTAACTTTAAATACAAAATTAATTAAAATACTCACATTTTTCAGATTGAAGTTGTCCAAAAGTATAGGCGCCGATGAGTGCCCGCAATGATTCTATGCTCATTACAAAGCTGAAACTCGCTAACTCATGGGGATTGGATCTTAGGGTCGTTGGACACATTTCGTACACCATATACAAGTGGCAAATGTTCTTTTCGAGCAGGAGTCAATTTATAATGAACCTCTACCCACGGAGGTCACTTGTACGGAGGGCAGGCAAACAGAACACTATACAAAGGGGGGGGGGTAAACTAAATTAACTTAAGATCCACGAAAGTCGAGGCTTGATGGTCCCTTTATGAACCCGGAGAACGAGGCAAAGCAACTATGGTGAAAGACCTATTACTCTGGGGTGCTCTTTCTAATAAACAGCTACCTGAAGAGTTTACATTTTACATATTTATTGAGTGACGTCACATATTAGGGGTACTTGCTTGGTTTGTTTCGTTGGGATCCGGATCCTGGTGGTGGTAGCTGACAGTTTGGTGGCTTCGAGGAAATCGTGATGGCGGATAGCATCGAGGAAATCGCTGATCGTCATAGACGGCACGCGGCGATGACGACTTGTCTTGGCCGATCAGGGATCGAGGCCCGATTGGAACAGCCGATCGACTGCGGCGATGGTTGAAAGACGGAAACGTCGAGCGATCCTGGTTTGGCTATGTGGATTTCGGCGGGCATTGGAAGATGGCGGCCTGATGCAAGCGGACGATGAACAGGGCCGACCCACGTGACCACGTGAGAATGCGACCACGGCTGTGCCCACAGAACTGAACGGCGGCTGTAGCGTCGGAATATACTTTGCCCGTGAATCGCACTATCTTCCGGAAATCACCTCCACTGCACTACAGAAAATTCGAAATGAACATAAAGAAAAAGGCCCTTGTCATGGACCTGGCCATCAAGAATTAGTCCCCCGTAACGTCACTTCACCAAACCTCACTCTTTTCCTTTTCTTGTATATAATTACCCTTTTCTTGGATTTTTAAGTTTTTTTAACGCCTTCTTTTGTTTCGACCGGTATTATGTATCATATTACTAGATTTTAACGTGTATTAGTCTTAGGTTTTGGATTAAAAAATAAACAAATACTAACCATACAAACACTTAACAATTATGTTTTTAATGGACTAACAAAACTAACAATCATCAGGCGCGTTTTTGCAACTTAGCTGATCCTAATTTATTAGAGAAAAGCCACCACAAAGAGTTAGAAATTTCACCACATTTGAGGATTTATAACAATATAATTAAAATTTACACACGCGCACACTACAACTACTTTTTAGGATCACAGTCAGAAAAGAGGAGTTCCTTTGAAATCGGCCTTCTTTTATAATGCCATTTCGCATAAAATTGGCCATTTGCATTTATGTTAATGCTTTTCTGTTTGCGCACACTGTTGTATTGTGGCACCATCTGTGGGCGAGCATGACGACAACATAAGGTCACAGACAAACAGACGTAACAGTTTGAACATTTTTCAAAAAAATCCATCGTCCTACTCCTCTACCACCACCACGCGAGCATGTTGCACGAAACAATGTTTCGTATGACATTGTCACCAGAAGGCGCTGGAGTGAAATGTCAAACTCGAAGGATTACGACGCTAGCGCCTCTAGTTGTGAAACGCGCAATCGATCAAATTCAAATTGATCGTTGAAGTCATGGTCGATGGAAATTTCTCTAGTGTTACGTCTGTTTGTCTGTGATAAGGTTGTGCTCGTTCTTAGAAAAAACTCAAACTGCTCGAATCCGATCAAATGTCAATCTTGTGGTATGAGTGAACAAAATCTACACAATACACTTTCATGTTGACATTTGTTCACAATGAGAGTGAGATGAATTATTGTTTATTTTTATTGGTCATATTTAGAGGGGAATATGGGTAAAAAGGACTTGTGGTGGAGCCAGCAAGTATATATTGGAACCGAACGGTTACAAAGCTTAAAGCAAAAGCTTTCTATTAATCACTATTTTGTTTTGCGAAAAGTTGCGATAAGCTGCTTTTTTAACCGTTTAGTTCGAAATGTACATAGTATTTTTGGTCTATTTCTAACTAAAACCTTACAAATGCGCATTTTTTGTTCACAAGAACCTTAAAAATGCCTTTTTTTAATTATTTGGTTGAAGTTGAAACGTTTGATATAATTATATAACATTTAAAACATGTGTAATGAAAGCGATAATTCAATGCCGGAATCATTTGTATATTTTTATTTGAATATTTTTATTGCTGTAAATGAAATTATTGAGTAGTTTTCTTCCCAAACGGCTAGAAGTTACAACACACAAAATTTCTTACTTCCAAAACTTTCTCCTGACATTTGCGAATCTACGAATTTTAAAATTCTTTCAAATGACTTTGTTTATGTTTAATAATCCGAATTACGTAATCATGTTGAAAACTTTTCTAAAGCAAAAAATGAAATGAAAATTCTTAGTATTTTTTAGCAAATTGGCATTGTTCAATACTTGGCCATTAAAGTGATTCTACATATCAAGAGTTTCAAGTTTAAATGTTTGAGCTGTAACACGCTCTTCTTAGCAGCAATAGAGAATGTTTGCACTGATTGAATTCTCTATTGAATGTTGGTTCTGAGATTTGAACTGAAAAGCTGAACTGTCTCATATTTGTGAAAATAGTTATTCTGCTAGTGCTCATAATTATAGAAAAGACAGATACCTACCTTGAAATGAGCAAAAAAGAAAGCCTGTTTCGAATCAAGAATATAAAGAATACAAATGTAATTATACAGTGGCAATAAAAGTTGTTCGTTTGTCATTCAAATTAATTGATTCAATTTAAATACAACATTTTGTCAAAAATATTCCATCATTGAGGATGTTCCGAATAAAATTATTTGTTTTGTCTTAGCACAGCATAAAATTATTTGTTTTGTCTTGTCTTAGCACAGTATTCAGCAAATAAGACTTTTGATAAGAAAATTATTAATAGCTTTTTTTGTGGAATATCTTCACTTGTCATAAAACGAGTTAGTACCGCTTAGTACTATCCCATTTAATTCCACCACTTGAGTCAAGTGAGAGACACTGAAGACGGCCTTACTGTTAAAGTCGAAATACGGTTCTGTAAAGTAACAATCAAGTGGTGGAATTAAATGGAATAGTACTAACTAGTTTTATAGCAAGTGAGATAGTCTTTGTTGCGAAACGATCTGTTTTCAAAAGGCGAATTTAGCAGTAAAATGAAAGTATTTACTACCCCAGGGATGCCAAAACGCGGCTGTATATTGCCA
Organism: Armigeres subalbatus; assembly: GCF_024139115.2. NCBI lineage: Eukaryota > Metazoa > Arthropoda > Insecta > Diptera > Culicidae > Armigeres > Armigeres subalbatus. Next base: position 13,400,881 of record NC_085140.1, on the reverse strand, counting down.
AAGTAGAGCTCCCACATCTATCTTTAAGTCTTTATGTGATAAAGACCATAAAAAAATCACAATACAAACATAAAACTTATTTTTAGGGGCATTTTGAGGTTTTGGCCAACCTTTGTTCTGGAGCGAACCACTGTGCACCGTAGTCTGCCGTGTTGTAAAAGCTTAATAATATCCAGCCCTTTATACACCTGGTACAATTCGTGATTCATGCGACGCCGCCAGATACCGTTCTCCTGTTTACCGCCGAGTATTGTGCGCAGCACCTTACGCTCAAACACTCCGGAAGCTCTCTGATCAGCCTCCTTTAACGTTCATGTCTCATGGCCGTATAAAGCCACCGGAAGAATCAGAGTAGTATACAGCGCGAGTTTTGTTTTCGTTTGCAGACTACGGGTCTTAAGCTGGTTACGAAGTTCGTAATAAGCCTAATTTGCAGCTGCAATACGCCTTTTCACCTCGCGGGTAACATCATTATCGCACATCACTAATGTTCCAAGATACACAAATTCTTCTACCACTTCAAATTTTTCACCATCCAGCACCATTTCGCTACCACCACCACTAATGAACCCACGTTGATTGCCAGCGACCATGTACTTCGTTTTACTGGTATTGATCGTGAGTCCAATCCTCGCTGTCTCCCTCTTAAAAGGCGCAAAAGCCTCTTCCACGGCACGGCGATCAATTCCGATAATATCGATATCGTCCGCAAATCCCAGGAGCATATGCGATTTTGTGATAATGGTACCGCTTCTTTGCACACCAGCTCTCCTAATCGCTTCCTCGAGCGCTATATTGAACAGTAGATTCGAGAGTGCATCACCATGTGTTCAAGCATAATTTGCCATAATTCATTCCGTTTCACTGAATCGTACGGAATGAAATCAATAAACAGATGCTGTGTCTGCAAGTTGTACTCCCGGAATTTATCAAGGATTTGTCTCAGGGTAAACATTTGATCCGTCGTTGATCGGCCCTCACGAAAACCTGCTTGGTATTCGCCGACGAAGGACTCTTCAAGGGGTCTCAATCTGTTGAACAGAATATGGGACATAATTTTATACGCCGAATTAAGGAGGGTTATTCCTCGGTAATTGGCGCACTCCAGTCTGTTCCCTTTCTTAAAGAGAGGGCAAATGAGGTCGTCCAACCAGCTAGCAGGCATTTCCTCGTCTTCCCATATTTTCGACATAATATAGTGCAGAACTTCATAAAGCTGCTCACTGCCATGTTTGAGAAGTTCAGCCAGGAGCTGGTCCTTCCCCGCAGCCTTATTGTTTTCAGCTCTTCAACCGCCTTTTTAAACTCATCTAGTGTAGGTGACTCCACAGCTAATATTTATTCTGTTCACCGATGCACCGTCACTTCCATTCAACAAAGTCTCGAAGTGTTGCTTCCACCTGACAGCCGGTTTTATCTGTCAGCAAATTCCCTTCTTGGTCGTTGCACATGACGGGAGATGACCAACCCGTCCTGGGTCGCCTCTGTGCAGTGCCTACCACTTCTCGTGCTGTTGTGCTCACCGCTCCATGGGTCGACTCCCATAGATCGTTGATGTTGTCGCTAACGTTGATTGCACTTATCCGTTCGTCGAGCTTCTGGCGGTACTCAACCGATACTCCTTCCGTCGATAATCGTTGGATATTGTAACGCATCGTTCACTGTGATCTTTCGTTTGTTATCTCTTATATTGTTCGTAATTATTGGTTTTCCAGGCGGCTTATTGGGCCTGCGCATACTCCCTGTCTCGTCGGAGGGCCGTCGTGTCAGGGCTGTTTAGCGTCCTACCTAACACCAGGACTTGTGCTTGTGCGCTTTGAACGGCACACGGTCGCTTTGGTGGGGCCTACTTGCGGATACATGCAGCTTTTTATAGAGGTTTACCAGGGCCCACTGTCAAACCCCACCACATCCTAGGCAAGCCCCACAACTCGTAGATGGCCTGGCCGTCAAGCCCTTAGACATAGTCCCTGCTGGCTTAAATAAGAAATTGTGGGCAATTATCGTTGTTTTTAACGACTTGGCGCAACAACCAAAAGTAGGCAAGTCGCCTGATGACATAATATTGGTTAGAGTTCCAATGTATATATACTGATGTACAACCAACCACAGCAGAATATGCTAAGGTTTGAGCCATATACCCTAGTAGACTCGGAAAAGCTTCCACTGGTTCCAACGCATCTAATATACTACACCTAACTTTTTGTGCTACTAATTTTCTCATTTTTTTTCTTTCCATAGACTTCGTGTGGCTGCTAACTCGAAAAGTGATTCCCCCTCGGATGAGGAGTCATCCGAAGAAGAAGAGGAAGACCTAACCGAAGAGCAGAAGCAACATAAACTGGAGTTCGAGCGACGTCGGAAGGCTCACTACAACGAGTTCGAGGCAATCAAGCTGGCTCGGAAGCTGATCGAGGAAGAAGACGAAGATGATGGCGATAACGATGCTTCGAAATCGTTGGAAAACAGTAGGACAAGTGACGACTCACCCGATAAGCAAAAAATGGAGGTGGAAGAGCAGGACGAGGTGGACAAGAAGAGTGGAGCCGAAGTCGACAGCCAACAACCAGCAGGTACCATTTCTTCTATACAAGCCGACGAAGTCTAGAGTTGAACCATGGCCACCTCGACAATTATGCGGTAGGAACGTGGGGGGTTCGCGCGTTTCGATCCGATGCAAAATTATAGTTTTCCATTTATACTCTGGGTTGCGCTCGATGAAATATTTTAAGCGCATCGATAGAAATAATATACTTATATTTATGTGTATATTTTACATGGCAAAAAACAAAAATAGTCGGAACATTTTGATATCTCTTTTGAAAGTCACCCAAGAGAAGACATTCAAACATCCTAATTTAGTCGTCGCTTTATTTATTGTATGATTTGCTTTTTTAGTTTAATCACGCTACCTTTTCTTTCTCTTCTTTCATCTGTTTGTTTCCGTTTTGCTATATCTCGCATTTACTCTTCAAAAACCGTAAGTAACCCTCGGTACCGCAGTCGGGCAGGACCTTGAATCGGTCAGAACAGGGTCAGAGGGTTCACCGATCCGAATCACTCGCCGATCGGTCATTTCGTTTATCGTCCTCATTTGCGCTGTGCTAACCATTGTTTCGATGATCTGTGTTCTGTTTCTCTTTCAAATGATCTAATCTTCTGACGGGAGTCATTTCATTCTATTTTTATTTTCGCATAATTTAATGGCAACTAACCACCCCCCACCTCCCATACATACATACACGCGTATAAGAGTGAGATTTAGCGCCTGAAATGCAAAATACTGATCCTTAGTTTTATTCACGAATGTTCTAGTTTTTTCTCGTAAGTTTTTTTTTTGCGTTTTAGAGGTCTACCCGATTTGGCATATCTTCGTTTAGCAATGTTCTATTTCTGAACCGATGACCAATCGGTATTTGTTGGGAAAATGACATTATTATACAGTTTTAAAACGTGGCTACAATTTTAAAAGGGCTGATATAATACTGATGGAATCCAATCCCAAGCATGTGAATATTGAATGAATTTTAATTAATAGATAAAACGTTTGACAATCTTGGGATAATTTTCTTGCAATTACAATTTTACCCCTCCGTTAAATTCGATTCTCTTTTGCTCAATTGATAATAGTTATTATTTTTGGAAACTATTAAAAAAAAACCCTTCAGTTCAGCCAACCAACGCATTACATTGTATTACAATTCAATAACGACATTATGCCAACTGGGGTAGACTCCATTTTATCTTCGTTTTAAGCTTTAGTTTAGATATACTGTCGAACCGGCCGGATTGAATCAAATTGGAACGAACCACCTTCGAGAGACGAACGATAAATTTGAATAGTCTATAACAGATTAACCTAATACGCTTGGATAACAGTCAATATATATTTTTTGTACTACTAAATGTGTCCTACCGTATCCCTCAGAATCCTAAATAAAACTATTAACGCGAACATTCGTTCTTATTATTGTACGGACGAGTGGCGCGCAGTATGTGTTGTGTACGTAGCTGTTGACAATTATTTTTTTCTAAGTCTTCTGTAACCAGATTTCAGGACGCATTTTTTTGTTGATTTCAACACACGCCCGTGCCGGCAGCAATTTTATGCAAAGCAATTAGAGCAATGTCATGGATTGAGATAATAGTTCCTCCTGAGAGAGAGAAACCAAATTGTCTGTAGATTCATATATACATACTTGGTAGGCTTTCTAGTAGTTGGGAATAAGAGTGACAAGAATGGACCCGCATGTATCAATTCGGAATTGTTCGATTAGTTTGTAGGAAGTCCTATTAGGTATAGAACAAAAATTAATAAATTTCCTTCAACTTATTCACTTTTTTTATCATGTGGAATGGAACAAAAGAAATTAATTTTAACGACGATTACGAATTTGAAATGGATTGAAAAACGATATTCGGTAATGAACGTTAACAATGCTGTACTGGACAATAACCAGACTGGTTGAACTGGTACGAGAATCCCGAGTGATTGAAAGTAGAATGAAAGCGCGCCAAAGCGGAGGAGATTGGAGTTCCTTGAAAATATGTCACACTTTCGAGCTTCCTCTCCGGAATGTGCCGTCGTTTGTTTTGATGAATATCACGCGAATATAAGGGCCGATGTCCACGTAGCGTTTTTTCACGCTGCGTGCACGCCGCGATCACGCAAGGTACCCAGCATCAAATGCATACGTATACGAGTGCACGACTACATTTGATGCCGGGTACCTCGCGTCGAAGCGGTGTGCATGCAGCTTGAAAACACGCTACGTGGACATCGGCCCTAATCGTCACTGCTCGCGTGAACGTCTGATACCCGGTAACGTATTCCAACGTCGTTTGTTCGTTTGATATGGAAGCAAGTAGCATCTACTGGTAGGCATGGAACATGTTGTACGCGATAAAAAGTTTGCTCAGAGGATCAAAGTTAGGTGGATTGGATAATCGGACGCCAATGCACAGAATGATATCAATTAGAACTGCAGTGATCGTGCTTTACTGAACTTCGCTCTTCTGATAGTGGCTTATCACAACTCTGATCAGGTCTTTCCATCGGCCAGTTGCTACTTTCTCGGCTCAGTCATGGTGGACCTTTAAACCAAACCACAGAGTTTGAATCCCAAGGAGAATGAGAAAATCTCTCACTTATCATGTCTGTATACACTCTCGATAGGTAGCATACCGTGAGAGACGTTTTTCGGAAGCTGTTACGATAATGAACTTGTTAGATTATAGTAACCTATGGAATTAATAAATGAAATAAATTAGTTTGTTCCTACACTAGCTACGAAGTAGACGTGCTTTTATTAAGCAGCAACTCATTAGGTTATGGGCTCTAGAGTTTCCATAGCAACAATATAACAAGTGCAAAAATTTTCAAGTCAAATGGCGCAGAACGGAAGCGAAAATGGAATCGGAAGCAGTAGCGTAATTCAAGCCGGAAATAATGGACGAAGCGTATCACTGCCGATGATAGAGCGATTGCGTGGGCGCGAGAATTATACTTCGTGGGCGTTTGCAACCAAGATGATCCTGATACGTGAAGGTACTTGGGACGCTGTAGAACGCGAAGGGGCGGATTTAGCCGATGGCCATTCGCTGAAAGCTCTAGCAACGATCTGCCTAAGTATAGAACCTGTCAATTATAGTCTGGTTCAGAGTGCTAAAACTGCAAAAGAAGCTTGGACGAAATTAAAAAATGCTTTCCAGGACGACGGTATGACCAGGCGAATAGGATTGTTGCGAAAACTCACCAGCATACGTCTTTCCGAATGTTCCTCTGTCGAGGAATACGTGAGTGAGCTGATGTCAACGAGTCACAAGTTGTCGGAAGTTGGCTTTCAAGTCGATGACACATGGCTTGCAAGTCTTTTGCTGATGGGTCTACCTGAAATGTACGAGCCCATGATCATGGGTATGGAAGCATCCGGAACGCGTATGACGGCAGATGCTGTCAAAGCCAAAATTCTACAGGATGTGAAGATGAGCAGTACTCCACGATCAGTTGGCGATGGTGCATATTATTGACATCCAACGTCAAGTGTTTCAAGTGTAGGCGTCTGGGGCATTTTGCTTCGGAGTGCAGGAAGGGCGAAGCAAAAGGTAAGAAAAAAAGAAGGAAAAGAAGACCGATCAGCATGCAGCGTTCAGCGTTTCACAGATGTCTGGCAATCCTAATCATGATTGGATATTCGATTCTGGAGCTACCTCCCACATGTGCCGCAGTGGGGTAGTTCTCGAGAATGCAAACGAAGTTTCACAGCACATCAACGTTGCGAATAATGCAGAAGCATCGGTAGTCGCCACTGGAACCGTGAAACTAAATGCAGATATCGAAGGTAATTCGTGCAAATTAACCATCTCTGATGTGTTATGTGTTCCAGAGTTAGCGCTCAATCTGCTGTCTGTGAGCAAAATCTGCAGTTATGGCTTCCATGTTATGTTCAATAAGGACACCTGTGAGGTTCGAAAACAATCTGGCGAAGTGGTAGCTGTCGGCAAAGAAACAGCTGGTTTATACAAGTTAGCATTATTGAACCAGCAGTCATCCTGCGCAGCGAAGAAGAACGATGATTTGATCCTGTGGCATCGTCGGATGGGTCATCTGAACCAACACAGTTTGAAGCAATTGCGCACGATGGCAACAGGCATCAATTTCAACGATGTGAAGATTCCTGTGTGTGCCGTGTGCCTCCAGGGAAAACACCATCGTCAGCCTTTCAAGAGGAAGGGATCACGAGCAAGTGGATTGTTGGAACTGATACATTCCGACCTGTGTGGACCGATGGAAAATGCTTCAATTGGTGGAAGTAGATTCTTTCTTAAGCTATCAGTACACTGTTTGTCATAATGACAAATATTTGTCAAGTCAGCCTGATATCCATGTCGATTTCTAATCGGTTTGATAGATGTCCGGATCAACTTGACAAATATTTGTCATTATGACAAACAGTGGACTGCGGGCTTTACTTTCATCGATGACTTCAGCAGGAAAGTGTTCATTTATTTTCTGAAGTCAAAAACCGAAGTACTAGAATGTTTCAAGGATTTCAAGGCGTACACTGAAAATCAAAGTGGTAGGAGCATCAAGAGGCTTAGAACTGACAATGGTCGAGAATATGTCAACCATGAAATGGAAAAGTTTCTGCGCGATTCTGGAATTCACCACGAAAAAACCGTAGCTTACAACCCAGAACAAAACGGACTTGCTGAGCGAATGAACCGGACTGTGGTGGAAAAGGCGCGGTGTTTACTCTTCGATGCTGGACTGCCGAAGCGATTTTGGGCGGAGGCGGTAGCGACGGCAGCTTTCCTGATAAACCGTTCGCCGACAAAAGGCTTGAATGTCACACCAGAGCAACAGTTCAGTGGAAAGAAGCCGGATTTGTCAGCATTGCGAGTCTTCGGAGCCATGGTAATGTGTCATGTTCCTAAGGTCAAACTGCAAAAATGGGATCCGAAATCAGTTCCCGGCATTTTTGTGGGGTATGCAGCACAATCCAAGGCCTTCCGAGTGTATATTCCCAGTACGCAAAGGGTGGAAGTATGTCGCGATGTTGTCTTTATGAGCGAGGCCATTGAAGTTTCCATGCAGCAAGGTGAAACTGAACTAGGCTGTAAAAACGACGCAATTGAAGTTATTGTTGATGCTAATTACGAAAGCAGTAGTGATCAAGTAGTTGCGGATGAAGAACCATCGACACCCAGTGCCAGTGGTGATTTTAGAGGATTCTCCGATAGCGAAACTGACTACGACAGTGCCGATGAAACCATCGAAGCATCTCCAGCGGAAACTTCTGCGCTCCCCTTGCAATTTGAGGACCCACAACTTGTGGTACGGCATAGCGAGAGTTCCATGCATTGGATGCAAACCGGACATGGGTGTCGCGACCAGACCAACCAAAGCTCCTCATCGGAGCTAATGCTGCTACCTCCGAACGACAATTTCAGTAGAGAGCAGTTCTACCCGCTCTCTGACTTAATCGTCATCGGGAACTGCTACCTCCGGCGACATTTCGACCAGTAGGGGCGGTGCCACCCAATTACCCGCTGCCTACCAATGCCACCGGGAACACGGACCTACTCCTGTAGGTCCTCCGCCGCTTGGACCTACTCCTGTAGGTCCTGGGTCCAGGAATGGGCACTACGCTATGGTAGTCTCCGCCCAGGTGTACGTCCCACCTTCGATGCGTTCCAACACATCGGCCAAAAATTCGAAACATTCTTGCCTGTTTTACTCATATCTATGGACATATGAGACATGGTCCACTAGTGATGAGTTAACACTCCATTCGTGCCATTCATACCTTGTTGCCATGTCTTACCATTAATGCCTTCAAGCTCATTAGTTGCAATATAATTGCCTACATTTTGGCGAATTGTCAGCAATACGCACTGAACTTTCATAACTTGGTTACATCGCATGTTCAAGAATTTGTGATATGCAAAGATGTATAACATTAAAATAATATTGAATTTTGCTTAACTTTAATTTCTTAATATTTTTTAAATAACCTCATTGCTACCACTACAATCCCGCTCACCTCTACTCTCTAAGATGTGACAGTGTTGTCTAATGTACATTTAAATATTATTTCTATGTTATTATTTTTTAGGATCTTCAGGATCCAACTTATTAGTATTTCATTTTCAAACGTTTTCAACATCCAACATTGTACAACATGGGATTTAATTTTTTTTATTATTTATTCAATTGGTATTCTTATTATGATAGAATACCTTCATTTATTCAAAGCCTATTTTAAATCCAATAAAAAACCAACAGATCAACGCTAATCTAATACAAATCAAATATCATTCCAACTCAAATCGAAATTCAGTCCAAATACAATTCAAACTAAATACAATCCAATTACAAATCTATTCAAAGTCAAATCCGGATCAAATCCAAATCCAATCCAAATCTAATCCAATCCAAATCCAATCCAAATCCAATCCATTCCAATCCAAATCCAATCCAAATCCAATCCAAATCCAATCCAAATCCAATCCAAATCCAATCCAAATCCAATCCAAATCCAATCCAAATCCAATCCAAATCCAATCCAAATCCAATCCAAATCCAATCCAAATCCAATCCAAATCCAATCCAATCCAAATCCAAATCCAATCCAAATCTTATCCAAAACCAATCCAAATCCAATCCAAATCCAAATCCAATCTAAATCCAATCCAATCCAAACCAATCCAAACCAATCCAAACCAATCCAACCAATCCAACCAATCCAAATCCAATCCAAATCCAATCCAAATCCAAGCCAAATCTAATTTATATCCAATCCAAATCCAATTGAAACACAACCCAAACCCAATCAAAATTCAATCTAATGCAAATCATATCCAAACCCAATCAAAATCCAATCCAATCAAATCCAATCCAAACCAATCCAAACCAATCCAAACCAATCCAAACCAATCCAAACCAATCCAAACCAATCCAAACCAATCCAAACCAATCCAAACCAATCCAAACCAATCCAAACCAACCAAACCAATCCAAACCAATCCAAACCAATCCAAACCAATCCAAACCAATCCAACCAATCCAAATCCAGTCCAATCCAACCAATCCAAACCAATCCAAACCAATCCAAACCAATCCAAACCAATCCAAACCAGTCCAAACCAGTCCAAACCAATCCAAATCCAATCCAACCAATCCAAACCAACCAAACCAATCCAAACCAATCCAAATACAACCCATTCCAATCCAAATCCAATCCAAATCCAATCCAATCCAAATCCAAATCCAAATCCTATCCAAATCTTATCCAAAACCAATCCAAATCCAATCCAAATCCAAATCCAATCTAAATCCAATCCAATCCAAATCCAATCCAAATCCAATCCAAATCCAATCCAAATCCAATCCAAATCCAATCCAAATCCAAGCCAAATCTAATTTATATCCAATCCAAATCCAATTGAAACACAACCCAAATCCAATACAAATTCAATAATTCAATACATATCCAACCCAGATGCAATCCAAATTCAATTCAAATCACATCCAATCAAAATTCAATACAATTCCAATACAATTCAAATCCAAATTCAATTCAAATACAATCTAATCTTATCCAAATCCAATCCAAATCCAATCCAAATTCAATCACAATTCAAACCACATCAAATCCAATTCAAATCAATTGCAAATTCAATCCAATCCAAATGCAATTTAAATCTAATCTAGTCCAACCTCAATCCAAGTCCAATTCTAATCATACAGGAATTCAATACAAATCTAATCCAAATTCAATCTAAACCAAATCCATTCAAAATCCTATTCACATCCAAAATCCAATCCAGTCCAAATCGAATACAAATCAAGTCCAACTCCAATCCAAATCCAATTCGAATCCAATCCAAATTTAATCCAAATCCAGTACAGTTTCAATGCAAATACAATCTAAATCCAATCCAAATAAAAATCATATTTGAGTATATTTCAAATTTAATCCAATCCAAATGTTATCCCAATTCAATCCAAATTTGATCTAAATCCAATCCAATTTCATTGCAAATTCAATACAATTCCAATCCAAATCCAAAATTAGTCCAACTCCACTCCAAATCCAATCCATATCCAATTGGAGTTCAATCCAAATCCAATCCACACGCAATGCAACTCCAAATCCAATTCAAATTAAATTTAACTCCAATCCCAAATGCAAAACAAATCCAATCCATATTCAATGCAAATCCAAATCCAATCCAATTCCAATTTATATCCAATCCAAATTCAATCCAAGTCCAATTCTAATCTAATCCAAATCCAATCCAGTTCAAATCCAATCCAAATCCATACAACTCGAATCCAAATCTAATCTAATGAAAATCCAATTCGATTTCACTGCAATTACAGTCCAAATACAAATCCTTTTCAAATCGATTCCAATTTACAATTCCAATTTAATCCACTTTAAATCCAATCTAATCCAATCCAAATAGAATTATATTGGATCCGATTTCAATGCAAATACAATTCAAATCCATTCCAGATACAATAAAATTCAAATCTATTCCACGTTCAATGCAATCTAAATACAATCCAATTCAAATTCAATCCAAGTCCAATTTGAATCCAATCCAGATCCAATGCAATCCAATTCAAATCTAATCCAATCCAAATCCATGCACACCAATTCTCTCTCTATTCCAAGTCCATTCCAAAACCAATCCATGTCCAATTCCAATCCAATCCGTATCTAATCTGAATCCAGTGCAAAGTATCACATGTATTCGATATCTAAGAGAGTTATTAAATTGTTTGTAAGTCGCTTCTAATCAAAATGATTTGGTTTTCCAACTCAAATAGTGGTATAATTTTTAAAATAATATAAAAACCGAATACAATATGTACTCTATTTGGAATCCAAACATATGTCTTAATATCAAATCTTTGCCTGATTTCTATATTCCGTCTATCTTCGTTGGGCTGTATTTATTCTTAGACTTCCGTCTTCCACCACCGGAGTCTCTTATTTTATTTCTCTACCGGAGAGCTATCTTTATCTTTATTCAGACCTCCTGCGGTATATATTCCAATTCAAATTAAACTAAAATTACAACTAAATTCGACTTAATTCAATCTTAATCCAATCTAATTACAATACAAAACCAGTCCACATGCAATCTTAATCACCCTAGTAGCACAAGTTGAACCGATTTTTTTGCTGCAACTCAAATGTAGCTAAATTCAGTTGTATATAGGTTGCAGAACCCTCTATGTCACATGTGTGTTGCTCGGGCAATTTCAAATTCAATCAAAACTAGGCTAAGGCTAAGTTACCATCCATTCATATCCATCTCAATCGTAAATCAATACTAAATACATTAAAATACAAAAGATCGCGATCAAACAATTCCAAAATCAATCCTTAATTCAGTTCAAACCATATCCGAATTCAGTTTAAATTCAATTTTAAGTTCAATACAAATCTATTCCACGTTCAATCCGAAATCAATTTTATATTTGAATGCAATCAGCTCAATCCGAATTCGATCCAAATCCTTTCGACTAAGTACGAATCAGTTACGATTCATATCCAGATACTCAGATTAATTCATGGACAAGCCTAATTATTGAAAACATTTCCACACTAAACATGAGAATCCGAATTCACGAGCTTGCCAGGCTCATAGAATCCCTATGGATAATTTGGAAACGATCACTGGTTAGGCTAACCATGTTGTAAATCCTAATTCAATCACAACCAAATCCTTTCAAATCTGTTTTAATTTTATCTGAATCCAATCCATATAAATACAAATCTAATTTACTCCAAATCGTCCAAATCGAATACAAACCAAGTCCAACTCGAATCCAAATCCAATCCAAATTTAATCCAAATCCAGTACAGTTTCAATGCAAATACAAACTAAATCCAATCCAAATAAAAATCATATTTGAGTATATTTCAAATTTAATCCAATCCAAATGCTATCCCAATTCAATCCAAATTTGATCTAAATCCAATCCAATTTCATTGCAAATTTAATACAATTCCAATCCAAATCAAAATTTGGTCCAACTCCACTCCAACCAATCCATATCCAATTGAGTTCAATCCAAATCCAATCCACACGCAATGCAAATCCAAATCAAATTCAAATTAAATTTAACTCCAATTCCAAATGCAAAACAAATCCAATCCATATTCAATGCAAATCCAAATCCAATCCAATTTATATCCAATCCAAATCCAATCCAAGTCCAATTCTAATCTAATACAAATCCAATCCAAATCCAATCCAATCCAATCAAGATCTGTTTCAAATCCAGTTCAAATCCATTCAACTCGAATCCAAATCTTATCTAATGAAAATCCAATCCGATTTCACTGCAATTACAGTTCATGGACAAGCCTAATCATTGAAAACATTTCCACACTAAACATGAGAATCCGAATTCACGAGCTTGCCAGGCTCATAGAATCCCTATGGATAATTTGGAAACGATCACTTGTTAGGCTAACCATGTTGTAAATCCTAATTCAATCACAACTAAAATCCTTTCAAATCTGTTTTAATTTTATCTGAATCCAATCCATATAAATACAAATCTAATTTACTCCCATTCCAGTCTAAATCATTTCCGAAGCTCATCCCAGATCTTTTACGACCAATCCAAATTTAAACAATTCATTCGGTCCTTCTTTATTCTTAGACTTCCGTCTTCCACCACCGGAGTCTTCTTTTTTCCGACTCTCCGTCCATCTCCTCCGGAGAGCCATCTTTATCTTTATTCAGACCTCCATCTTCCTCAACCGGAGTCTTATCTTTTCTTCGGCTCTCCGTCTATCTCCACCGGAGAGCCATCTTTATCTTTATTCAGATCACCGTTTTCCTCAACCGGAGTCTTATCTTTTCCTCGGCTCTCCGTCTATTTCCACCGGAGAGCCTACCAAGCCTACCTTTTGCGCCATTGTCGCGACCAGACCAACCAAAGCTCCTCATCGGAGCTAATGCTGCTACCTCCGAACGACAATTTAAGTAGAGAGCAGTTCTACCCGCTCTCTGACTTAATCGTCATCGGGAACTGCTACCTCCGGCGACATTTCGACCAGCAGGGGCGGTGCCACCCGCTTACCCGCTGCCTACCAATGCCACCGGGAACACGGACCTACTCCTGTAGGTCCTCCGCCGCTTGGACCTACTCCTGTAGGTCCTGCGTCCTGGTCCAGGAATGGGCACTACGCTATGGTAGTCTCCGCCCAGGTGTACGTCCCACCTTCGATGCGTTCCAACACATCGGCCAAAAATTCGAAACATTCTTGCCTGTTTTACTCATATCTATGGACATATGAGACATGGTCCACTAGTGATGAGTTAACACTCCATTCGTGCCATTCATACCTTGTTGCCATGTCTTACCATTAATGCCTTCAAGCTCATTAGTTGCAATATAATTGCCTACATTTTGGCGAATTGTCAGCAATACGCACTGAACTTTCATAACTTGGTTACATCGCATGTTCAAGAATTTGTGATATGCAAAGATGTATAACATTAAAATAATATTGAATTTTGCTTAACTTTAATTTCTTAATATTTTTTAAATAACCTCATTGCTACCACTACAATGGGAACTGAGAAATTTACCAGCAGGTCGTAAAGCGTTGAAGAGTAAGTGGGTACCACAAAATCAAGATGATGGATCGGTGGAGAGGTACAAGGCCCGGCTCGTCATCAAAGTTTTCTCTCAAGTGAAGGGCTGGATTACACCGAAACGTATTCACCTGTAGTCAGATATGCCAGCATTCGCTACTTCTTCGCACTGGCAGCGCAAATGGATCTTAAAGTGTTTCAGATGGATGCTGTGGCAGCATTTCTCCAGGGTGATCTTGCCGAGGAGGAGATTTATATGGTACAACCAGAAGGGTTCGTTGACAGCAAAGCTCCACGGAAAGTATGTCGACTTCGGAAAGCACTCTACGGACTAAAACAAGCTAGTCGCGTGTGGAACGAAAAGTTAGATGTAGTGTTGAAGCGAGTTGGCCTCAAGCGTTCCGGTTACGATCCGTGCGTCTACTACAAAGTTTGTGGTGGTAGCGTTATCATAATCGCCGTTTATGTGGATGATTTTTTGATTTTTTCAAATCAACTGAAGTGGGTGGAAATTGTCAAGCATCAGCTTATGGATAAATTTCACATGAAAGATCTCGGCGAAGCAAACCATGCTCTTGGTATTAGGATCTCAAAAGGAAATGAAACTGTTGAACTGGACCAGCAGAGTTATATCGAAGAGCTGCTTCATCGTTTTAACATGGTTGATTGTAATCCGGCGACAACCCCAGCTGATGCAAGTCAACGTTTGGACAAATCAATGAGTCCGAAGAATGAACAAGAAAAGCAAGAAATGCGGGACATTCCTTTCCGTGAATTAGTTGGATCATTGCAGTTCTTAGCACAATGCACTCGTCCAGACATCGCTTATGCGGTTAATGTCGTAAGCAGCTATAACAACAACCCCGGAAAAACACACATCTGAAAGGAACGAAATCGGTGAAGTTAGTATACCGGAAGCAAAATGAAGTGCTGTTCGAGGGGTTTACTGATGCAGATTGGGGTAACGATCCCGAGTCTCGACGATCAATTACTGGCTATGTTTTCCAATACGCTGGTGGTTCGGTGTCATGGAGCTGCAGAAGGCAACCGACCGTTGCGCTTTCTACAACAGAAGCGGAATACATGGCACTTTCTGCTGCAACACAGGAAGCGTTGTGGTGGCGAGGATTCCGCGATGAGCTTTTTGGAATAGAGCAACCGGTCCCAATGTTTTGCGATAATCGCAGCGCAATTTGTTTGGCAGAAAATGAGATTGGCTACTCACCCAGAAGCAAACATATCGATTTGAGACACCATTTCGTAAGGGAACAACTCCAAATGAAGAAAATTGAAATCAATCACGTTGGATCAAAACAACAGAAGGCGGATGTTCTCACGAAACCTGTTCCAGCTCCTAAATTTTGTGAAGCGGTGAAGTTATTAGGTTTAAAATAAATTCCCGGTTAAGGAGGGGATGTTAGATTATAGTAACCTATGGAATTATTAATTGAAATAAATTAGTTTGTTCCTACACTAGCTACGAAGTAGACGTGCTTTTATTAAGCAGCAACTCATTAGAACTGATGCGGGGGGCTACAACCCATGATAATTTTTTTTTAATAAGCCCCAATTGCGGGGGGCACCGGTTCTGATGATGCGTTTCAATTTGTTTTACACAGCTGTGCGATAAAAATGTGGTCCCCAACATAAAATGAGCGAAAACAAAGCGTTTTATCAAACCCCCTCGGTGGGGGCTGCCTATCCGAATCAGTTTTTTTTTTTCCAACTTGTACAATAAAAGTGCGATAGTTTTGTCGTTTTGTTTTCATGGCTTGTTATGATTCGAAGAGGTTTTTGCCTCTCTTTTATCGTTGTTCGTTATCTATTGAGAGAGATTTCTGCAATGTCTGCCAAACCATCATTAATCGGCGACATAATTCTCAATCTTTACAATCCTTTTCAATCTTAAATTCTGAGGTTCACAGGGTCCTGAACATCCTTAAGAGTACATTGAGCCATCGTAAAAGATTTCCATCCTTGGTGAGCGCTGCCACAGTTACCAATTTTGCATTCGTGTATCATGAGGCTAACACGATGATACTTTTATGACCAGGGTAGTCGAAAAAAAATCCAAACCGAAAATTGCCTAGACCGGCACCGGGAATCGAACCCAGCCACCCGCAGCATGGTCTTGCTTTATAGTCGCCCTTGAAAGGCCGGGACGACACTCACCTCGTTCAAAGTGCTCGTTCTCAGGAATGCGCTGACCGATTTTCATGACCTCGGGCTTTTCTCAAAGGGGATTAGTAGGGCTTTCTTTTGACCTAGACCCACTAGATCCCTTTCCGCGTTCATGAGTTTTAAATATGTCTGTGTTTTTTTGTTATAGCCAAATTTCTTCAGTAATCAAGTGGCATCAAGCTCTAACGTCACAAAGCGATGTAGATACATAAAATATATCAAAGAGGAGTGAGTTACAACGTTTTCAATTTATCATATGATTGCAGTTATCGATATTGAAAGCCATATATTTTTTTCCTTATTATCCTTATATCCAGCCTTAGATATTGTTGGGGGGAAATAAATGCTTATCTAATCTTCCGGTCAATGTCATCATATAGTTGTTATAGCTCTTTTCGTTGGGTAGTGATATTCACTGTTAAAATAAATTACCATCCTCTTAGAAGGTTGGAATCTTAATGCTTTATTGAAATTTAAAGAAATATAATTTAACCTACGGGAGATACTTGAAGCACCAATACATGAACCTAGTTATGTACATCGATCACCAATCAGTGATCGTTGTTAACGCAAAAGAGCGAGGGACAGAGACCCTCGAAAAATACATGACTGTTCACTTGGTAACAGCATGTCTCGATACATTTGTAATGCGACACTTTCTGCTTGTCGCCAACGGTGCTAGAGTTGCTAGGCATTGAACTGAAGGTTCAATGCCGGATGAAATTGACCTTCTCAGCATGTTCCCACTGAGTCTGCTGAAAGTGTGTTAAAGAAGAAATATGAATAACATGTGTGATGCACATGTTACACCATTCCCCTACGGGCCAAAAAGGTAAACTAGAAGTGATTCAGTTTGGCTTCAAATATCTCTCACAATTTTATTTTTTTTTATAAATGTATTGTCCTTATTATTTTTGTTTTACAAAATTTTCATACGGGAGGAGTTATGGTGCATCCCTTCCCCCTAATGGAGAAAAGCGTCTTAACTAGTTATTCTTGTGCTGCTATGTTATTTAATCAATCTGGAAATATGTACTTCTTGTTGCTTATTGTCTTTATCAATAATAGTTGCATTTGGCAAATTTAGCTTCGATATCGCGAATGGTCCGCTGTAAACGGAATCTAATTTGTGTCGGTTTTCTTTATGTAAATACACTATGTCACCTAATTGTATATTTGTTTGAGCAATTTTATTGTTGGTAATATTTGTTCTTTTGATTTTCTCTTTGTTTAGTGTTTGCATGACGTTGTTGTGCGTAACCTGTAATCTAAATTTTAATTCTTTTTGATATGAGTCAAAATTGTACAGAGGTTCAATGGTATTGTTGCAAAGTTCGAAAGTATTACATCTTTTTCCAAAAACTAATTCAAACGGCGTGAAATCATGTTGAATGTTCGGGGTTGTATTGTAACAGAAACAATAAATGACAGCCAGTCATCCCAATCGTCTTTACGCTCGTTTGTAAATGTCCTTAAATATTCATTTAGACATTTGTGGTTACGTTCTAGAGCGCCGATTGTTTGTGGATGGTACGCTGTAGAGCAAGTGTGGTTTAGTTGTAACAATCTACAAACTTCATCGAATACGCCTTTGTATTCGGTCCCTTGGTCTGTTTTGATGGATTTCATTGGGCCATATATGAGGATACACTTTTCTACGACTGCTTTAGCTATTGAAACAGCTGATTTGTCTGGTACAGGAATTGCGATTACGTACTTGGATAGATCGCATTGCAGTGTTACTGCATAGCGGTTTCCTTTTTCAGTAGGAACAAACGGACCGATGGTGTCAATGGACACAACATCGAAGGCTGTGTGTGGTGTAGTAGTTACTACAGCTGGAGTTTTCGCTGGTATAGCGTGTTTGTTTAGTTTACAGAGATTGCATACCCCGACATAATTTGAAACCGTTTGTTTCATATTGGGCCAGGTGTAGAGTGATTTGAGTTTTTTATATAATCTATTTATACCAATGTGACCTCCAATTGCAGAGTCATGGTATTGTTTCAATATATTGTTTATTTGAGTTTCGGTTGAAATTCAACTGGCTTTTTATAAATTACTATGGCAGTATTCCGAAGAATGTTATTGCCGATTTGTTTAAAAGTATTTATGTCAATGTATGAGAAAATAACATCGTTCATTTGAATTGCTAGCTTCTTTATTCTTGGCTTAATTTTGATATTTTGTTGCATATCGTTTTGTATTTTTGATTGTACTTTTGTTTGGGCAGGCCTGCCATCTATATGTTGTAGTAAAATTTGTAAATCGTTTATTAGATTAGAATTTAATGCGAGGGTAACTGGTGGGGTTAGCCTCTTTCTGAATCTTTTATCATATATAATCATGTCTATACACGATGTGTTATAATTATAATTAAATGTTAATTTTATAAATCAAATGCCTCCAAACTACTGACGGTTTCATATACGTGAAGTTGATCAGGCTTCTGTGTTTGACTGTCAGTTGTTGTAGTGGCATTTTTCTTTGTCATAGATCTAGTTAATATATACATCTTCTTGAGTGTGTCTGACGTTATTTGGATTCTAGATAAGGCATCAGATAAAACATTTGTGGTTCCTTTAATATTTTCCACTTCAAAATCGTATTCCTCCAAATCCCATCTCATCCGCGTGAGTTTAGATGTAGGATTTTTTAGAGAGAATAGATAAATGAGTGGTCGATGGTCTGTACGAATGATAAATTTATGACCATAAATGTAAGGCCTAAAATAGTCGACTGCCCAATGTATTGCGGTTAGTTCCTGCTCTATGGTTGATTTGTTCGATTCGCCTTTCGTAAAAGCCTTACTGGCAAATGCGATTGGCAATTCAAAATCTCCATGCCGTTGAGCTAGAACTGCTCCGCAAGCTATTTTGGATGCATCAGTTGTTATTATAAATTCTTTTTGGTAGTCTGGAAACTGTAAAATCTGCATATACTCCTGTATATATATACGATTGAGATGCATCACCAGTGCTACGATGTGCACGTATTACCTGGCAATCTAACTGCATTGATTGTCTGCGTTTTCAGAATTCCCAATAAGATTCCGTTGAAATATCACAAATGATGGTAATTGTTGATTTAGTTTTCATACTTAAGAGAATATCTAGAATAATATTATATTCAAGGATGTTATCGATCATTTGGTGGTTTGCGTTCGCTCATTTGGTAGTTTGTCAATAGCTCATTCCAGAGGCTGAATTTCAAAGTGTGCTGCAGGGCCGGATTTATGGGGGGCGTGGCCCTGGGCCCCACAAAGGGCTGTCCATAAACCACGTAGACTCTTGAGGGGGGGTTCAGAAAATGTCTACGATAGTCTACGAAGGTGGACGGGGGGGGGGGGTATACCAAAAGTCTGCGTAGACTTTTTAATTTAATGTTTTTTAAAAGCGATTTATACAGTAGCTTTGTGTGAAGTTCACTTGTTTGATTTCTTTGAGATGTTCCGGTTTTTTTTGCAAGACTTTACCGAAATAATCTCTTGCATTTCTCCTTAAAAAAAATATGAATTTCACTAAAGTAAAAGTCTGAGCTACGTTTTAAAACTATCATGGATTTCAACAGGAAATTCTTCTGTGTTGAGCAGGAAAATTCTCCAAAGTATTCTATAAAAACATTCAAATTTTTTCCAAAATCTTCACTTGGATCTTACTGCAGATTCTACTAGAATTTCGTTTGATATTCGGCAGGAACTTCTTTGCAAACTATGGTAATTATGTGAAAAATATCCAAGAAAAAGTCTTTGGAATGCCCAAAAGATATTTTTTGAAACTTGTAAAGGGAATTCACCGAAATTTCCACGAGAAACCCTTCAGAATGGAGATTTTCTGGAAAGTCCCCGAAACTTTTTGCTTAATTTCGGAAGTTCTTCGAAATTTTCAAAAGCAAAATTTTTCGAAATGCCCGTTCTCCTTCGTAAATTTCTTCGGCAGTTCTAATGCAAATTCTTTGGAATTATCGATGGAATTTTTTTTCGGAATTTCTAAATAAATTGTTGAAACTTCCACGAGAAATTATTTAAATTTCTCACCAACAACAGTTTGAGTTTCCACAAAAAAATACAATTTTTGTAAAAAAGCCCTTCTAATTTTCATGAAAATTTATTCGAATTTAATTTTTTACGAGAAGTTAAAAAAAAGTTCAACTGAAAATTCTCCATAATACCCACCGAAAATTATTCAGAAAATATATTTTGGTTTGCCCATAAGACTTAATTAAATTTCCTCAAGAAATTGCTCCAAATTTGCAAGAGAAATTTAAAAATTTGTAGGAAACCATTCTAAATTTCCACGGGAAATATTTCGGAATATCCGTTTAAACTAAAAATTACCTCGGGAAATAATTTCAAATTTTCACGGAAAATTACTCGGTTTCAACAGAAGATTATTGCATGAAATTTTCAAGAAAAGCATCGGAATTATCACTGAGAGTTCTTTGGAGTATTTCAAGGTTTCCACGATTTTTACAATTGTGAACCGGAGTTGAGAATTATAGGTCAGATGTGTCACAGATTTTATCAGTGGCACGCCGATGCAGAAATGTCGGCGATGGTGGTGCACACCTCTAGGAGGAATTGAATTCAACAGTAATTAAATTAATTGGCTTTGAGATTTGATTTCAGGAGTTATGGACAGAGGATTAAATTGGGTTTCGTTTCAATTTGATTTTTATTTTGTTGGATTTTGTTCAGTGTGATTTTGTTAAGTTTGAAATTTGAATTTTGTTGTAATGTTTGCATGGAAATGGAATTGAATAGCTGAATTGCTTAAAACGTGATTGATTTCCATATTTTTCCAATCACATATGATGTTTTTTAAAATTTGGTAAAGTCTACGTAGACATCATGGGGGGTAGGAAGGGGTTTTGAAAAAGTCTACGAAAGTCTACTAGGGGGACGGGGGGGTTTGAAAAAGTGAAATTTCGGTCTACGTGGTTTGTGGACAGCCCCAAATCTTATGTACCAAAACCAACTTTTTTTTGTACATTTTGGGGCCCCCTTCCGGCTAAATCCGGCCCTGGTGTGCTGTATGGTGGACTTCTAGTGCGAAGGTTTTTCTGCAGCTCTGCGTAGTGGTTCGTTGTTTGAATGCCACTGGTAATGGAGTTAAAGCTGTGGTTTCTGTGACTTAGACTAAATGATCACAAAATTGCAATCATTCAGTTTAAGTTACTGCAATTAGCGTTATAACTCCGTTATTAGTTGAATTCTGACAACGAGCCATTGGGCAGAGTTGTAGAGGAGCCTTCGCGCTGGAGGTCCGCCATGCAGCACATTTTGAAATTCAGCTTCTGGAATGAGTTATTGAAGAACTGCTAGGTGATCGAACGCGAATTGCTGAATGATCGATAACATCCTTGATTATAATTTGATGAGCAATAAAAATGCCAACCTCTATTTTTTAATCACGAGCTTTATTTAGTTGCATAGGTTATTAGTACTCGTAATATACTTAATTCGGTGGGCACGCTTGGAACACATTTTTAACTTAAGTTCGACCAAAAGTGTAAAATTTAATTGATTTACTTAATTCATTATTTTAATCTTTCTGCGTCAAATAATTAGGTATTTGTTCCCCCACCCCTCCTGCTCCCTCCTTTTCTATTTTATGTTTCCAAACTTAAACCAACGTGATCATGGTAATCCCAAACTGCACGTACCTCTATCAAATCAATCTACATAGCTTCTTCGACAATCACCAGAAAACGGATATCTATCATTTCCCTTCTACCATAAGTATAAATCATCTAAGCTATAACAAACTCTATCGTAGCGATCCCGAACTGTCTAAAAATCTATCATGAACATAAACACAACCGTTTCTATCTCTACAAACAATTATCTAATAAATAGGTTCCATAGCAGTCGCTAGAGCCAGCAGTGTAAACGTATTGCCTAGTGTCATACAATGTAGATTGATTACTGCCCGGGGATACGTTGAGTATAACAAGAATAACAAGAGTAAGCATGCGTCGGCTTTTTTTTTTTAATTATATTTGTTTTAGAAAAAAAGTTTAGCATTCAATGATGTAAATTATGACGAGTTGATAATTGTTCGTGCTTCCCGTATCAAAGTTAAATATTTTGAGAAAAACCTGAAATGACACATCCAATATGAACGATCTATCTTAAACCATGTTTCCCATATGTTTCGTCTATCTGCTTCTAAGCTACATCTGATTTATCGAATTAAACTCAAACTAAACTTAAAATGAAAGTGGGTTTAATTGAAAAACAAAGTAATCTGGAGAATCATAATGCTTTTCAATATGACATATAAGACAGCTATTCAATGAAACGGTATCTTTTAATTTTTATTCAAGTTATTTCGTAGAAAGAGACAAGTCTTAATAATTATGTGTTCATAAAATTGAAATATATTAAGAATGATTAGACAGGTAATACACATTTGTAATTAGCATGTCATACATATCAGAAAAATGGGATCTCTACAATGAAGCTTATACAGATATGTTCCGTTTTTATCAACACGGTTTCAACGTGAGTTTCAGTTGATAAAATCGTAACAGTGACAAAATCGGAATAAGCCTTTCGCCATATTGATTTGAGAAAGTTAACTCCTAGTATGCTGCTGTAAACACGCTCAAAGCAGGCGATTTGTTTATGTCTTATGATCATATTAATATTTTTGGGCTTATATCTCAGCTTAGGACAATTTTTTTGTAGACATATTTCTTGATGCATTCGAGGATATGCAGAATAGTTCGGACGGCCTAGAACATCCGAAAAAGTATTTCAAAGATTTTTCAGTTATATCAGAACGCTACATAACAATGTAATCCTTCGTCTTGAAGTAATAAAGGGCAAACAAACCCGCATCTTATCACTTCGTTATCATAAAAAATAGGATTCAAATCACCAATATGAGGCAAAACAATTTAATCGTGTTGCACATCAGCCTACTTCCACGAACTTACAATATATTTTTTCAAAGTAATGTAGTAATGTAGTAACCAGAGATTTTTTTAAACGCTGCTGTTATAATGTTTGATGCTACTTCTGTTTTTTATCTCATCTTTCAAGGATTTCTAACTTGTATTTTTCAAACATTGAATACAATCTGCCTCAAGATTTTGCCTCCCCAACAATCAATTCAGAAACATACTGGTTTTGAAGAAAGGATCCCGTGCATCCCAGACAAACAGAAGAAAATTTGGTGAGGGAATTCCATTGTATATACAAATAATTGAATAAAAACTATTTGATTAACTGCATATTAAACAACCATCAGGGCACCCGATTGAAGCGATTTGGATAGGAAGAGTGGAATCGCCAACTTCCTATTGTTAACATTTCGTGGATAAAGGGCGGGCTCTTCTCCCCATCTATTGGGTCAATTTGCGAAACGAGGGCGTGTTTGTATTATTATTTGTACGAACTTTTTTCTGGAAGTAGATTCTCTATTCATCCCGTGGATTTCGCATAAGTGTCTTTGCTTATAGAACCATCCCACCCATTTTTGGACCTTCATAGAGGAGTCAATCATTATTGATTTATTGGCATTTATCGGTGAGTACAACATCTAAAGCTCAAAGTAAGAGGGAGCGCAACAATGAAGAACAGTATGGATAGGTGTCACAAGCGAGCGACGAGTATGAAGCGAACAGAAATTGAAATTTTTTAGTAGAGGGCCAGTTGTGAGAACAGCATTATTGAAATCGCTGTTATTCTGCCTAACGTCCACCCAGGAACGGCTTGGGTAGTAGCATGGTGACTACTCTTATCAAGACAGGCAAAATAACAGCGATTTCAACCTACTATTATGCTGTTCGGCGCATGAGAACAGTTCTAGCGATCGGTGGTTATTTTGCCTGTCTTGGTAAGAGTAGTCACCATGCTACTACCCAAGCCGTTCCTGGGTGGACGTTAGGCAGAATAACAGCGATTTCAACAATGCTGTTCTCACAACTGGCCCTCTACTAAAAAATTTCAATTTCTGTTCGCTTCATAGGGTATCCAATCATGGTTTGAACTAGTGAAAAGCGTATCATGGTTTGAACCATTTTGAAATCAGTAGAAATTACCATCTCATTGGCAGGAAATGAACCTCAAACAGTATGAATGGCATATTTAGGTATACTGGAAGTGATAGAGTTTATTTAAACATTTGTACATATTGTTTAAGTAATAAAATAAAGCGATTTAAAAACGTCCTGAATTTGCGCTAAATTCCCCCCACCAGTGGCATAATTTCAAAAAGCTCGTAAAGGACGCATTTTATGACACAGGATTGAGATCAATATATCAAAAGAACGCCATTTTTATCTGTAATTGATTGACATCATCGTACAATTGAGAATCCCTTTTAATTAGTTAAAATAGAAACATTTATACGAGGTGAAAACTGTTCATGGTTTGAACTAAAACGTATCTTGGTTGGAACTTGTACATGCAGACATAATCTACTGTTGTCCGCTATGAACGCTGCATGCGAATAGCTTTAGCATTTTGTTTACATTTCCAGTATGAAAAAAATCCCAGTTTTTAAATCGATAATTTAAACAATTTTCACACGTTTCGAGTTAGTAATCTAATGCGAGAAGATGAATAGTAAAACAAATTTGCTTTTCTATAGATTTCCTCAGCGTTTCATGCATGTGATTAGTATTATATTTAGGAGCTGCTGGCTGCTGCAGTAGTTCAAACCATGGTACGATTTTAGTTCAAACCATGAACAGTGTAGTTCAAACCATGGTACGAATCAAAGTTATGTAATTATTAAGTTTTTTCAATGAAACTAAGCATAATTATGTGCACCCAAGATGTTTTTAGAAAGATAATGAACTATGTCCCTTTAATGAAATAAATCTACTTTGTTTTGAGGGCTCATCTGAAACCCGCCATTTGGTTCAAACCATGATTGGATACCCTACTCGTCGCTCGCTTGTGACACCTATCCATACTGTTCTTCATTGTTGCGCTCCCTCTTACTTTGAGCTTTAGATGTTGTACTCACCGATAAATGCCAATAAATCAATAATGATTGAGTCATGTACGGTGATCAAAAAACTTTCCCAATTACTTCATAGAGGAGTTTGATGAAATGCAAACAATAATATAAAAATGATCAAATCGTTTGTCAGATATGGCCCGTGCCAGCGGCAGGTGCCTTGCTACAATAGACCAATGCAAACTCTAACTTAACCTCACTTATTTTGACAGTTCACAGAGCTTGTTTACAAGGTGTTAGAAGAAAAATCGATGAAGGGAAAATTAAAATTAATATTTTTAGTTTAAAATTGCTGTGATCCGAATATTTCAGTGTCATTCTTTACATTCAGCATGAAATTAATCGCAAAGGACATCTACATGCGAAAAAAATGGCGAAACAATTTTATCGGAAGCTGAGCCGGAGGCTAAGTCCCGGAGAAAAAGCTCTGTGAACTGTCAACCTACGTCATCATGCACTGGTCTATAGATGGTATCATCATCATCATCATCAACAAACCCACATCTTATCACTTTTATTTTGATAAGGGGAAGGCGGTGAAAAGAATCCTCTCTTCAACCGTCTTCAACATTCCACTAAAAAGAGCTTAAAATATTTGTCTGAATTCTCTCTTGTTAGTTACGGTATTATTACCATTAGTGCTAGACATATTATAAATTCAACATTTAACCAAAAACTAATACAAGTTAGTTTATTTTAATGGCTAAATCTCTAAAAAAAATGATTGAATTTTCTTGTTGATAAAAACAGAATAATTTTGTTGGCGAAATCGGAGCGTGATAAAATCGAAACGTGATTAAATCGGAACATATCTGTAATCTAAACGTTACTAAATTATTAATTATTCTATTTTAGTTTATTCCTTTGATGAATCTTTTTTTCCCGAAGGGCTGTTTTCATACCACGTGGACAGATGTCGAACAATTTTAGATGTGTACTTCGCTCCATCAGCGTACACATCTGATCATGCAATTTTTCATTAATTTGTGTTAACCATGGACATTTTTCCTACCCATCTACCCGCTAAGTTGTCTACATGATATACGATAGCTTTTGGATATTGGATTTGACGAAAAAATCATCATAAGCCATAATCCCAATCAATATGAAATATTAAAACGCTTGTGATTCAATGTGGTTATTCAAAACCAGACTTTCACCATGGAACGCTTTGAGAGAGCAGGAAATTTATTTAATCACCGCCTCTTCTCTTTGTCTATTGTGTTCCGATTGCGCGCTTTTCAACCAAACGCTCATGCGCTGTTTGAAGCGGTTGGGTAGGTACCTACTTGGTAGGCATCAAACCGATGTGCTTTTCTGCATCGGAACTAAACCGTGCACTGCAAACGATGAACGCTTTGGCTACCTACAGATCGCCGATTGCGGTTAAAGGCTCCCCCAGACCTAAGCCATTTCATCGCCGCGACGGCGACAACTAGTCGCCGCGATTCTATCGTTAGGTCGCTGCAAGCAATTTGGTATTCTCAATCCAGTTGAAAACCGGAATTGGGGGCTAGCGAAGTTGGATTTTTCTCACAATCCGTACGTTAAACCTAACTTCGAAAGTGGTGCGCTGTTTTCATATCGCGAAGCGCTATTCAGCGCGCCACTTCCGAAGTTAAGTTTAACGTACGGATTGTGAGAAAAATCCAACTTCGCTAGCCCCCAATTCCGGGTTTCAACTGGATTGAGTATATTTACGATTCCATATTACCGACGACAGAATCGCTGTCGCCAAGCGATAGAATCGCGTCGCGACTGTCGCATCGCGTGTGTTTGGGGGAACCTTAAAGCGGATGACATGTCGTTTTCGTTTATTCGCACCGCTTGCACCGGTGTAGGCAAACTTGCACTGGAATCGTTCGTTTTTAAAAACGGTGCAGTTCCATTATTGCACCTTTTTGCCACCGGTGCAGAAAAATCTACACCCTGCCCGAAGCGAGTGTAGCGGGTAGGCAGCGCGTGGCACCAATACTTGTGTGATGCGGAGCTGTCAAAAGTTTCCTATAATGTTTCTTATTAGGTCTTTCGGGTAGCTTTGTTTTTATTTTATTATCTGATAATATCTATGCCTCATTTAAATTATATTTAATAATTTGTATCAATTTTGTTGAAGTAGAAAAAAAACCGGAAAGAATGTTTATAATGTTTATGAATTATTCCAATTATTTGTGATTGAAATAAAAGACTAAATATATCAAAATCAACAAAAGTATGAAATCAAATTTCACAGAACATATTAAATTTCACAGAAAAATCTTTCTACACTAGCCGTTCGACAACTACAACATGTTTACGTTTCAGTTAGCGAATGCCCTTCGATAACTGCAACGCATTTTAGACGTCAAAGTCGACGTCAGATACAATAAAAGTGCATCTAATTGTGCAGCAAAACTGTTGCAACTATCAAATTGCAGCTGAATGACTTGCAGCCATCGAACGTCTACTATATATTTAATATTACCTTGCAAATTTATATAGTCATAAAAATGTTCATTATTGCTACTTTTATGTTTACTTTTCATAATGTAGTAAATCGATTAGTCAGTTTATTTTACCTTTTTCAAACGAATATTGACAAGACATGATCACTGTGATATTCTCAAATAGATCTCAAATTATAGTCGATTTACATAACTATGCTGAAATCGAAAAATAATTTAAATTTACACATATGCGGTCAAGAACAGTGTTCTTGGTTTTAATTTCAATCAGTTTTACGCATCATATCATTTTTATAGCAATGATTTAAATAGTATCTTTTGTCTCTATTTAGGTGGACTTCAATTAAAAACTTGGATCATACAATATCTGAATTTTTCTACTATTAATATAAATGTATTGTGTAATATGTTCTATTCATATGAATTAATTGGAGTAAAAGAAAAAAAAGTCAAGTTTCCAAAGACCGACTTTGAAGTCAAGCTTGCAACGTGCTATTTTTTTAATTACCCGCGTAGAGATGAAATAATTTATGTTGAAGTCCATAAACTCGGATAAAACTCAAATTCGGGATCGGGGATGACAATAGGTCAAATGGGGTTGAGAATAGGTCACTGTTTCAACAACTTTTAGTAGCAAGAAAACAAATTAATTATATGTAGGTATAAGTTTTTTTTAACGATTTTGTGATTTGAAGATTTTTCTTCATTTAAATATGTTACTAACAAAAAACAAAACACAATAAGAAACTACTTTTTTCGAGAAATTATTTACGTTGTCAAATTGTAAAATTAAATTACAAAATTTGTGTAATTATTAGTGCAATATATAGTAAATATTAAAAAACATTAAAAACAAGGAAAAATATAACGTAAATCCTTGCATAAATCTCAATAATATTTACTTGCTATTTGATATTCGGTAAATTTGATTGACGACATCACCAACACCATCGAAAACATGTGTTGGCAGTCAAAAAGTTGCACCCAAACCGTTCGTATTTGCGGTGGCAAATGTTGCACTGCCGGTGTACACCGTTCGGAATAAACGAAAACGACATAACACATATAAAATAATGCGTGTATGATGCATGGCAAACCGTTCTCTGCTGAAATAGCACGTGTTGGACAACATGTGGCAGTGCGTCGTCGTTTCGGTATCGTGGAGTAAAATATGACGCGCCCCCATCGTAGCATTTCGGTTGCCTCATATCACATGTCGCCTGTAAAAATTCCGTGCATATTTTACGATTATGTATAATGTCTCAATCGTTAAATTTGTACTAAACATATGACAAATACACATAACCCAAGTATTTGTATAAGAATGACAAGAAATCTATTGAGAGTTCAAATGTTAGGGACAAAATTGCTACATGTGCATTGCACAGGTTGTACATGCGGACGCGACGCCTCTGATTTTTAATAAAGATTTTTCGTATGGTTTTGCAAAAATTCTTACGAATTATTATGTGAATCCTTTAAAAAGCTTGAAGGTTATGTCTGAAACTCGATTATGCATATGCACAATATGTGATAGATTTAGTTCGGAAAAGGTATTGGAGGGTAACCGCCTCTTCGAAGGGGGCACGGAACGGGCGGAAGGGGCGCGGAACAGACAAAACTCGATTTTTCGGAGGAAAAAGCACCAGCAGAAAGATCGAAACCGTGAAGAGACGGAGCAACTGTACCGCTCTAATAATGCACGTAAGTTCTATGAGAAGTTAAACCGTTTACGTAAAACCGGCACGTGCCACAGCCCGGTATGTGTAAGGACATAAACGGGATCTTCTCACGAACGAACGTGAGGTGATCTAAAGTTGGTGGGAGCACTACGAAGAGCACCTGAATAGCAACGTGGCAAACAACGGTGGCAGTATGATAATGAATCTGAGAGCACGCGCGCAGGACATACGACTTCCGGCTCCGAACCTCCAGGAAATCCAGGAAATCTAGCACTTGCTAGAGCGCTGCACTGGGTAATGGCCAAGGTTTGGAAGGATGAGGTTCTGCCACAGCAATGGATGAAAGGTGTCGTGTGTCCCATCTACAAAAAGGACGATTAGCTGGATTGTAGCAACTAAAGCGCAATCACATTGCTGAACGCCGCCTTTAAGGTACACTCAAGGTACTTATGTCGCCGACTAACTCTAATTGTGGGGCAGTACCAGGCGAGATTTATGGGTGAACGCTCTACCACGGATCAGGTGTTCGCCGTACGTCAGGTATTGCAGAAATGCCGCGAATACAACGTGGCCACACATCATCTATTTATCGACTTCAAAGCCGCATATGATACTATCGATCGGGGCTAGCTATGGCAGCTAATGTAAACGGATTTCCGGAAAAACTGATACGGTTGATCAAGGCGACGATGGATCGTCTGATGTGCGTAGTTCGAGTTTTAGGGGCATTCTTGAGTCCTTTCGAAACGCGTTCACTACTGAAAACATCAGCAAAATCAACAATCGCCTTTGATGACTGATTTTTATAAGTAGATTTGTCATTTTTTGTTTCGTGTGGTTCATCCGTGACAAATATGGTTCATGCAAATGTAGTACAGTTTTTGTTGCATAAAAATTGGTTTGTTGCATGTTTGTCAACACAAAAGGAATAATTGTTGTTGACATCGTTGTTGTCAAGAAGAAATTTTCAATTCAGTACCGTACCAAGCGTTGATATTTCGACTACAGTTTCTTCAGCAATTCCTTCTTAAGGGAGATGATGGTTGAGAAATTCGACTGTTGCTCAGGCAGCTACTTCAGTGATTCTTCCGGTGGATCTTCAGGGACTCTGCTGAAACTTCCTGAGACATCCCGTCCTGCATAATACAACAGGAATTCTAACAGAAATTCCTCCAAAAGTTTCTCTATGGGAGTTCTAAGTCTAAGTCCAAAACAAGATACAGTTGTTACCTATAAGGCTCCCCCAGACCTAAGTGATTTCATTGCCACGACGGCGACAGTTAGTCGCCGCGATTCTATCGTTGGGTCGCTGCAGGCAATGTTCTATTTACACTGCCATACCAACGGCGACAGAATCGCTGTCGCCAAGCGATAGAATCTTCTCGAAAAATCATTCTCGGAAAACCGTAGGATATTTTTTCGCGACTTTCATTGGAAATTGTTTGGGGCAATCATTCAGGAATTCCTTCCGGTATTCTTTTGTGAATGCCTCCGAAAATTATTTCGAGAATTCCTCTTAAAAATAATTTGAAATACTTGAAATAAATTTCTGCAGAAAATTCTTCGGAAATTTATCTAACAATTCCTTCAAGAATTCTTTGGAAAATTCTGACGGGAATTCCTCCGTTAATTCTTTCGAAAATTCATCCAGGGAATTGCTTTGGAAATTACTTTGGTAATTCCTACAGAAAATCCATCGGGATTTTCTACAGTAGTTCCTGCAAGAAATCAATTATTGCGCATAAGCCCCAAAATTTTATTCCCACCTTTGGGTTTCCGCGCCGAGCACTCAGCGCCAGACTCGGCGACAAGGAGATAGTGATCAAGTTGGTACTCCTGATATTTTGACAACTGATGTTGACTGGTTGTGTGAGTGCATCGGTGTCAAAAAATAGAGCTTTTAGCTGAAAATTTAATTGTCAAATGCACATTTTGACAGCAATATAGATGTATGAGTGAATAAAATGCGCAAATGCTCTATCGCGGAAGCAGTCGCTGAAGACAAGTGTCAATGGTTTCAGTGACGAAACGAAAAATTTCAATGCAAAAAGCAATACAATAATATCCTGATTTTATCACCCCCCCTGATGAATTTTGGGGTGATAAAACAGGGTATGTGACAAAATCGGAAAAAAAATTATTCAAAATTTTTTAATTCATTTCACAAATATGAATCATTTTATGCCTTGGAAAGGCAAAATGCGTGAACGGCAACAGTTCAAGACAAAATTTTCAAAACGACTTATCTGCTTTTGTAAACAAAGATTCAAACGACGATTTGACGAATCTGATAGCTCTCCAACGCAAACCAACACCACCAATTGATAGGTAAAGGTTTCTGCTACCTGTTGATGGTGTTGGTTTGCGTGAGAGAGCTATCAGATTCATCAAATCGTCGTTTGAATCTTTGTTTACAAAAGCAGATAAGTCGTTTTGAAAATTTTGTCTTGAGTTCTTGTCGAAAATGCTTACAGAGTAGGGTGTCCCAAAAAAAATCGATGTTCGAAAAGTCATGGTGCTCAACCCTGAAATGAAAGATATACCTGTCTGGATATTTTTTGTAGAACAAACCGAATTTCTAAAAAATCGCTTAGAGGTCGCGCCAGATCGATTTTTGAAAAATGAGCCTTTTTTAGGTAAAAAATCAAATATTGGGTCCTTTCACTATTTTTTTCAGGGTCACCCATTCGTTTTATATTTTTTTATTTTTCTGTGGATCTTTGCCCATATTCTCCGTGAATTAGTTTTTGATATTATGCGTTTTTACAGTCTGCAGAACTTTTTAAATAGCGAAAAATACACATTTTTTGACAAATTTTTGAAGTTACTTCATCCTAACACAAAAAATATTTTTTTCTCGTTCGGAGTATATGGATGGAGCCAGTTATGAAATGATATCACACCCAACAGTTAAGGTCACTCCTGATGGAATCCAACTTTCAAAGTGCTCGCGTTTTCGGGGGCACACCACTCGATACGGAAGCAACGTACAACTGTCATTTTTATTTTTTCACGCATGCTGCGACGCAGCAAAGCTAAATCAACAAAAATGACAGTTGTGCAGCGCCTCCGTATCGAGTGATGTGCCCCCGAAAACGCGAGCACTTTGAAACTTGGATTCCGTCAGGAGTGACCTTAATATGTAGCAATATACAAGTAATCAGGTTTACTATGATCTCTTTATTAATTTTGATTCAATCATAGAATGCTTTTCACGGCACACAAAAATAAGGCAGGCTCAGCACGTATGTAAACATTCAGTTTGAACGTAAAAATGTGTCGTCCCTACTATCTTCGCACAAGCTAAACTGAGACGATGATCTACGGTCTCAGCATGCTTACTTTTGTACTCTAACATGTGGCTTTAAAATATGCGTCACTCTTGATGTGTCATTTTTCCGTTTTTTCTTTACGTTTATTCCGTTTTTTTAAAAATCTCAAGTGAACTCATGGAAAAGCTGTCGAACTGATACCACGAAACAAATTGTTTGACTGCCATATGATATATCAAAAGCATCACGGTATACCGATAACAAGGTAGGCTCGTAAGAAAAGTGACACGTCCAGAGTGACGCATATTTTAACGCCACATGTTAGAGTACAAAAGTAAGCATGCTCAGAACGTAGAGCATCGTCTCAGTTCAGCTTGTGCGAAGATAGTAGTGACGACACATGTTTACGTTCAAACTGAATGTTTACATACGTGCTGAGCCTGCTTTATTTTTTGTGTGCCGTGAAAAGCATCCTATGATTGAATCAAAACTAGTAAAGAGATCATAGTAAACCTGATTACTTGTATATTGCTACATATTAACTGTTGGGTTATATTTATAACTGGCTCCATCCATATACTCCGACCAAATCCTGCAATTCAGGTAACCAACTCCATCGGAAAGAAAAGCTATGTTAACTAGAAAATATTCCAATTTATTTGCTTTTGAATTGTTTTTAGTTAAAATTAAAATATTGGTGCAATCTTGATGAAATTATAACATGTAAAGAAAAAGTATCGAATTTGTACACTTTTTGACTATTTACTAAAACTGCAATATCTCAGCCCTAGAACAACATTTCTTGGATATTTTTTTATGAAACTACTCGTTATAAATAGCTCTTTGTAGTATGTAAGTTTTTCCGAACGAGAAAAAAATATTTTTTGTGTTAGGATGAAGTAACTTTTAAAATTCGTGAAAAAAATGTGTATTTTTCGATATTTAAAAAGTTCTGCAGACTGTAAAAACGCATAATACCAAAAACTAATTCATGGATAATATGGGCAAAGATCCACAGAAAAATAAAAAAATATAAAACGAATGGGTGACCCTGAAAAAAATTGTGAAAGGACCCATCATTTGATTTTTAACCTAAAAAAGGCTCATTTTTCAAAAATCGATCTGGCGCGACCTCTAAACGATTTTTTAGAAATTCGGTTTGTTCTACAAAAATTATCCAGACAGGTATATCTTTCATTTCAGGGTTGAGCACCACGACTTTTCGAACATCGATTTTTTTTGGGACACCCTATTACAGATTCCTTAGCATATACTCAGAAGTCATTCATAATAAACTACAGGCGGTGAATGTTGTTTCATGGAAATCAACGTTGTTTGAGGTATTATTTACGAAAATAAAAAGAATGACTAAAATTTTAAAAAAATTTTGGGGTGAAAAAATCGGGTCGAAAACGTGACAAAATCGGGACGTGATAAAATCGGGTCGAAAACGTGATAAAATCAGGGGTAGACAAAATCGGGGAGTGACAAAATCGGGTCAATACCGTATGCCATTCCTCTTGAATTTCATAGGAATTTCTAATTGAAATCCATCAAAGATTCTTCCTGGAGTTCCATCGGGAATCCCCCAGAAACTCCAACCTGAATCCATCCTATAGGATCTTATAAGATTCTGTTGGAAAATCTTAAAGGAAATTCTTCGGAAATTGCTTCTGTAATTATTAAGAAAATTATTTTGAGATTTTTAGTGGAAAGTCGAGTCAAGTACGAGACACTGAAGACGGCCTTACTGTTGAGGTCGAAATACGTATCTGTCAAGATACAATTAACTGGTGGAATTCAATGAGATTGTACAAACTCGTCATGACATCTGTAATTATGTTGGGAGTTCCTCAGGGAGTTGCATCAAAAATGTATGAGGGAATTCTTCCAAGTTATTCCTTCGGAAATTCCTCCGGGACATCCCTCTGGATTTGATGATGATGATGTATGATGCATGACAAACACGATAACTTTCACCTACTCAGTGACTGAATAAAATTGTATTGCTCTCTCTTTCTATCCCATGGAAATTTTACTCAATTTCCGTCAAAAGCAGGACAACTCAAAACTATGAGTAATCCTGCTTTTGACGGAAATTTAGTAAAATCTCCGTGGGAAGAAAAGAGATGGTAAAACAATTTCACTCAGTCACTGAGTAGGTGAAAGTTAGAGTGAAGCGTTCTCGGCTGAAAGTGCCGTGTTGGAACAACATGTGGTGGCGCCGCCGTGGAGGTGCGTTTCGGTATCGCAGAGTAAAATATAACGCGCCC
The DNA here is from genome assembly GCF_024139115.2 of Armigeres subalbatus. Taxonomy (NCBI): domain Eukaryota; kingdom Metazoa; phylum Arthropoda; class Insecta; order Diptera; family Culicidae; genus Armigeres; species Armigeres subalbatus. The sequence goes on along the minus strand of NC_085140.1, from coordinate 13,365,921 downwards.
CCATCGCAGCATTGTGGCTGCCCCACAATCACATGTCACCTATGCAAAATCCGTGCATAGTTTTCGTATACCTAATCGTCCAATTCGTACAAAACATAGTACAAAAGGACATAATAAGAATATATTTGTAAATTAGAATAGCAAGAAATCTATTGAGAGCTTAAATGTTTAAGACAAAATTGCCACGTGTCCAGTGCACAGGTTGCACTTGCGGGCGCGACGCCTCTGAGCATAATAGGACACAAAAGGCTTCTGAAAAATATGGTGGAACGAAAATTAATGTTTTTCATATGTCCATGTCCAAGGCTAAGGTTATGCTTTTCTTAAAAATATCGTCTATCTCAAAAAAAAAATTATAATCTCATTTCTCACGTGCCGCATCTCACCGGGGTTTGACTTTTTTTTGTAACGTAAATAATACATTCCATTTTTTTTGTTTTGCAAATGACTTCTACACTATGTAATTGGATCCCTAAATTATTAAAAACATTAATTAGAGTTTAAATTTAACGGATTGTTTTGAAGAAATATCGATTTTTAAAAAGGTGTGGCATCTCACCCGGATTTACCCTATCTGTAATTTGGATTTCGGTAGTCTTAGATGAAATACAAATACATTATAATTTGGTTTTATTTTATACTTTTAATTTATTACGCGAGCGCTCAAACAAAAAATCTCATTTTCCAGTGTTATAACTTTAACTTTAATTGTAACTAGCAGAAAGTTAATTCATGAGCTTTGTGTTCCCATTGATGGTTTGCATGGTTTGATATCTCACAATGGGTTTTTCTGTTGGTCGTTACTAAAAGCAAATATATATCAGCAATACCGACAACTGTCCACAGTATAGAAACACATATCCTCGCACCATGTGCTACTGCTACAGCAATGTAATTATTTTACTGCGCAGATACAGTCATGATGTTTGGTTGTGAATCTAAATATTTTGAATATTTGAATCATGAATTAAAATGTGAAAAATAATAACTGCGTTGGGAAATTGTTGCATTGTTTTTTTTGTTATATTTCCGTTGCGTATCGAGCTTTTGAAGTGTGGAGGGTAAACGGGAATTCAAATTGGGGCGCGTTTTTTTTGTGACCATTCAGCTCGTCGATGGCATTTAGTATGCTATTATTTGTGCTACATTTTGATCAGTTAAATCTGTAGACAGGAAAAACAATTTGTAAAATTCATCAATATTCGAGTAGGATTGTTGGGCTGGCTCGGGCTGCCTTTTTTCATTGCCACATCCGATCAGTGCGGTTGGATTTCGAGGTTCTCTGGTGTGGGACAAAGTCGCGAACAAAAAAGTCGACCAGAATCAGCGCTCTGTGCGACCGAATACTGCAAATGAAAATTTAAAATATTTCATAATCCCCTCTGGTGACACAAAACGTCAGTGAGGTACGGTTGGTTGAGTGCGTGTGGATATGAGATAACTTGTGTCTCTTTTACTTATGCATGTTTTCCAGTGTGTCAAGTGGCGGTTGGGCACGTGGTTATTTATTATTGGGCCGTTGGTTGTAGGGCCTTTTTCCTGTTGAGCATTCGATGAACAGGATAGATATGTTATTTTCAATTAATGGTTTGTTGATTTTGAAAGACCCTTTACCTACCAGTCATCCATTTGCGGGTCACCGCGATAAAATGTAAATTAATTACTGCGATGATTCTCCTCATAAATAATGTCCGCCGGAAGTGGGGTATTCCAGCTTCCCTCCGATGCTTCCAGAAACTATAGAAGTTCATAGAAATTAATCAACAGAATCGAATTTTATAAAACGTAATGTACTTCCGCAGTGTAATTACATCTGACAGACATCACATGGACATGCTTTATAGCCGTTGTACGATTCCTTGGAATTATTTCACGTGAAAAGTCTCACATTGTGATAAATTATTAAACGTGAGGAATACCTCATAAAATATTAAATTTTTGGCACGGCATCCATCGCGTTCGAGGGCATGAATGTTTAAAATAATTATTTTTTGTCACCCGCATGCTTGTTGTTATCATCAGAATCCTGGCCAGCTACTGGCCCGGTTGGAATTCTTTTGTTGCTGCTCGGCAGCTGGCAGTAGCTGACCTCTCGGCACTTTTGCTATTTTTGACAGCTCCAGCTGCGAACTGGCAGAGAGCGTCTGGTGTGAAATTTAACCCGTATTTTTTGTGTGCTCATCATGCAAAGAACCCTTTCGATGCTCCAATAACAGCGAGTTATGAATAAATAAATGAAATATAACCCCTCATTGTTTTATGTTTTCGCTCGACTGTACACTTCGCCCTTCCATGGTATTTGAACGGGGAGCCGCAGGGCTGTACGCCGGACCTCTTCTTAATTAAATAGCGTTGATGATGTCGGTTGGCTTGGTCCTGCAGGCGAGAAGTGCGGTCTACAGCCCTGATTGGTAGGCTCATTGGCAATTCTCACTCCCTTAGCAGCGCTTTCATATTTATCACTAAAAACTCATTATCAATTGCACATTTGATTAATAATTGCTTTTAACACTTGTGTTTCTCATTTAACAGCTCTTTTTTGCTGTGCTCTACTCTGCCTTGTTGCTATATTTCCTCCTGTTGTTCCATTAATTTATCATAAATATAATTGCTTTTACGCTTTTGTCGCTTTCACTGCTGTTTGCTAATTTCTATTAGTAATTAAAAATAATTAAGCGTTAGGTGTGAGTAGATACTGAAAATGAGAGAAAGTAAATCATTTTTAATCATTAGCTGATTTTTGCAGTAACAAAAAAATCCGCGTGAACATAAAATACAATCACACTTTTTATCATTCTTAACAAATATACGTTGAATAAATAGTTTAAAATTTGTTTCAATCCTAAGCCGCTTAGTTTCGTGTATGTTGCATGGTTCGTTTAAATAAGGTTAGTTGGAGTAACTTCGTATTTACTGTTTGTGTTTGATTGCTTGATATTTATATGTTTGTAATTGGTAACTGTGTAACAAGAATCTAATCGTGAATTAAAGAATGGTTAGCGCCTTATGCTTGCTTTGTTGTGTTGTTGTTCATTAAAAAATCTATCTAAGTAAACTTAGCAGGTCGAACCATTCTAGTTCATTCTATAATGTTGAAGTTCTGTTGTTGAGTGTTCACTGCACTAGGATTGCGAATTTCTGCTCTATCCGTGTGTTGCTTGTGTAGTTTTTACGAGTGGTGTTGAGTGCCAGGTGGTGCTCGGTAGCCTGGATAGGTTGCGTTGAGTGCGTTTTTCGCAAAGAAGTCGGAGTAATCCTGCAACAAGAAACATAAAAACACAAACATTAAACATGTTATAGACATTCGAAAAAGTAGTAACAAAGTAGGTATGTCTAAGAGAAAAAATAATTTAAAATAAAACTTCAAAAATTACATTTCTGCCGGTATTTTCATATCAGTCTCATACTAGTTTTCGCATACTGAGATAAAATCCCATGAAGTTCCAAAACGTATTTTTCATGTAAAACATTTAACAAACATAACTTCAATCATTTATTGTTCAATGAATTACCGTGAAATGATTTAGGTGCATGACATTTTGAATATTGTAACTTCTTCCCTATTTTCTTCAAGGGCTCTATGTTCCAACTACAATTTGGCCTGCTTTCTAACTTAACAATTCAACGTATCAATTGAAGGCATTTCCATAATGGAATAGGACAATACAGGACAATACTAGCTCGCTTTGTGCCACATAAAGAAATACTAATAAAAAGCTCTAAATAATGTTCTATTTGTGGAGCCACCAACGCTGGATGAGGTGAAGAAGGCTCTGAATGAGCTGAAAAACAGTAAAGCTGCTGGGAAAGACGAGACTACGGACGTTATCCAAAAAATATGGGAGTTTGAAGAACTTTCTACTGGCTTGTTGGATGGCCTCATATGCCCGATCTATGAGAAAGGGCACAGACTAGAGCAGGCCTATCCAACCTTTTCAAACCACGGGCCAATTTTCAGAATCAACACCTGCTGGCGGGCCAGAAAATATTCGTTACTTTCATCATTTGTACATTTACATTTTTACATGTTTCAAAGTAATCAATGTTATTTGTTTTTCATTTTTCCAGGATGGAGAAAAACTAAACTCGATTCCATTGTGTTCAAACATTGATGTTTATGTTCGTTTTTACATAACAGGTCTTTGGTAAAAAATAGTGGGAATCATGGAATTGTTGGCTACTCTGCAATACCCAACGCTTATTATTTTCGTAATCGGTGTCCGAAATTCGTTTTTCACGGCTCTCATTCTTGAAAAGAGCTGGTTTACACAGATATGTGCTTCCGAAGAGTGAAAATATCTTATGAGAGATGCTTCTATCTGAAATTTAGATTTGAGCTCGTCGTTGCATTGGAGGTTAATAATCTTTATTCGAAACATTTTAATTACATTATTCATATCAGCAAACGGTGTTGAAAAGAATGGAAACATGTTCAAGTCATTGAGAATGTTTGGTGATATCTACTAGAAAGGCTAAGTCACTCACTCATTAACCCTTATGCGGCCAACAAAAAAAACACACGTGGATGGCCGACAGGGTACCCGTGTTCCACTAAATTGAAATTCTCATAACTTCAACAATTTTCAACCGATTTCGATAATTTTGACAGTTTTGGAAACAGAAACTCATATACTTTTGCTAATTGTCAAGGTTTACAGCTTATGCCCATGGTTATTCAAGAAATCTTTGAAGTAAGGCTTAAGAGTCTACATGCGTAACCAAAGGCCATTCAACCAGTTTCAAATATGCTACAAGCTCTTTGCGCTTCTTAGAATTGAAGGTGTTCACAGTATATGCTTCGGGTAATGCAAAAATCCCTGAAATGAGGTCTTAGTCATCCGAGAAAACTCTGGAGTAAAGCCTAAAGATCTACTCGCGTTACCAAAGGCCTATAATGCAAATTCAAATACGGTACATGCTCTTCGTGGTACTTAGCATAGAATGCGTTCACAGTATATGTTCCGAGTCATCCAAGAAATCTCTGGAGTAAGGCCTTAAGGTCTACACTCGTAACCATGGGTCTATGGACTTGTCTCAAAAGTGGTACATGCTCTTTGCGCATCTTGAAATCAAATGTGATCACTACATATGTTCTGCGCTATCGAAGAAATCTCTCGGATAAGTCCTCTGGCGCCTTCATTGCATATGTTCATGGTCATCCAAGAAAACCTTGGAAAAGGCCTTCAAAAGGTCTACACGCGTAACCAGAGATCTTTTGGATTGTTTCAAAAGTGGTGCATGCCCTTTGTGGTACATAGAAAAGAGCGTTTTCATTGCATATGTTGATGGTCATCCAAGAAAATCCTGGAAAAGGCCTTAAGATCTACACGCGTAACCAGAGGTCTTTTAGATTGTTTCAAAACTGGTACATGCCCTTTGTGGTACATAGAATAGAACGCCTTTATTGCATATGTTCATGGTCATCCAAGAAAACCCTGGAAAAGGCCTTAAGATCTACACACGTAACCAAAGATCTCTCAGATTTTTTCAAAAGTGTTACATGCCCTTTGTGGTACATAGAATATATTGCGTCCATTACATAGGTTCATGGTCATCCAAGAAAACCCTGGAATAGGCCTTTAAATCTACATGGGTACCCAGAGATCTTTTGGCTTGTTTCAAAAGTGGTACATGCCCTTTGTGGTACATATAATAGAATACGTCCATTGCATATGTTTATGGTCTTCCAAGAAAATGCTAGAATAGGCCTCAGGATCTTCACACGTAACCAGATACCTTTCGGATTGTTTCAAAAGTGGCATATGCCCTTTGTGGTACATTGAATATACCGTTTTCATTGCATATGTTCATGGGTATCCAAGAGAACACTTGAACAATCAGCAAGAATTTCACGCGTAACCAGAGTTCTTTCGGCCGGTTGAATAGTTATACATGCCTTTTATTGTACGTAGAATAGAATGCACCCATTTTAAATGTTCATGGTCATCAAAGAAAATCCTGAAGTAAGGCATTAGGATCTACACCAGAGATATATCAGCCTGTCTTAAATTTGGTACATGTCTTTGGGGCCCATGAATAAAATGCGTTCATGGCATATGCTAATGGTCATCCTAGAAATTTATGGAGTAAGACTTCTAGGCTTACACGAATATCTAGAGGGTCTTTAAGGTCACTCCTTACGGAATCCAAGTTTCAAAGTGCTCGCGTTTTTGGGGCACACCACTCGATACGGAAGCAACGCACAACTGTCATTTTTATTATTTCACGCATGCTGCGACGCAGCAAAGCTAAATCAACAAAAAAAATACAGTTGTGCGCCGCCATGTATCGATTGGTGTGCCCCCGAAAACGCGAGCACTTTGAAAATTGGATTCCGTGAGGAGTGTCCTTAATCTAATTTTAATATGGTACATGGTCTTTGCGATATTAGCTTGTTTTTTCCCTCACGTTCTCGGCGTGAAGTTGTATCGTTCCAATTTATTAACATTTTGCATTTCCAAAGCATAGACAACTTCATATTAGTGCTATCAATGAAGTTTGTATACTACCTGGAACCAACAACAACAAGACAACAATAACTACTAGGAATGCTAATATATCAAGATGAGGCTTCACATCTTGTTTATTCTTCAATAACTGCCCAGAGCTAATGACAACAACTTGTACTACTTGAAATGCAAATATATACCAATAGCCTTCCGTTCGTGGGTTGATCTACAGATCATTCCTATATGGAGTTCATAGACTACCTAGTACCATGGCAAAAACAAAAACTACAGCGTACGTTCGATAACTGCAAGTCATTTAACTGCAATTCGATAGTTGCAACAGTTTTACAGTTATCGAGCCGCTAAACTTCAAACCGATGACAGACTCAATGACAGCTGCATTTAGACACATTTAGATGCACTTCTCTTGCATTTGACGTCGATTGACAACCGTTTGACGTCTAGAGTGCGTTGCAGTTATCGAACGGCATTCGATAACTGAAGTAAACATTTTGTCACTCCCAGATTTTGTCTACCCCTGATTTTGCCTAACCCGATTTTATCACGTTTTCGACCCAATTTGCCGCAAACAATAAAGATTTTCATGAAATAACTTTCACTGCCTGTAGCTTATTATGAATCATTTATGAGTACCTGTTAATAAGTTTGTAAGTCTCTTCGACAAAAAAAAATACGGATTCCATTCACGTATTTTGCCTTGCCTTCATTACGGAGCCCACGCCAATGAAAATAACTACTTAAAATACAAACATATACCAAGAAGGGGTCTCACAATTTGTTTATTTTCAAATAAGTGCCTCCATTAAGGAGGTTGATCCATCGACCTTGACTCTATTTCATAGACTACCTGGAGCTCAAGACAACAACAAGAACTACTTGGAATACAAACATATACCAAGATGGGGTCACAAAACTTGTTTATTCTTCGATAACTGCCTCCATTACGGAGATTGATCTACAGAACTTCGGTGGGGTTTGATCCCACGAAACCAGTACGCTAGACAGGTGTTTTCCCTACTAAGCTACGAAGGACTTTCGTCGTCCTCCGCATCTTAGCGGGTACTGATGAAACCAAATTCACAGCACCGGGCATGTAGCCGAACTCTCGTAATATATTCTCAGAACTAACTCTCTCATATATGTTTTTGTATAATGCCAACCACGTAGAATGAGTATTTAGTATTATCTGGCTCCTATCACTTGCTTCATCACCAACGGCGCTCGATGAAGTAGGGTTGTGTGAGATTGTGCCAGTTGGTCGTCAGATCCCAACCCGACCACATAAGCGAAGAGAGATCGCCTTTCGAGTTCAGTACATTCAAAGTTAATTGCCTATGTTCCGGGTATTGGGCCACCCGGAGTGGAAATTAATTACTATGTCTGAAACTCGATTATGCATATGCACAACATGTGATAGATTAGGTTCGGAAAAGGTATTGGAGGAAAACCGCTACCTTCCGTCCCTCCCAGTTGTTCTTCAATAACTGCATCCGTTACGGAGGTTGATCCACCGACCTTGACTCTATGGAGTTCGTAGACTACCTGGAGTCCTCGACAACAACAAGAACTACTTGGAATACTCACATATACCAAGAAGGGGTCACGCAACATGTTTATTCTTCGATAACTGCCTCCGTTACGGAGATAGATCCGAAGATCTTGAGTGTATGGAGTTCGTAGACTACCTGGAACTCACGACAACAACAAGAACTACATGAAAAACAAACATATACCAAGAAGGGGTCACACAACTTGTTTATTTTTCAATAACTGCCTCCATTACGGAGATCGATCCACCGACCTTGAATCTATGGAGTTCGTAGACTACCTGGAGCCAACGACAACAACAAGAACTACTTGGAATACAAACATATATCAAGAAGGGGTCACAAAACTTGTTTATTCTTCAAACGCTGCCTCCGTTACCGAGGTCGATCCCCAGACCTTGACTCTATGGAGTTCGTAGACTACCTGGAGTCTTCGACAACAACAAGAACTACTTGGAGTACACACATATACCAAGAAGGGGTCACAACTTGTTTATTCATCGATAACTGCCTCCATTACGGAGATTGTTCCGAAGACCTTGACTATGTGGAGTTCGTAGACTATCCGGAACTCACGACAACAACAAGAACTGCATGAAAAACAAACATATGTCAAGAAGGGGTCACAAAACATGTTTATTCTTCAATAACTGCCTCCATTACGGAGGTTGATCCACCGACCTTGAATCTATGAAGTTCGTAGATTACCTAGAGCCCGCGACAACAACCCGAACTACTTGGAATACAAACATATGCCAAGAAGGGGTCACACAACTTGTTTATTCTTCTATAACTCATTACAGAGATTGATTCGAAGACCTTGACTGTGTGGAGTTCATAGACTACCTGGAACTCACGACAACAACAAGAATTACATGAAAAACAGATATATATATATATATATATATATATATATATATATATATATATATATATATATATATATATCAAGAAGGGGTCACACAGCTTGTTTATTCTTCATTAACTGCCTCCATTACGGAGGTTGATCCACATACCTTGAATTTATGGAGTTTGTAGACTACCTGGAACCAATGACAACAACAAGAATTACTTGGAATACAAACAAATACCAAGAAGGAGTCACACAACTTGTTTATTCTTCAATAACTGCCTCCGTTGCTGAGGTTGATCCACAGATCTTGACTCTATGGAGTTCGTAGACTACCTGGAGCCAACGACAACAACAAGAACTACATGAAAAACAGATATATATCAAGAAGGGGTCACACAGCTTGTTTATTCTTCAATAACTGCCTCCGTTACTGAGGTTGATCCACAGATCTTGACTCTATGGAGTTCGTAGACTACCTGGAGCCCACGACAACAACAAGAACTACTTTGAATACAAACATATACCAAAAAGGGGTCACGCAACTGGTTTATTCTTCGTTGACTGCCTCCATTACGGAGATTGATCCGAAGACCTTGGCTGTATGGAGTTTGTAGACTACTTGGAATCAATGACAGCAACAAGAACTACTTGGAATGCAAACATGTTTTAAGAAAAGGTCATTGGATGACCCGGAACATATACTGTGAATTCGTTTTTGAATTTACACGATAGATCTTTGTTTACGTTAGCAGACCATAAGATCTTATTCCAGAGATTTTTTGGATGACTTAGGCCTTACTCCAGGGGTTTTTGGAGACCCAGAATATATACTGGGAAAACTGGGTATGCTGAGAAGCGCAATGAGCATTGAAGATATTAGAAACTGGTTGATAGTCCTTCGGTTACGTGTAGACTCTCAAGCCTTACTTCAAAGATTTCTTGTATAACCATAGACAAAAGCTGTAAACCTTAACAATTGGCAAAAAGTATATGAGTTTCTGTTTCCAAAACTATCAAAATTATCTAAATCGGTTGCAAAATTATTAAAGTTATGAAAATATCAATTTAGGGGAACACGGGTACTCTGTCGGCCATCCACGTGGTAAAAAAAATCAGATGCCCCTCCCCACGTCCCTCCTCACTGTATCAACGTGATTTTCTCACAGATGCTACATTTTATGGAGTTCTTAGATGTCACCGAGTTTCAGCTTTCAGCTATAAAAATTCATTGAAATATCACCACTTGAATTTGAAAAAGGAACACGGGTACCCCGTCGGCCGCATAAGGGTTAAGGATTATTTAGCTCGAGCATTAGTTTTCCTTTATCTTGTAAAAATTGTGCGACGAGAAAAAGAAATCTCAAGCATGGTACCACGGCTCAGTCAATGAACTTCCCAATAATCCAGTAAATTTCTGTATTCTGCTTCCATTACTGTCAACATCATTAGGAATTGGTGATGACTAAGCTCCTTCAGGACAGTTTCCGGTAGTCATTCCACTCATCATTGGATAAGATAAGGATAGTTACATCTGTCATGTATTTCACATCTATATTTTCATCGATTGCGAGTGAGTAGAATCTTAAGCAGAATGCTTTTTCACGTAAAGTAGTTTTCAAATCTTCTGTGGGAACTTCACCATGTTCCGCGACAAACTAATACTACAGAAGAAGGCTTTTTGAAGAAGGCTTTTTCGTTAGCAGATATGCATTGCTTGACAAATTCACCCTGGCATGGTTTCATCCGTTTCTTAAAATCAAGAAGTCAGTTTTGAAACGTTTTCGTTGATGGGTGGACGCGACACTAACTACTAGGGTGCCAATGAAAATGACATTTTCGAATTTCAAAAAACGACATTGCTCACAAGTTTCATTACCCCAAAATATGACTCCATGCAAAATTTGAGCTCAATCGGACATGGTTAGTAGACCTCTTCATGTTTTCAAAAAGTATCAAAAATTCAATCGGTCAACCCAGAATCACAATTCTTATGCTAAAATAAGTCTCCTGTCAAATTTTCAGCTAATTCGGATAAAATTTCGAGGTGGCTCAAGTCGATTTAGTGTTTTTAGGATTTTTTTAATTTTGGAAAAAATCTAACATGAGATATAAACGTCAAAAACTATCGCAACAACCTCTATACGGGAGCTATTGGTGTCCTCTACAAGTCTTGTGAACATTGCGATTCGTTCCGTTCACGTTTTGTCCATTTTTTCCAATTTCGTTTATTTGGTAGGCTCAGGCGTGTATAACACTTTACGGAGCCACGTTTCTTTGAGATATGTACAATCGACATAATCTTATTATTAAATTAGTAAGAGAGGGAAATAAGCCAACGTACTCGTGGTGACTCGAGGTTAGGTTTACAATGTTTAAGGATGGACGGGGATTAGGATTCGGGAATCAGGGAATCATCATAATCAAGGAATTTCAGCAGCTCATCCGGTCATTTGGCGTCGGGGACGATGTGGTGTGTCGTCGTGCTCGAAGAATGGTTCGAATGGGAGCATCTTCCGGACGGCCAGAGCTACGGCGCTCTACGGGACAGACAGACAGAGACAAAACAAAAAAAACTTTGAAGAAAAGAAAAAAAACAAAAGTATTAGACTTTTATGTCAGAGGAACAAAGAAAACTATAAATGGCTTGCAATACGTTTTGTCCATGTTAAAGTGATTTTTAAACTTTTAAGTGCATAAAAATACTGTTTCCCCCAAAAGTCGTTGTTCTACAAAATTCTTGAGTTTATGACAAATGATTGTTAATTTATTATATTATTATTCCTCTTTTTTCCCTGGAAATTTGAGTAATATAATTGCCCATGTGCAATTTACCGTTAAATTCTTAAAAATCAGAAGCTGAACATTTGTCATGAATTTGCACGTTAGGATTTCTTCAAGCAAGTTGTTCGTTAGTTGTTGTTGGTTAGGGGTGCTTAAAATTCATCAAAGTTTTGACACTTTTACCCATGAAAATTTTTCCAGCGCGGGGGGGGGGTGGTCTTATGGTGTCAAAGGGAAAGTCGAAAATCGAATTTTTGTTTTTGATGCCACTTGACTTAAAAAATCATGAAACGTTAAGATCTGATATTAATATTAAAAAAAAGAACAAAAATCGATTTCTCAGAACATTTTTGGGACTTTGGGACAGATGATGAAAAGTTTTTTCATCGAATTTTAACATCGGACGATGGTACATGGACGATTATGGCGAAAACAATTTTTTATCGATTTTAAGAAGCGGGCGTTACGCAAACATTTCCTAAACCCTAAAATATGCCCCTATGCTAAATTTGAGCTCCATCGGACATGATTTAGGAGTGCTCAAAATCTTGCTAACAAAATTTTGAATTTTTTGTAACTTTGAAAATTGTTGAGATCAGATTTATGGTGAAAATTATCAGATTGTTAGGCAATGTTTATTACACTGAGGTTTATTAAGATAATTATTTTGAGCTTTTTAGTGGAATGTCTTCACGTGTCATAAGACGAGGTGGTACAATCCCATTGAATTCCACCACTTGATTGTATCTTGACAGATACGTATTTCGACCTTAACAGTAAGGCCGCCTGCAGTGTCTCTAGTCGAGTGAAGCACGAGACACTGAAGATGGCCTTACTGTTGAGGTCGAAATACGTATCTGTCAAGATACAATTAAGTGGTGGAATTCAATGGGATTGTACAAACTCGTCTTATGACAAGTGACTGAGGTTTATTTTTAGGTGGTTATTATTTATTTATTTATTTGTTTGAGTCTTCGAAATCGCCTGGTTATCCTTTTCTGGGGCGTTGAACCGAAGTTTTCCCAGGGGTTCAGAACAGTCGATATTGCCTTGGAGCAGGTTAAAAATCAGCAAACGTTGGAGAAACTCACGTCGCTGTTGTAGCGTTGGTAAATTAATCAAGGCACATCGTTGTTGGTACGGTGGAAGAAACTCACGTGTGCGCCACGGTAGGTGTCGAAGTGCATATCGTATGAAAACCTTCTGGACTCGTTCCAGACGAGCGATTTGCACGGCGTGATACGGGGCCCAGATAGTAACACCATATTCCAAAATACTTCGAACAAGCGAAACGTATAACGACTTGAGGCAATAAACGTCAGTGAAGGTCCTCGTGTTACGCCTTATCATTCCCAAAATAGCAAACGCTTTGGCGGTAGCAATTGCGATGTGCTCAGAAAATCTTAGCTTGCTATCAAGTGAAATACCCAAGTCCTTGATGACCGCAACTCGTTCCAGAATGATATTCCCCATCGTATATTGAAAATTTACGCGCTACCGCATGAATTCAAAACAAAACGTGTAAAGATCAAGAAAACTGATAATGTAGAAACACGGTTCATGTCACTGCGGAACTTTTTGCGGTAATTTTTTTAATTCGGATTTTTTAAATAACACAATTTTTCACGTTGGTTTTTCAAAAACCGTGGTTTTGATTTACATTGAAAAAGATTGTCGTAAAAAAACCTTTGTGTATTGATCTTAAGTGAAATAGATAATCCTGATTTGTAAAATAAATAAGTAAAGAAGTTTTAGTGTAAGTTTTCATTTAAGAAATTACGTGAGTAATGTAAAAAAGGCATACTGACATACTGTTTTATTCAATAAATTACATAATTCTTCTAAATGAACTCAGATTTTTCGAACTTTTGTACATTTTTCGATGTTCCTCAACTAACTGTTTTTAACCCTCATCTACTGAGAGTTTTGAATTATAATCTTTTATCAATGCTATACCTCGTTCTGCATTGTCATTCACTACTTCCAGGCTACGAACTCGCTTCTTGGCAATTTGATACTCCTATGAAGTATTCCAATCAGTGACGGGAAATGTCAAAAAAAATGACGTGGGATTGCATTTACTAATTTCTTAATAACTTTTTTCAGAAGATATTAACGATTCGGTATTTTTTTATTAAAATTTAACGCTTAAAACATCCTAGAACTTTGTCGAACAGATCATTGTTCTAAATACAAAGTCTATGCCATGAGAGCGAAATTTAAAAAATGTCACGGAATGTCATGACATTCATGTCATTTGACACTAATTCGGCTATCATGCCACCAATATCAGGTTTAGACAAACGACCTATTAGAAAAAGTTATAGGATCCTTTGAGGGCTACATGTGAGGCATTCCACGGGGGCATGTCAGTCGATTCTGAGCGACCATTTCGAAAATATTTGAAACTCTGCACAGTTTTTCAATTTCATCTAAATCGTCATTTTTCGATATCAAATCTTCATATTGAGTCACGACTAACTTTTCAAAAGGGTGTATGTGAAAATGGTTCAAAAATATTTAAAAAGCTGCACAGCAAAAACGGAATGTTCGATTGTTATGATTTTTTCAGCAAAGTTAGACAACTAAATGGTGATTCTTAAGAAAATGTGCGCAGTAAAAAAAAATTTTTTTTGCCTTTAAAAATATCATTTTTGTCACAAAAACTCAAATATCTCAAAACCCTATCTTTTTCGAACGTAATTTTTTAGGGAAAACGGTCCATTATATTAGCTATCTACCATAAAAATTTGGTGATGGTAAACTAATAAACAAAAAGTTATGACATTTCAAACATTTCACAATTTTCACATTTAGTAAAAAAATTTTTTCTGTGTAAGTTATTTCGAGAATTGCAGTTTGATGCAGATTTTATTGTTAAGGGACGTGATTTAAACAAGTTGTTTTCATGATATTTTGATTTAATTATTCATAGCATCTATAAGAAACTTAGACACGATCCAGTGTTGTGATCAAAAGTATTGATAGTGTCATAATTTTCATTGCACGTGACTGGCGAAAAATTCTTTTAATAGTGTTGAAACCTGTTGATAATAACGTTGATAGAAACATATCAGAAATGTTATTTTTAAGACAAAAGCTGCAAAATCAAAGATTTATATACACGTGTACGTCTATAGTTTACCTGCAAAAATATACCTCTTAGAGAATAGACTTTATGATCGGGAGGAAACGGGTATCTTCAACAACAACAAATGCATGATAGGTACATACCATGACAATGCTCACGAAAAAGCAAAAAAATTACTACTACTAAGGTTGTTAAAGATCTTATAGTAATTTTTTCTTCAGTCAAGCAAATGACACCAAACTAGTCAGTAAAAACTTAAAAGTGATTTTGTTTATTGAAATATTACGAACAACATGAGTAGCCGCTTTCTCAACTGTTGTAGGCCGTTTGATGGAAAAAAGTGTTCAAAAGAGTTACGAAATCTCACCGAAAGCACCATAGATAAACTGAAAGCGACTGGTTATGCTCCAATGTCCACATTGAATACAAATTTACGCATTTGCACGTCCTGCCGTCTAAACGTTGACAAAAGAGCAATCTGTATATCATCGGTTGAGCAGAGCGCAGGAAGTTCGAAAACGACAGCAACTGAGGAATTGCCAGATGTATCGACAACAACTGAGGAATTACCAGAAGTATTAAGTGCTGAGAGCCTTGCCACCGTACCATCAGCGAAATCTGTTTCAACAAATCAATCGGAAGATGAGTGTATCCAAAAGGTCAACATCGAACGCTTTAACGAGGGCATAGCTGGGATAAAAGTGACTCTGATTAAATGGAGTAAGATGGACTACGTTTATTACCCGGAGAAAAAATACCGTGAAATAAACGAAGCTGTACGAAGAAACCTCTTCAAATTAGGACCTGATGATGTGGAAAATACAGACTACGATGAGGTAATTATAAATATGAAGGAAAGGTTCTCGAATGCAGCCGAGGCATTCCACGGGGGCATGTCAGTCGATCCTGAGCGACCATTTCGAAAATATTTGAAACTCTGCACAGTTTTTCAATTTCATCTAAATCGTCATTTTTCGATATCAAATCTTCATATTGAGTCACGACTAACTTTTCAAAAGGGTGTATGTGAAAATGGTTCAAAAATATTTAAAAAGCTGCACAGCAAAACGGAATGTTTGATTGTTATGATTTTTTCAGCAAAGTTAGACAACTAAATGGTGATTCTTAAGAAAATGTGCACAGTAAAAAAAAATTTTTTTGCCTTTAAAAATATCATTTTTGTCACAAAAACTCAAATATCTCAAAACCCTATCTTTTTTCGAACGGTCCATTATATTAGCTATCTACCATAAAAATTTGGTGATGGTAAACTAATAAACAAAAAAGTTATGACATTTCAAACATTTCACAATTTTCACATATAGTAAAAAAAAAATTTTTTCTGTGTAAGTTATTTCGAGAATTGCAGTTTGATGCAGATTTTATTGTTAAGGGACGTGATTTAAACAAGTTGTTTTCATGATATTTTGATTTAATTATTCATAGCATCTATAAGAAACTTAGACACGATCCAGTGTTGTGATCAAAAGTATTGATAGTGTCATAATTTTCATTGCACGTGACTGGCGAAAAATTCTTTTAATAGTGTTGAAACCTGTTGATAATAACGTTGATAGAAACATATCAGAAATGTTATTTTAAGACAAAAGCTGCAAAATCAAAGATTTATATACACGTGTACGTCTATAGTTTACCTGCAAAAATATACCTCTTAGAGAATAGACTTTATGATCGGGAGGAAACGGGTATCTTCAACAACAACAAATGCATGATAGGTACATACCATGACAATGCTCACGAAAAGCAAAAAATTACTACTACTAAGGTTGTTAAAGATCTTATAGTAATTTTTTCTTCAGTCAAGCAAATGACACCAAACTAGTCAGTAAAAACTTAAAAGTGATTTTGTTTATTGAAATATTACGAACAACATGAGTAGCCGCTTTCTCAACTGTTGTAGGCCGTTTGATGGAAAAAGTGTTCAAAAGAGTTACGAAATCTCACCGAAAGCACCATAGATAAACTGAAAGCGACTGGTTATGCTCCAATGTCCACATTGAATACAAATTTACGCATTTGCACGTCCTGCCGTCTAAACGTTGACAAAAGAGCAATCTGTATATCATCGGTTGAGCAGAGCGCAGGAAGTTCGAAAACGACAGCAACTGAGGAATTGCCAGATGTATCGACAACAACTGAGGAATTACCAGAAGTATTAAGTGCTGAGAGCCTTGCCACCGTACCATCAGCGAAATCTGTTTCAACAAATCAATCGGAAGATGAGTGTATCCAAAAGGTCAACATCGAACGCTAAAAATAAAAGTGACTCCGATTAAATGGAGTAAGATGGACTACGTTTATTACCCGGAGAAAAAATACCGTGAAATAAACGAAGCTGTACGAAGAAACCTCTTCAAATTAGGACCTGATGATGTGGAAAATACAGACTACGATGAGGTAATTATAAATATGAAGGAAAGGTTCTCGAATGCAGCCACGACAAGGAAAGAAAAATTATTGATTTTGTCGATGCTGCCAAGTTCGTGGTCTATTCAGGATGCCATTGATGAGTTCAAAACCAATAGAAATACAGTAAAGAGGCAAAACAATTGAAGAATAACTGTCTTTCAACCAAAAATACTAGGTCTAGTACTGCATTAACAGATGAGACAAAAGAAATAGTAGTTCAATATTTAGAAGATGATGAAGTAAGTCGAGCTATGCCTGGTCAAAAAGATTATGTATCAGTAAAAAAGATGGAAAGCGTCAAGCAATCCAAAAACGATTAATGATGACGACTTTGAAAGAAGCGTACACACGCTTCAAGGAAATTCACGATAATATTAAAATAGGTTTTCCTCATTTGCAAGCCTTCGGCCAAGGCAATGTAAGCTTCTTTCCAATTCAGGAACACATAATGTGTGTGTGTGCACAACCCATGAGAATATTAATCTTATTTTACATAGTTTGAAAAGAATCAATTTAACAAAGGATATTAAAATGTTAACTGGTAGTCTTTTGTGTGAAAATACAACATCAAATTGCTATCTACGATCTTGTTCGGATTGTCCAGATTCTTCATCATTGGAAAATACTTTATTCGCTGAGTTTGAAGAAAAATATATTGATCAGTTATCATTTGAGCAATGGGTGACCACGGATAGGTGTGACATAGAAACTATTGTAAAACCTGTAGATGAGTTTGTGTCATATTTTGCTTGAAATTAGAAAGTTTAATCCCTCACGATTTCATTAAAACAGAACAATCCAGCTTTTTAAAAATACGAAAAATACATTACAAAATGGTGAATTTTTAGTCATTTGTGATTTTTCTGAAAATTACAGCTTTGTATTGCAAGATGAAGTGCAGTCCCATCACTGGAACGTACAACAAGCTACAATTCATCCATTCGTTATTTATTTTAATGGAAGTACGCAAATTGAACACTTAAGTTTTATTATAATTTCCGAAGATTTAAGACACGATTCAGTATCCGTAAACTTGTTCATTGAAAAATGATTAACTTTTACGCGTTGATAAGCATAAAGAAGTCAAAAGATATATTTCATGTCTGATGGAGCAGCGTCGCAGTACAAAAATCGTAAGAATTTTTCGAGCCTATGTCAATTTAAATCAATGTACGGAATTGATGCAGAATGGCATTTTTTTGCTACATCACATGGCAAAGGTCCTTGTGATGCTATTGGAGGAACAATAAAGCGCATGGCCACAAGAGCAAGTTTAGCCAAAGAACGTGAGCATCCAATTTAAACTGCGAAAGAACTTTTTGATTGGGCAAATCGTAGAAAAGAAAAAGATTTAACCAAATTATCATTTTGTTTTACTACTACTGAAGAGTACGAAATAAAGGCTTCAGAGCTCAGCGAGCAATTTAATAACGCGAAAACGATCCAATTAACCCAAAAATTTCACTGTTTCATTCCATTGTCGGAAAATAAAATTAAAGCAAAACTATACTCAAACTGTGCTGATAATAATTCAAAAGTGTTACCATACCAAAATTCAAACCCAAAACTCTTAGAGTTTCTATAACAACATTGTGTAACTGCCACATTTAATTTAATACTTAGGATAATATTAATTCATTTTTATTTATTTATACATATAATATTTATACATATAATATACACAATATCGATGAATACATAAATATGGAATATCATACAAACAACTTGTTTAACTCACGCAAGGCCCTTAACAATAAAATCAGCATCAAACTGCGATTCTTGAAAAAAAAAATACACGGAAATTTTTTTTTGTTTACTCTATGTGAAAATTGTGAAATGTTTGAAATGTCATAACTTTTTTGTTTATTAGTTTACCATCACCAAATTTTTATGGTAGATAGCTAATATAATGGACCGTTTTCCCTAAAAAAATTACGTTCGAAAAAAGATAGGGTTTTGACATATTTGAGTTTTTGTGACAAAAATGATATTTTTAAAGACAAAAAAAATTTTTTTTTTACTGTGCACATTTTCTTAAGAATCACCATTTAGTTGTCTAACTTTGCTGAAAAAATCATAACAATCAAACATTCCGTTTTTGCTGTGCAGCTTTTTAAATATTTTTGAACCATTTTCACATACACCCTTTTGAAAAGTTAGTCGTGACTCAATATGAAGATTTGATATCGATGAAATTGAAAAACTGTGCAAAGTTTCAACTCAATAGAAAATCATGAATTAAACATTTTCTTAAATTTTGATGCTGTTGCTTGGAATCGCTCATGTTTAAATAAAAACATAATTGTAAATAATGTGTGGAAAAAGCTATTAGTAAATTAGTCCCATGACATCGAAATGACATTTCCCGTCACTGATTCCATTTTTTTTTTGAATAACGTCAGATCTCGCTGTTTCATGCATTTTTAAGTCATTTGGCATCAAAAACAAAAATTCGATTCCTGACTTTTCCTTTGGTCCCCCCTTGGGAAAATTTTCATGGGTAAGAATTTCAAAATTTTGATGAATTTTAGGCACCTCTAAATCACGTCCGATTGAGCTCAAAATTTGAAGGGGTCGTATTATGGGGTAATTAAACTTGTGAGCAATGTCGTTTTTTAAAAATTCGATGACAATTTTTTTCTCATACATTCCATTGGCACACTAACTACAGTCGCCTCTCCATATCTTGATATTGAAGGGGTCATCGAGATAGGGATGAGGAGGAGGAAAAAAAGAAAAAGAACAAGAAAAAAAAGAAGAAAAAGAAAAAGAACAAGAAGAAGAAGAAGGAAATAGAGAAAACAATATTCAACAGGCCGGCGACTTCGCGAAAGGCCACGAACACGCTGGCTGCACTGAATCCGACCTTGGACCCCTAAACGTTCGGAGAAACTCGAGGAACATCGCCAAAGACCGATGATTATGGAGCTCTACATTACGCCAGGCATATGTGTATCGATGCTCTACCTAACCAGCAGCGCGGCCAGTGAAATCGGGAAATGCGGGAAAAAGCCGGGAATTTTTCGAAATTGTGCAAAAAATCGGGAAAAATCACCAGGTATTCATTTTATTAAATCATATATATTTATTATAGTGTAAAATATAAAAAAAACATGGATTACTATTTTACATGCATCTCTTTTCACGTAACGGTTGAAAACAGCAAATTTTGTCATTTAACATTTTGTTTATATAAAAGTGAATACGAAGATTTTGAAGTTCGAGCAATGTCAACATGTACGCTTTTCCTTACATCAGTTTATTTCAGCTGAATTCAAAACTATTCAACTGAAGTTTTTTAACATCGGCAGCAACCGTAGAGCCATTTGTACATAAATTCCAAAAAGAATGACCAATGGCATAATTTTCATTTGAGGAACTATCCGACCTTGTTGAAAGTACAATGAAAAGATGAAATACCAGGTATCCAGGTAGGTATGAAGAATCAAATCGTAAGAACTGGAATGTATGAAATTTGTTTCAGAAATAGCTAATAAAACACTTCAATACAATTACCAATTGTCTTCACCATAAGACGAGTTTAGTACTATTTCCTTCAATTCCACCACGTTTTGTAATCTTTACATATTCGTATTTTGTTTGACGTCAACTGTGAGGCCGTCTTCAGGGTCTTCAGTGTCTACATAGGAAATCGTGTCAATTACGAGATCGATGCGTTTCAATATCCAACGCTTGTCAGTCGAAGAAGTTGCTGAACAGTACCACCAGAAGCTGGACGAGCGGATAGGAGTTGCCACCGGATCTGGCGACGTCAACAGATTGTGGGAAAATATCCACGAAGCTGTGATTACACCAGCGTATGAAGTGTTAGGCACTGCACAGCGATGCCAACGAAATGGTTTGTTTGATGAGGAGTGCCAGCGAGTGACGGACGAGAAAAATGCTGCTAGGAGTCGAATGTTAGTGGCTCGTACGCGTTCCAACAGAGAGCGGCACAGTGTAGCAAGAGCAGAAGGGAAACAAATCCCCGATAGAAAAAAGGCAACACGAAGAGAGTGTGCTTCTGCCTTATAAGCAGGCGGTCGTGGATTCCTGGAGCCTGGAATTGCTCATCCCTTTCTTACTTTGTATTTCTATCCTAGTTCTTTCTGTGTCTCACGTTCTACCAAAACGATTCCTACTGTTTTAACCTTCCACACTAACAATTCCTAAACCTCTGGTGGCACTTATGAGAGGTCGTAGAGCTCTCTGCATCTTTCTTATGTAGGTGTCCAACTAACCATTCTTCCTCCAGATCTAGACTATTGGAGAGTGCATTGCTTCCATCGAAGAGATAGTGATTAGTCCTTAATCAATATCTGTGGTAACGGTTGATAGCGATGCTACTCTCATACAATAGTCCAGGCTTGTACCATCTACGAATTTGTGCGAATTGTTCAATGCTAAATGCTGTGGCAGATAATGTCCAAACATGGTTTTCCGGAGAAACTGATTAGACTGATACGTGCAACGCTGGATTGCTCGAAATCAAGTATTCCGTTTGCAGACGAAGTGGCAACCTCGTTTGTGACCTTAAACGGATTGAAGCAGGGTGATGCACTTTCTAAATTATTGTTCATCATTGCACTCGAGGGCGCTATAAGAAGATCTGGGATGCAGATTATTGGAATCGAGCAGTAGTGGAAGCTTTTGTCCTACTGAAGAGGGAGACGGCGAGGATAAGCTTAACAATTAACTCTACCAAGGCCTAGTGGTGTTGGTGCTGAGGTTGTGCTTGATGGGGATGTGTTTTAAGTGGTTGAAGAATTTGTTTACCTTGGAACGCTTGTGCCATGTGACAATGACGTTTCTCGTGAAGTAAAAAGACGTATTGCTGTTGCGAATAGGATTACGTAACCAGCTTAGGTCCCGCAACATGCAGACAGAAATGAAATTTCATGAGCTGTATCAAGTATACAAAGAAGAAAATATTGTATATCGTATATTATATTGTTATCGTTTTTGCCTTTCTCGTACACCAAAGTTGTACCAGAAGGCTATAATTTCACTCAAAAGTGTGTGTATGTGTAGCCCATGAATATTTTTTTGTTAATCGCGTTTCAAGGGCTTGAAGGGCTTGACAGATTCGAGTGCAACTGGTTTCATTCGACGGAGCAAATTTCCTAGTTGGACACTATTGTTTTTGTTTTTAATAAATCAAGCAGTTTGGATTATATTTTTATTTTTCAATCAACAAAAACACAAATGCACATTGAATCATTAATCATTTCAGCCGTGGCGCAACCCAGGGTAACCCACGGTAAGTAATTTTTAAGCAACGTACTAGAATTGCACCAAATCATTTAATGCCGAAATGTAGGCAATAAGCACTGCATTTACAACATTAATTCGAATTCAACATATTGAATCGAGAAAGGCATCATTACCACCGGTGGATAAATTTGGGTTTTTATTATGTTATAATCATGTTATGACGATCATGATTTTTTCTTTCCTCCATCTTTGACAGAGAATTTATAACAAAATTATTAAGTATTATTATTTGTAACACATAATTGTGATAAAATTTTGTTATGACTAACTGGTCGGGCTGATACTGACGCCATCGAACCGATTTATTTTTAACAATGAACATATTCAATAACTAACAGCAAACAAGACCAAAAACAGAATCTTTTCGCCGACGGCCGCCGCTCGCACCGATACTGACGCCATGATTACGCTACCGACGTAAAGCGTTTTTACTTTGAAGAAAGTTTGTCTCGGGACAACTTTCCATTGTTGCTCTTCTCAATAACACGGATTTTAAATCACTAACAGCTTATAATCAAACTTATCTGACGAGAAAATTTCAGTGGGCACCAAGATTTTTCCACAGCCACCAGCGGTTGCACTTTGAAAAAAATCCTCTGAGCTCAACTTTCTTCCGAATAGAATGGTGGTCCTGAAAAGAACCGATTTATTTTCAATAATGTCTCCAATCAATATCAGCATCCACTCAATAGTTTGAAACTAGGGAGATAAAACTGATCTGCAAGCTGCTTCTACACAACTCGATTCTACAGACGCCTCCGAAGCGAAAAATTCCACTTGAGTGCAGCTGCCGTTCCGACAGCCGCTCCACCATCGATGGCCACTGATGGGACCGACCGGACGCCATCGTCTGCTCACCGTGAGATCTCGATCGAAAATGACGCGCAAATAAAATGAAGTAGTGGGCTAAAAGGCCCGTAACTAACATCAAACTAATGTCCATTTTGGAAATGCATGAACGGATGTGATTGGTTCTGGAATTTTTACTGGGTTCGGGAAGAATTAACATTTTCAACAGTGCAACGTTGATAATCGAAAGCTTCAATGGGTTTGGCAGATTTGTGGAAAGTTTCCGAGTCGATTGATATAATATATTATACATCTTAAAAATCCATCGAAAGATAAAGACGCGGTTAACGTTCAAAATCTTTTATAATTATAATTTCGTCAAGTACGAGACACTGAAGACGGCCTTACTGTTGAGGTCGAAATACGTATCTGTCAAGATACAATTAAGTGGTGGAATTCAATGGGATTGTATTAACTCGTCTTATGACAAGTGAAGACATTCCACTAAAAAGCTCAAAATAATTTTCTTATTAATATAATTTCTTGACGGTCCCCAATTTCGAAATCTTCGTGTAAAACCTACTGTTTTTCCCCTTAGACGAAGTTTACTGTTTTTTTTCGTGTTTTTCAGAAACAATTACACTCCTTGCTAGTAGGTGAATAAATTTATTGTTTTTTTTTCTTTATTAGCGAGACTTTCAGCCCTGGGCTGGCTCGTCTCGTTAATAAATTTGTGTTTTTCTTCTGATTTTTATTTATGTTTGCTCCTATAGATTTAAATAGAAATCAACGAAAAGCAGGATACCCATGTTGCATCGGTCGTTGACTTCACCTCCACAAAGTGACCAACGCGCTATCAATTGGATCGGTGTTTCCGCCTCGACGTTGAAACACAAGAACTTTTTCATGTTGAAATTTCATCGCGCCGTGGCGTCATCCGACGGCCTAACCACCTGGTGCGTGACTCTTGTTTTATCATTCCATACAGGATTCAGCAACAAAAAACGAAAAATCTCCCCAGGACGATTCTACCGGGAAGCGGTTAATTTCAACGAATTCTAGTATTGGTAACCAAACCAAGATCGAATGGGTAGAGTTCCGCAAAATATTGGTTTCATGAGGCTGAAGCCAGCGTCGGTTGACGCGACTCTAGCCACTGCACAAGGGTCCGGTCTAGATCACAAGAGCCATCGCCACTGCTGGAGTAACACTCCCAGGCTGGGACAATATTGAATTAAATAAAGCTGAAAACGTGACGTCCGTGAGCTTTGCAGGGGGGTTGAACCACGTTTGTACGTTTCCGTTTGCGGGGAAGGCCGCCATCCTGACTAGCATTGTTGATCTGACACGTACCGAATGGTTCTTGTTCTGCGTGGTGCTAGACGCCGTTCGGTTCGAGGCTCGTTGTCCAAAGGCATCGCAATGATGTTGTCCCGGCGTTGGGCGTAGTTTTTTTTTGTTCAACGTGTGACCGTTGACGTTTTTCGCGAGTTTTGTTCTAACGGTCGTCCGTTGGCAAATAGATGAGTTCGTCGCCGAATGCTAACCTAGGCTGGCTCTAGTAGAGTGTGTTTGGTTCAGGGGAACTGGCTCTATGAAATTGAGTTCGTTGGGTTCTGTTCTGGCCGTAACAAGCCGGAAGGCAGAGTAAATGATTTTTTTTACGTTTGTGGGCATTGCCTGCCTCATTCAGTTGATGAATACAACAACTGCGGGAAAATGTCATTGGAAATAAAACCGCTTCCCGTTAGGATGGGAATCTGATGCGCCGAATGCATTTGCATTCTTTTCTCTCTGTTAGTTTTTGTCGTTGTTTTTCCAGAGTGCAATGTGAATAGATTGTAAACTGCGCAAATACAGCATTTCCTAAACATGTGTGCCTTGAAGATGCAGCCAATTGTTTCCAAATTAGAACAAATTTAAATTTTGTGTCATTTTTCTTAACTTAGTTTGGAATAATAATGATCGTATAGTGAAACTATTTTATTTATAATTCACTGTCAAATATTCAGCAAACCTTGAAAAAAAAATGAATCCACTTCTTTAGCTCGATTTTTTTTTCCTAACATGATGGCTTTAAACTTCAACATTTCATTGTTTAACTAGAACAATAACTGTTTGTAGTTGTGTGTGCGTAATCACCAATTGAATAGATTGAGATTGTTTTTCATAAGGAAGCAAAATAAAATAATTATTTTTCTAACGTTTCTGTACATTTGAAGATGTTTGGTCGAAAATTGGAATGGACTCTTAAACTGTCGTTAAACGCATTTCAGCAGTGATCTGCAAAGAATAGCGTTGTCTAGCATGCTGAGATTAAAATATTACAAAAAATCAAAAACTAGCCTAGATATTAGCGGAAGAGAGTGTCTCATTTGGACATTTTTGCTTTTATTTGTCTTATGACAAGTGAAGACATTCCACTAAAAGCTTTAACCAAGGCTTTAACTATTTTTCTTTGCAAAACTATTTCAAAAGCTTAAAAATGTAGCTACATATCAGTGAAACGAACTCAAAATCTATAAAATCATCATTAAACCCTGCTGATGAAGGTACAAAAATTAAAAATGATGGTCCATTGAGCCATAATGATGCTCCCTTTTTAATTTTTGTACCTTCATCAGCAGGGTTTAATGATGATTTTATATATCTCCATTGATCCATTGAAGTTGTTTCTAAGATTTCAGCAACTCGATGAGCTACGAATTGCTTATACCGCCTATGCTGACTATTAAATCCATGCTAGGACAGTTTGGCTATCTGACCACATGACGCATTTTGAAATCGAAATTCTTTCCTTACGGTATTCAACAATCTTGTCCCTAATATTGCTGCTTGCAACTCTAAACGTGGTATAGATAACATTTTATTCGGTGAAACTCTTGCCTTTGCTGACACTATATTCACATCAGTGCCATTTTCAGTAACACTTTTCAGATACACAACGGCAGCAAAAGCATTTTCCGAAGCATCTCGAACATATGCAATTCATAAAATAATGCATTTTCAAGGTCATACATCTTGGAATCTTAAAATGGGTGACAAGTTTAAGCATATCTATCCAAGAGTTCCAAAAATTTGATAAACTATCTGGTAACTGGCTATCCCAATCAGAAGATTCTTTATGCCATTTTGTAAAAAGAATTCTACCATGAATTGTGAAGTTCGAAATTAACCCTAATGGATCGTAAATACTCATTACAAACGAGAGAGTTTCTCTCTTTGTAATCAACCTTATGAATTCAATCGATCAAGTTTTAATTGAAATTCGATCAAATCAGTTGATGTATTCCAATAGATACCCAATACTTTATCAGTTGGTATTTCTTTATTCTCGAACCATTTTATTTCTGAAACATGAAGTCTTTCTGAAGGAATAACGTTGGCAAGCTGTTGCGAATTTGTAATAAAACTTCTTAGATGAAATCCAGCATACTGTTGAATATTTATAACACCCTGAACAACTTCAGATGCTTCTTTAATTTCATCAAAGCTATCCAAATAATCATCAACATAAAAGTTATTTTCAGAAGCCTCAGAAGCCTTTGGAAAATCATCCTTAAAAAGCTGTGCATTATAATTTTTCACTGCTTGAGCACAAGCAGGAGAACACGTTGATCCAAAAATCATTGATTCCATCACATATACGCTCGGATCCCTATCGGCCTCACATTGTCTCCAAAGGTATCTTTGTGCAGGCTGATCTTCCATAACAATTTTTATTTGCTGAAACATTTCTTGTATATCCCCTGTAACAGCGATTTTGAACTCTCTGAATCTTAGCAAAACACCGAACAAAGATTTTACTGTGTCAGGACCTGAAAGCAGTGCTGAGTTAAAAGATACTCCTTCTACTGCTGCAGCTGCATCAAAACAATTCTTGATTTAGGTGGGACTTTGTTTTTATTTGTCACAATAAAATGAGGTAAATAATAGGTGTTTGGATGTTCCTGTAGTAGCTCACGTGGGCTAAGCTTACGGGCATAACCCTTTTAACAAATCCTTCAAATGACTCAATTGCCCATTTTCTTAGCTCTGGTTTCCTAGCTAATGTCTTCTCCAACATTTCCAAACGTTTGAAAGCATTATTAAAACTTGGAGGAAACTCATACTTTCAGTTTTCCACAATAATCCTATTGAGTAATGTCCGTTTTCATATTTAATTGTATTTTTAATAATTGATTCAGCTCTTTCTACTTCTGCTGATTTTGGTAATTTATTAACGACGTTGACTCCAAAGTTTTCAGTAGAACAATAATTTTCAAAAATTGCTCTCAAATCTGTACTTTCATGCTCTCTAATGCAAAAAGAATATGAAGGCTCACCTCTATATACCTTACCGAAAATCAACCATCCTAGTTTGGTACGCGCTGCCATCGGCGAGTTCTCGTCACTTACCCTTCTGTCGGTCGTCAACAACAAATGAGCGTGCTCCATGCCAATTAAAATCATGGGCTTGGCGTTGACGTATCCCTGAACTGGAACATCAGCTAAATAAGTGAACTCCTTCTTCATGTGTTTAATATCCAATGTTTGCGTTGGAAGTTCAATGTTCTCGATGGTCCTGACATCCTTCATTGAATAAGTTTTTTTCTCCATGTCCGCGTATCCACAGCTGTACTCTTCGGCTAGGTGATTCCTTTGAAACGTTCTGCGTCCAGGTTAATTCCAGTGGGTCTGACCGTCCATGGAGCCCAAGTTTATCCGCTACCGATTGATCCAAAAGGCTTAATGACGAGCCGGGATCAAGGAAAGCGAATGTTTCCAAAGAGAGTTTTCCATTCTGCAACGTTACTTGTACTATTTGATAATATACCGTTGATTTCCGATTTCCATGATGATTATTGTTAGTTTTGTCCTTCTCCAGATTTTGATTTTCCTTGGGTTTCTCGACGGCTGATTTATGCAATAAACGATTGTGCATTCCCTTGCAACCGTCTATTTTGCATTCTCGCTTGCTTCTGCAAAACTTACTACCGTGTCCTTTGTTCAGGCAAGAAAAACACAGTTTCAATTGTTGAATTCGTTGTTGCCTTTGCTCAACATTGAGGTTTTTCAATATGTTGCACTTGAACGTTTGATGCTCATGCTTACAAACGTTGCACTGCATTTTGAAGGATTGTTATGAATATTGATTCTGGGCTTTTGTTCCTTTCTTTGTAGGTGGTGCTAATCTCCGTAATGTCGTTGCGTGAGTTTGCAGCCACTTATTCAAATCATGGAGAGTTGGCTGACTGACATTTCTTTGAAGCGCTTCTGTCCATGTTATCTGCATGCTAAATGGTAGCTTTGATACTATGTCAGTAATTAACCGATAATCATGAAGGAATTCTGGCTTGGCCAATGTTTCCATTGTCACAACCAAATCGTCCAATGCGTTAGCAATATCGATTGTATGGAGTTTGGGTTGATTCAATGTTTTTGTCAGCTCGTTCAATAATTGCTGATAAATAGCCTCCGGTCTCCATAAATTTCTTCAAGCCGTTGCATTATTTTAGGAACATTAGCTGCCCCTATCATCAAATTTGACACGCTCTTGGCAGCTTGGCCATACAGAGCTTCTTCCAATCTTGATAAATTTTCGAGATTGGTAAATCTACCTTCGGCAGATGTGTCATTAAAAATGCTTTTGAATTTCGGCCATTCACGAGCCTCTCCACTAAATTTTGGAAGCTTGATTAAGGCTTGCCTCGTCACATTTAAAGGACCTTCAGACTGACGTCTGTTTGCCACATCTTGTTGAATTTTCAGCGATTCATTTAGCTGGTTCGCTAAATCAAATTTCATTTTTACGTCCAATAATTTCGCTCGTTCGTTTTCCAGATATTCGCATTTTGCGCAAAGGAATCGCTCTTCTTTTGTCGGCGTATGCTTAAGTTGCACACAACTAAGGTGGAACCACCTATCACAATCGTCACAAGACACCATATTATCCTTGGTGTCAGCTTCCTTGCATAAACGGCAGTTTCCGTTCTTATTTTCCACGAATTGGAACATAGCTTTTGATTTGCCATCGCAAATGTTCACTTTACTATCACCTGGTTGTTTGCTGCTACTTTGCTTCTCTGTTTCCTTTTGCCGGATCTGCGCGTTCACTTCTGATGACAGCTTACAAAGGTATTTCCAACCTTTTTGTTAATTCACACACTGCAGTTTCACTATTTTCAAAATGTCCAATGTCCTAGTTTCACTTGAATTACCACTCTGGGTTTTAATATTCAACACACAAGGTATTTTAGACACGATTCGTGAATATCTATTCACAACTTTCGAATGTTTGCCACTATTGGCTCAAGATTTGTAACAGTTAAATTTTGTGACAATGCACAACACTCAGACTGCACTCCTGGCGACAGTATACCACGTTACAAAATCAATCACTCTAGCTATTTATTACGACAATTTTTTTTTATTTTTGTCGGAGTCCTTTCCACTTATTCTAGTTGATCTCCGCGCGCCGGTATCACTGCACAATTTCAACACAACGTCGCGAGTACTTTCCTCTCTGGAGCCACCAAAATGTGACGCCGGTGACTTACGGATTTTTCGGATGTAGAAAACATACACTGTAGAACTGTGGTCTAGAACTAACTTTATTACTAATGCTAAGCCGTATATATAAATGAATGTACAATATATTCTACCTGATTTTGACTCATTATCTTTTGGGTCCCTTTCTTATTATCTCTACTTTGTTATCGCCGCCACTATCGGTGCGTCACTATTTTTGTTACAATTTATGGGTCTCTTTCTTGGTCCTTCGTAGAAGATTAGTTTATGACATAATTGTCTCGGGTAGCAGAGAATTATCAACTATGCGCATATTGCAACTAACAATATGCCATGCGGTGCGCTGTATAGCTTAACGAAAATGACAACTTGAGTTTGAAATGCAAATTGATTGATTCGCGTTCGTTACAAAATCCATCATGTTCACTATACTCATTGGTAAAGCCAAGTCATAGAACTAAAAAATCCTCATCTAAGGTTTGATCTCACACATGTAAAACACGCAAAAATACGAGTCAGGATAGGATCGGTGCATTTCCAACTTGTACGCACTTCCGCTCGTCCACCAATGTCACTGGTAGAGATGGGATTAAAGTCTTATCACCGGTCAGTGTTAGAGCCGGTACCTGCTGGCTACCGGGCAGCCTGACCATGCCGGTCAGTTGTCCTATTCCGTTCACAGTCAAGTGAATATTATTCATCACAGAGTGGAATCAGATTCCCAGCTCGGACAGAATACTCGTATCTCTGTGGATATTTTTTGCTCCACCGCACATTGGGATGAATCCCGATGAACACTCGTATGATTTTCGTATGACAAGTTATTTTTGATAAAAATTTGTTCTTCATGATTTGGTTATAAAAATTGCCATTACCAATCAATATTGCTTGCGGAAATTTACACATCGATATTGCCGTCAGTTTTGATGATTCGCGTCCAATTGAGTCTCACCTTTAAAATGATCCCACTGTGCACGTTGTAGGCGTTCGCTCTGTGCATCGTGCTCTAAATTAAATTTGCAGTGCCGTTCGGTGCGGAAATCCCGGCAAATGATGACCTCTGCGACGACGACGACAGAACGTCGACGTGTATTAGCGCATTGGATACATGATGGGAATTCGTTAATAAGTTATTCGGGAAAGCGTTGCTTGCGTACTGTTAGATTGATAAATCGCATTCTACTGTATGAATGCAACTCGTTAGCCTAATGAGATCAAAGTTGAGTGCAAGGCTGGCGATAGAACTTTGATTCTAAAACTATAAATATGGGTAGGTATTATATCTGTTTGGAGAGAAAGTGGAGGAAATGTACTTCAGTAAATTAGCTGAATGGCTGTTTAGGCTTTTTCGTAATTGGATACCGTGGATCTACACCATATGTTTTTTCAGGAACGGAGCGCATATTTTACAACTTGAATAAAATTATCCAACATGACAGCATTTTACGACCCTATTTGTCATAAGAAGTCGATATATAAAATTTAGGCGTAATCATAGCCGCCGCAGGCCGATACAAAAATTTAAAAAAAAGTCTTTCCTCTCCCTAGGAGTTTTTGCACAGAAATAATAATTGAGGGGACAACAAAATGTTGTCCGGAAATGTTGAGGATTTTCAAAACATTCTTTAATAATCCGAGGAGTTTTTTGATTTTTTTTTCATTTTAAGGATAAGCCTATCAGAATCCATAACGAAATTTTATCGCGTTTTCAAAAGCGCAACTGTCATCTTTATAATTGCAAGGATGACAGTTGTGCATTTCTTCCGTATCGTGTGGTGTGCCTTTGAAAACGCGAGAAGATTTGAATTGGGATTCCGGGTGGTTTGTCCCTAATATTTATTTTTTATTATCCCCGCTTCGACCATTTCGAGATCAGTAGGACCTAATTTTGTGTGACATACAAGCCCCGACATGTCATCCCTTGGACGAAAACAAAAGCTAGCGCGTGGCCCAATGCCGAACCGATAACTTGGTCGTTTGCTCTATCAGGTCGTTTGGCCACAATGGCCGAATGAACCATGTAACCGTCATTCGACTGGCTTGTGGTCGAAAATTGGAAATTTCTAAGCGGAGTGATTTGGTGTGTGTTGGTGTCATTCGTGTTTTCTATTGTTTTATGAAAATACTTCTTTCCGTAATGCTAAAGCAGGCCTGCCAAATGCACGGCCCGCGGGCCGGATGCGGCCCTTGACTCTATTTTTGTGGCCCACGGCGTATGAGAAAAAATATTTCATAACCGGCCCGCCAGCTGTGCTCTGTGGCTCGATATGTAATTCAATTATTTAATAGTAAATATTGTAAATTATTACTGTAAATTATTATATCTTCAACATGAGTGTCATTTTGGTACATCGAATTGGAAGACAATTATAAACAAGAACTCCATTTTATAGACGCAGACCAAAATTTTTAAAATCATTTGAATATCAAATAAATAATTATATTAAAATGGCTGCTTTGAGTGACCCCAAGAAACGAAAGGTTGCGATGTGGAACATCGAGTTTTCAATGAAGATTAGCAAGGGAAGTTTTTTCTCAACGTTGGCCAAAGGGGAGCTTGTTTGCTTAATTTGTTGAATGATCTGAAACAACATTACAAGAATACGCATTCTACGAAATATGATATTTACACTGGATCAACAATATCATAAAATTTTAAATAGCTACGAGGGTAAGGTGTCAATTAAATTTTAATTTCTATCATTGATTCAAATTATTGGTGGAACTGTGGATTTTCGAAGCAACAAACTCACTTCTCTCTTTTTAACCAAAGCCAAAACTAAAAGATTGTTTAAACGCAATAACATTGTTTTTAGTTTCTCTCCTAAGACTTTTTGGCTACTCGGGAAAAGAGAGAAAAAATAATGACAAGTGACATGGATAAGGATAAGGCTTAACAAGATTATTTGCAGCATTGGCTGCTGGGCTCGGACAACTATTGCTGATTATTCGTTCCTTTATTGATGGCTTAGGAGCTTGAGCAAGAGACGGACATCGATGCGCCTGAATGCAATGATAGCTAAAACTGTAAGGTCGTTCAGATTGAATTCCATGTTTCTGGTTCTACACTTAGAGCATTTAGCATTTCTATTTACTCAAATGGTTCAACTATTTAAAGTAAATATGTATTTCCACATCTTGAGTGGGGAAATTTTATCCAACATATTTTCTATTTTACCAATTCAACTAGTCGACCCATTTCAATACAAAATACAGTGTTATTTTACTTCGAGTTAGGGTGGTATCGAGATTTTACTCCCAAAATATGAAATACTTTTCATAACATGTAGAAATATGGTTTAGGGCCATTTGACAGAATGTCATTTGGTCGAATGCGGTTTTGCTGAATAGTTAAAATTGATTTTCTTATTAAGTGAATTGAAGAGTGGAGATGTTCGAAATGGATAGTGACAAGTGAAAAACGAAATGTTCGTGGTCAATACTTCTCACTGCTCACTTTTATCTTCTTATCAGGGAATCAATATTCGTGGAACGCCTAACAATATACCCTTTGTAATCAACAGAGTTTGTTACTGACAAACACACCTAGCGACAAACCTTTATCAGAACCCGAACACAATATGACAAGAATCATTTGCCTTGCATGCTCTGATATTTCCGAGAATACGATGCTAATATTGTAATCATTGTTCGATTCGAATATTTCCATAAAAGCAGAAACTATGATAGCATAAAACCAAAATTTGCCCTAGAAATGATGCAAAGTAACGGGATGACAAGTTAACAACAAGATTGTCTACTTTTTTGTTGCTGACAAATATTTTCGGATCTTTGTCATTATTATCTCCGAAGCTTTTGCCTTTCACTTCTCACTTCGTAGTTCTCCCTACAAAAATTTTTCATTTTCATTTTCTTAAGAAAATCAGGAAGGAAGAAAAAGAAATGATGAGATGGGATAAAGATTAAGTTAAAAAATCCAATTTTCACCTCACTTCTCAATCCTTGGTCCTCTTACTTCTCAGTTATCACTTCACTCTTCTCACTTTTCACTACTCACTTCGTACTTCTCACCATTCACTTGGCACTTCTCGCTCCTCACTCCTCACTTCTCACTTTTCACTTCACACTTTTCTGTTCACACTTTTTACCTTCCACTTCTCACTTTTCACTTCTGAAGCTTTTCACATCTTACTTCTCACCTCTCACTTTTCACTACTCACTATTCAATTCTTACACTTCTCACTTCACGTTTCTTTCTTCTCACTTTTCACAATTTACTTTAAATTTTTTGCTTTTCTTTTCTCAATTTTCGTTTCTAACATCTCACTTCACATTTCTCACTTCGAATTTGTCATTTCTCATTTCTTACTTTTAATTTCTCACTTCTCACTTTTTTTCCACCAAACACGATTTCATAGAAAAACACTAACAAAGTCTAGATCATGAACTGTCTGCTTCTATACCAGCTCCATTTCATTCAGCAATACTTTATCATTTGCAGCAGGGACTATGTCCAAGGGCTTGACGATCCCTCCCCAGGCCATCTGCGAGTTGTGGGGCTTGCCTAAGATGTGGTGGGGTTTGACAGTGGGCCTTGTTAAACCTCTATAAAAAGCTGCATGTATCCGCAGACCGCAAGTAGGCCCCACCAAAGCGACCGTGTGCCGCTCAAAGCGCACAAGCCCTGGTGTTAGGTGGGACGCTAAACAGCCCTGACACGACGACTCGACTCGATATAATCGGCAAAGACCTAGGCGACGAATACAGGATCACGATTAGATACAGGATCACGAACATGGAACTGCAAGTCGCTAGGTTTCGCAGGTTGCGACAGGATGATCTACGATGAATTACATCCCCGACGTCGTGGCGCTGCAGGAGATTTGCTGGACAGGACAGAAAGTGTGGAAAAGCGGGCATCGAGCGGCTACCTTCTACCAAAGCTGTGGCACCACCAACGAGCTGGGAACCGGCTTCATAGTGCTGGGTAAGATGCGCCATCGTGTGATTGGGTGGCAGCCAATCAACGCAAGGATGTGCAAGCTGAGGATTAAAGGCCGTTTCTTCAACTATAGCATCATCAACGTGCACTGCCCACACGAAAGAAGACCCAAGACGACGAGAAAGAAGTGTTCTACGCACAGCTGGAGTAGACATACGATGGATGCCCACTGCTGGACGTCAAAATTGTCATCGGTGACATGAACGCACAGGTAGGAAGGGAGGAAATGTATAGATCGATCATCGGACCGGATAGTCTGCACACCGTATCGAATGACAAATGACTTCGCAGCCTCCCGCAGAATTGTAGTCCGAAGTACTTTCTTTCCCCGCAAAAATATCCACAAGGCCACATGGAGATCACCAAACCAAGAAACGGAAAACCAAATCGACCACGTTCTAATTGACGGTAAATTCTTCTCCGACATCACGAACGTCCGCACTTACCGTAGTGCGAATATTGAATCCGACAACGGATTCAGTATGCCTACGCTCAAAACTCTCGACGGTGTACAACACGCGTTGAAGTCGGACGCCGCGGCTTAACATTGGGCGGCTACAAGACTGTAGACTAGCCCAAGAATACGCGCAGCAGCTGGAAGTGGCACTCCCAACGAAAGAGCAGCTAGGCGCAGCGTCTCTTGAAGATGGCTGGAGAGATATTCGATCCGTCATTGGTAGCACCGCAACCGCTGCACTTGCCCCACAGTGTTCCTGGATCAGAGAAACGACTAGTATGACGGCGAATGTGAGCAGTTAGTAGAAGAGAAGAATGCAGCATGGGCGAGATTGCTGCAACACCGCACGAGGGCGAACGAGGCACGATATAAACAAGCACAGAACAGACAAAACTCGGAGGAAAAAGCGTCAGCAGGAAGATCGAGACCGTGAAGAGACGGAGCAACTATACCGCGCTAATAACACACGAAAGTTCTATGAGAAGTTAAACCGTTCACGTAAGGACCACGTGCCACAGCCTAATATGTGTAAGGACATAAACGGGAACGAAAGAGCGAACGAACGAGCGTGAGGTGATCCAAAGGTGGCGGCAGCACTACGAAGAACACCTGAATGGCGATGTGGCAGACGAAGATGGCGGTATGGTGATGGACCTGGGAGAACGCGCGCAAGACATAATTCTACCGGCTCCGGATCTCCAGGAAATCCAGGAGGAGATTGACCGGCTGAAAAACAACAAACCCCCTGGGGTTGACCAACTACCAGGAGAGCTGTTTAAACACGGTGGTGAAGCACTGGCTAGAGCGCTGCACTGGGTAATTACCAAGGTTTGGGAGGATGAGGTTCTGCCGCAGGAGTGGATGGAAGGTGTCGTGTATCCAATCTATAAAAAGGGCGATAAGCTGGATTGTAGCAACTACCGCGCAATCACATTGCTGAATGCCGCCTACAAGATACTCTCCCAAATTTTATGCCGTCGACTAGCACCAATTGCAAGGGAGTTCGTGGGGTAGTACCAGGCGGGTTTTATGGGTGAACGCTCCACCACAGACCAGGTGTTCGCCAATCGCCAAGTACTGCAGAAATGTCGCGAATACAACGAGCCCACACATCATCTATTCATCGACTTCAAAGTCGCATATAATACAATCGATCGGGACCAGCTATGGCAGCTAATGCACGAACACGGATTTCCGGATAAACTGACACGGTTGATCAAAGCGACGATGGATCGGGTGATGTGCGTAGTTCGAGTTTCAGGGGCATTCTCGAGTCCCTTTGAAACGCGCAGAGGGTTACGGCAAGGTGATGGTCTTTCTTGTCTGCTATTCAACATCGCTTTGGAAGGGGTAATACGAAGAGCAGGGATTAACACGAGTGGTACAATTTTCAATAAGTCCGTCCAGCTATTTGGCTTCGCCGACGACATAGATATTATGGCTCGTAACTTTGAGAAGATGGAGGAAGCCTACATCAGACTGAAGAGGGAAGCCAAGCGGATCGGACTAGTCATTAACACGTCGAAGACGAAGTACATGATAGGAAGAGGTTCAAGAGAAGACAATGTGAGCCACCCACCGCGAGTTTGCATCGGTGGTGACGAAATCGAGGTGGTAGAAGAATTTGTGTACTTGGGCTCACTGGTGACCGCCGAAAATGATACCAGCAGAGAAATTCGGAGACGCATAGTGTCTGGAAATCGTACGTACTTTGGACTCCACAAGACGCTCCGATAGAATAGAGTTCGCCGCCGTGCCAAACTGACAATCTACAAAACGCTCATTAGACCGGTAGTCCTCTGCGGACACGAGACCTGGACGATGCTCGTGGAGGACTAACGCGTACTTGGAGTTTTCGAAAGGAAAGTGCTGCGTACTATCTATGGTGGGGTGCAGATGGCGGACGGTACGTGGAGGAGGCGAATGAACCACGAGTTGCATCAGCTGTTGGGAGAACCACCCATCGTTCACACCGCGAAAATCGGACGACAGCGGTGGGCCGGGGACGTAGCCAGAATGTCGGACAGTAACCCGGTGAAAATGGTTCTCGACAACGATCCGACGGGCACAAGAAGGCGAAGCGCGCAGCGGGCAAGGTGGATCGATCAGGTGGAAGATGACTTGCGGACCCTCCGTATTATGTATCTAAAACAGTTTGAGCTAACGTATTGATTCCGCTTATGAATATGGATACAATTAGGGCCAAATAAATTGATTACACAACGTTTTTTTTTTATCTCGACGACCCTGGAAGGATCGATTTTGCTTATCGAGCAGATATATTTAAATGAGCCATGTGTTTAAGTTCTTAAATATCTTATGAACGTTTTATTTGTGCCATCATCGTTTGCAATTTATTATATGGCAACGAATCTATCTGTGATAAAATAACAAAAAAGTTCAGTTTATCTACAATAACTATAATCATGAATCTATTCTAAATGATCAGATTGGATAATGCTTATATTTTTGTATATAAGAATATTCGTATACTATTTATTAAAAAAGAAGTAGCATAGTTCACATCACTTTCCATGATGAATCCAGATCTTTGTTTCTGATTACCCCCCAACTAACATAACTTCCTTCCCGTGGTTACTGTGGAGATGCAGAGGTATTCTCGTTCTCTAGTAGCAGCAATAACCACACACTAAAATTCCCTTCCTTTCCCAACTGACTGTAAGAACTTGGCCGGCGCCGTTATTGATCAAAATAAGAAATGCTGAAATGTGCACTTCGAGAATAGATAGCAAATCCCAACCACTATTCACTTGGATTGAAATGCAATTTGCACCAGTTCTGATCAATCACGGAGTAGCAACCAGTACTGCAATTTCTCATTTTCATTTTCAACTCGGTAAATTAAAGTAAATATGATTAATTTATCGGCTAGTCATTATTCTTTGCACATATCAATTGAAAGAATTTTTAAAATTTAAATTTTAAAACAAAGCACAACTTTATTTCATGAGTGCTTTTCATGCAAAATTGATCAAAGAACCCACGATTCTTTCATCTGGTCGCCTGAGATAGAAAAAGACCTTTGCTCTCTGTCTTTTGATGATCACGATCTTTTGCAATTCTGGTAGCAACCATTGATATGTACAGTCAGTCTAAGCTCTAAGCTAAGCTAAGCTAAGCTATAATCTGTAATCTGTAACAAAACTCGTAAAAAAAAACTGTACCTTTCCAGATAAATCTGCACAACACTGGTTGCAATAGATTGCGGTCATGTGAATTTATGAGATTGACAATCGCCCTCGTTTGATTGGTTCATCGTTCAGAAAACTATCCATCAGACAGAGTATGATTTAGTTTTTTTTTGTATTTTTAAGTATACTAAAATATTTTTAATGCTACGTCAAAGTTGTCGGTCGGTCACTTCGATTGACTCCACTATTGGCTACTCTTGTTAGTACCTGCGACAGTGCATCTTCCTAATTAATCGTGATTTGGAAAGCACCACGAAAGCTTAGCCAATTTTTCACTCTACCGTTAAAGGAATAAAGGCATTGTGAATTTAGTAATTAGGGGTTTGGTAGGGCGTAGCGTAAGAGAAAGCATCAGTTGCGTGATAATTCAATGCATGGTCAGAAAGTCGTTGACATCAAATTAAAGATTTACGAAATCCAATCGCGTTATCCGATTAGAAGCGTTTAAACACATAATATACATGTATTCACTTCTGCTTCTCTTTCTTCTTTTTGCAAGCATTTTTCTTTATTTGTTACATATTTGGATTTTGATGTCATTCAATTCTTTACTTGCCTTTCTTTAATTTGCGACCTATTAGCGCAAATCTCCTGAGATAGCGTTCCCTTGCTCCAACCGCTAAGCAATCTTCGGTCGATCACGTTGTGCATTGAAGCTTTTAACGAACGACTCCATGTTAGTCATGAAATCTAACACAATTCTCCCCCTCGCACACTACAACCATTAACACCTCATATTCAGCTTTTGATTGTATTAGGCTTCTCAAAATATAAACCCGTCACGATGTTTGACCTCATAGTGCTATCATGTTTGCTTCCCAGAATGGAATATAGCGTGAATTTGCACTTACTGCAATCTAGATCCTGGAAATGCTACCTTCTCAACCTCTAACGTCTAGCGCCTCTTGTCCGCTCCCAGCGTGGCCTAACAACAACTAAAATCTGCATTGTTGCAATGTAATCCAATTCCCCATGAACCGCCGACAATT
Organism: Armigeres subalbatus; assembly: GCF_024139115.2. NCBI lineage: Eukaryota > Metazoa > Arthropoda > Insecta > Diptera > Culicidae > Armigeres > Armigeres subalbatus. The sequence goes on along the minus strand of NC_085140.1, from coordinate 13,326,555 downwards.
CGGAGGTTCCCCCTCCCCATTTCCCCACGTCGACCGTCTCTATGTCTCTATACCGCCGTCGGGGAAATGATGGAAAATTGTTATTATAATGAATGTGTAAAGTACTCCCTCGTATTTCGTTTGTGTTTATTGTAACAAGGGGATTATCGTTACTCGCTCCCAGCTGCATGCTATGGGTGCCGGTGCAGTCGACGGTTGCAACACAGTGCGCAGTTTGTATCGAATCCATCCGTCTACTCGACGTATAATAACCAGACCGCTTCAGTTCACCAACTATGGAGTTGGCAGGAACTCGGTCGAAGGCCCCGGGAGTGGGTCGGGAGGTGGTGAGGGTAATAAGTGACAAAGGATTACGTTGCTAGTGGTGGAAAAGCGGCCTTAAACTACATTGGCACCTCCGTGCTGAATTGGTAGCAAACGATGTCGTACCGAGTTGCATCGTTATTATGGTAATGTTGATAATAATAATGATTGTTATTATTATTTCGGGATTACTCCAAATTGGGATTATGGCTCGGATTATTCAATTAAAGCCCAAACCTGACAAAAGTCTATCAGCAGAGGGGCGGTTGATTCCTTTGAATTGTATGCCGATAGTTTTCGAGGAAAACTGCCATCAACCCATTCTGACAACACTACCGGACGATTTCAGTCAAATTGTACGGTTTATGGGAATGTTGCGCGTTCAATTGATTTTCCTCCGAAGCAACGCAATGCAAGTGCTCTGATACTGCAGCGTTAATTAATTCCTCGGATAATCATCCTATAATCACTATTGAAGCCAAATTCCACATAGCTCAATTTGTACTGTGTTATTTATTACAGCTGAAATCTCATGGCCAAAATCAACCATTGCTTTGTGGTGAAATTTCGTATTAGCTACATTGACGTTAGAATGTGGGTTTATTGATTTTGAATTATTGACGACAAATTTATAATCCTTTATCGAATATTTATAGGATGATTGCAGGCTTTAGCAGGTGGGTTGCCATTCTTGGGAAGGATTGTTATCTATCAAATTTCCCGTAATGAGTGACAAAATACATACATTTGAGATGCGGTATGAACCAGTATGCGATGCATAAAAAAATATGATAGGATTCGGCACATATGTAATTCAAAAATATGATATTTGTGGCTTACTGCTTCATTTAGATGCTATTTAGGTTCAATTTTGGATAGCATCTTTACTGCCAAAAATCGTTAAAATAAGTTGACGTCTAGCTAACGGATAAAACATTTTTCACTGCTGACTTTTCTTAAAGAACAACGCAATGCGGAAGCGCTTTCCTTTTTATGTTGTGCAAACAGGTGCAGATGATAGCAGTGTTATATTATGAAAAGTGAAAATTATTCGAACCTTATTCTCTATGAACTGGGTTTAGAATTTAGATTTGAGATTCAAGCTGCACTTGCTTGTTTGAATCTGATACAATATCGTTGACGATGCTTTGAACGTCAAATTGTTGAACGATTTCTATTGGGAATCATCACATGGAGATTATTAGGCTAACTGAGTTATAACGATGATAGATCTAAATGAGCACAGTTAGCTCATAAGCTTTGTCTAAAAATGATGACTAAACCACACGACAGGTCAACATCAATTCTGTTGCCATAATCGTAACATGATACATGCTATTTATATTGTTACGTACGAAACGAAGTTATTATGTTTAAAACACAGTGCTCAAATAACCACAATGAATAAATTTTGATTGTCTTTATGTGCGCGGCTGGGAATGATTATTTGTACACTTCGCAAAATATTTAAACCAAACCACTGCTCCATAATTACACGACCGTTGAAAAATGTTCGTTCAATTTTAATGTAATGCTTCGCATTGGAGAGGGGTTCATTGTTCCACCAAATTGTCACACATTATTATTTGCGCTCCATACAAGCGTGACCAATTTTTGCGAAAATTTAACCGAATTCCGAACGACGACCCACCGACTATATTTTGCGGTTGACTGCCCCAAAATACTCGCGGTTGCTGTCAGATCATCTACCTCTTTGATTTGGCTTTGTGGTGCAATTTGAATTGCGCTCTATTCTGTTCTAACGGAGCGATAATGCAGGACGGCGTCCTATGTGTAGGTGTGCGGGATAAGCTTTCAAGCTTATCAAAATTTAATTTAATTATTTTCGTTTTAATTAATCCACCCGTATTTAAGCCGGTATTTGTAATTGCATTATATGGTTTGAATGCGAGCCATCCACAGCAGTAGGTGCATTCATTTATTCGTGAAGCGAGGCGAGGTGATGGATATTGACGGAATATTCTATTTCTTTTAGAGGTACGGATATATTTTATTGGTATTCTATCGAAAATCTGATGTTTTTTTTGTTTCAACCATAGACGGTACGTAGCACTTTTCTTTCGGAAACTCCCAGTGCGCGTTAGCCCCCCATGAGCATCGTACAGATCTTGTGTCTGTAGAGGACTTCTGATCTAAAGAGCTTTTTGTAGAATATTGCCACTGAATGTTGTGCGATATGGATTGGATGACATCAACGAAAAGTAGCTCTAAAATTGAACTGGAGGGCGGTGTACTGGAGCTAATGAACATCTTCAATATCGCCCGACATGATAGAAGTCGGAAGTACCGAGACCAGCTGTACCTCGAGCACCTAGAACACGGATCAATGAAGGACCTGAAGACCATCGAAGTCAACACCATGGTTGAGTGGTACAAATACAAGTCAGTGCTTCAATTGCTTCCAGTTCGTGCATGGTATCAGGAACTGCCGTACGATGCAACAAATGCAAAGACAATCATCCAACAGTGCAATGTGAGTTAAAGGAGGATGCAGACACTAAATGTGCAAACTTTGGGGGAAACGTTGAGCCATCACCTGCAGTAGAAGCTGCTCCAAGAGGACGGATTTTATGGCGATCCTAAGACGAAGTTAGTTCCAGTTCCTACCCTCCTTAAACAGAATTGTTCATTTTGCTCTCCCCCATCTGGTAGTCGATCCCAGTTTTCTTACCGCTTTTTTCGCTCACCGTTTCCTCAACCTAGATTCCGGCAGTAATCTCAAAAGGAGTCGCCATCTGACTTTCAACTGTGGATCAACTTGTAACAATCTTCTCGCAACTGGATATTCGAATGTGTGGGTCTTCTTCTTCTTCTTCTTCGTTGGCATTACATCCCCCACTGGGACATTGCCGCCTCGTAGCTTAGTGTTCATTAAGCACTTCCACAGTTATTAACTGCGAGGTTTCTAAGCCAAGGTTACCATTTCTGCATTCGTATATCATGAGGCTAACACGATGATACTTTTATGCCCAGGGAAGTCGAGACAATTTCCAATCCGAAAATTGTCTAGACGGGCACCGGGAATCGAACCCAGCCACCCTCAGCATGGTCTTGCTTTGTAGCCGCGCATCTTACCGCACGGCTAAGGAGGGCCCCAAATGTGTGTGTGCAAAACCCGATTCGATCGTGTGATCAATTGGAACGGTTGCTCTTTCAAAGGCAAAGTCATCGATCAATTTGATTTCCTCATCGAGAAGGAATTGGCTTTGATTACGGCGACTTATCTCAAGCCAGATTTAAGTGTACACTGTACACTGTACACTAGAGTGATTCAAATTTTGACTTTTTCGCTCCCCTATGCTTAAACGATGACATTTGCTGTTTTATTAATCCTCCTAAATTTTTAGCTGATTTGGATGTAACTAGACTGAGCACGAGCAGTTTGAAGTTTGTATGAAAATTACTATGAAAACAGTCACTTTCGTGGAAAACCGTTCCGTAACGTTACTCATTAAGTTCTAAAAATATACGACATTATTGGCAACATAGAAAATGTTGCAATGAATCTGGTCGTCTTTGTTGCGAAACGATTCTGTGCTTGTAAGAAAAGTAATTGGGGAAATACTGAATCGTGGTAAATTCAATTTAACACGTAAAAGAATAACATCAATATCAATAATGAACATTTTTGTTTTCTTTATAACTTTGCTTACAAAAGTCAGATCGCTTCGTAACAACAACTGTAACAATAACTAAGGAAGTATTCTATGAAGTCATCGGGCCGATTACATTTGAATATTTGATGGCTTGCAATACGGAACGGTCTTTTGCTTTAGTGACGATTTCTATAGTAATTTCCATACAAACTTCAAACTGCTCGTGCTCAGTCTAGTTACATCCAAATCAGCTAAAAATTTAGGAGGATTAATAAAACAGCAAATGTCATCGTTTAAGCATAGGGGAGCGAAAAAGTCAAAATTTGAATCACTCTACTGTACACTTTCCGGATTTCAAGGCAGTGAGACGCAATCGGCCGAACTCCAGGGGAGGAGGTTTGGCTTTTGCACTCTGGAAAAGCATTAACAAACTGTCGCTTGTTGGAGGACTGGTAGCGAGTCATTTTTTGTGACTAAATTCACTAAAGTCACTATTTTACGAAAAATGGTTACTAAACTCATTATTTTCGCACCGCCGATTGTAAAAAAGTTCAAAAGAAAAATCATTTGTACCTATTATTATCATCAATTAAATCAAATGTAAATCTGGTAGCATTAAAAGAAATTTGGGGAAAAAAACCCAAAAAAGAACAAACGGCTGTATGTGACCCTAAGTACCATCCGGTGACTAAAACAGTGAAAACAGCTTTGGTGGCATCACACGACAACGCCAATGTCGAGCGAGATTTCTCTACGACAGGTAGCTAGAAATTAGCTTCAATAGGCCGGCGATGACAGAATACATTTAAATCGTTTATAATTGTTAATCCCGCCTTCTGATCCTTCGGGATCGATTAATAGTCTCGAAAAAATAATTAAGATGCAAGATATGTCAGAAGTAATTGAGGCTCAGGCCAGGCCAAGATGAATACACCACTAGGTGTTCCAATCTGCCAAATTCACGATTCAGCCATCTTGGATTTTAGTATGGGAGAGCCAGCCAGTTTGTTTATATTTTGCACCGAAAATGAATTTTTCACCCCCGCCTTCTTCTCGTCCATAAACTTGGCAGGTTGAAACACCTAGCTGTGTATTCATCTTGGGCCAGGCTAGATGGCATTTTGACCGTGTGTGAAAAACAGGCTTTGCTAAAGCGAGTTGCGTTGCGTACCAAGTGCGGGCGATCGTGGAGGAAAAAATTGGCTTAATTACAGACTTCTTTATCTTTATAAAAAAAAAGTAAGGATGTGGCGCTGTGCTGCTCATTTTTACTAACGGGGTGTAAACTTAGTTTGTTTTTACAGTACTTAAGGTCAATTTGGGATGAATAAAAAAAAATCGAGTCTGTATCATGTTCAAAGTGTGTTTGGTGTGTGTAGGGAAACAGGTGGTAAAATGAACACGTTAAGGAATTGCGCTGAATTCAATCATAAAATGAGGATAATTTGCTAATTTTACCACTTAGACAAACAATTTAACACATACTCTTATTGTACTGAACAATTTTTTCGCTAATAAACATTTTTTCATAAAGTTTTTCTTCGAAATAAAAATCAACGAAATTTCGTGTGTACAAAAATAGTGCGGGTAAAATGAACGCTTCTAAAAGCCTAACATTATATTTTCATTTTTTAATTCCTTTACCGCCAATATAACCAATTTAGGCTTTTGAAAAATCTGGTATATCTTTTGAAAAACTCTTAATTATCAAAATGAGAAAAAGAAGAAAAAAAGTTTTGGAATATCAGTTATTTTGAAACTAAATTTAGATAGGTATTCAAAGTTTTATCTTGGTTATTTGATATGGCTTGTTTCTTGAACTTCCGCTTTACAATTGCACATCTTTTATTACAAACTAGTCGAACCATCCCGATCTTGCTCGGGTTGGTTTTCTTCGACTTGTCAATCGTTTAGTTGATTGCATCGTCGCACTCTAGATCGATTTTATTTCAAGTTTGATGGTTTTCTTCAAAACTCATGAAATCGTAGCATTTTTACATTTGTTCGAGTTTCCCAGCAAAATGTTCTATTTTTTCATATACATAAACACAGCTGATCTCAAGACGAATCGATTAGTGAGGAAATCTTGCAAATCGGTCAACCCGTTTGCGAGTTAAATCGTCAGGAAGGAAATCTCAATTCATTTTTATTATATAGAAATATTTGTGAAAGTTTGATATAAGTGTTCATTTTATCTGCATACATGCCAGCTCAGGTACCTTATTTCATTTCGAGGAAAACTTGTGGATGGTTAACATACGCCTAATTAGTATTTTAATCTAAATATAGCCAACTGTTTATTTTACCACCTCTTTCATTACATTTCTAATTCCCACTGGCTGGCAGTGATGTTATGGAAAAAAGCTGACTGTATTACAGTCCGATTTAGTCCGGGAGTCAGAAAGTGCTAGCTCTACTGCAGCTCCAGTGACCCATTTCATACTACCTGGTATTTCATGAAAAATCCGATGTCACTTTTACTAACAATAAGTCCCGCCTGTTTATGCTACCATTATCAATTGGATAATGGACCCATAAACAAACTTTCGGATAATAAAATCCAGTTTTTCATATGAAGAGGAGAAGAAGCATAAAGAAGAACAAACAAATTGAAACAATCTCACCAAATCTGTAGCATTAGTAATAAGCTGGAAGCCGGCTTCATAGTACTGGAAAAATGCACCAACGCATTATTAGACCGCTTCTTCAACCATGATACGGACCCTCAATCAGCAACGCTTCATCCGACCTTTGCCACTCTTTTTGGCTTGGTTATTATTCACTTCAGGCGGATGCTGAATCGGCTTCCTTACGGTTCAGCTTCGGTAGTATGAACCCGACCAGAACACGTAGATGGGACGAGCTTGTTAACCACTTCGCGGTGTTTATTTATAAATCTCACTTTTCACAACGAATTATTCCCTAAATACGATTAAAAGCGAAACTCATTTCTATTAAATTTAGCCAAAAAATCTAAAAACATACAAATAAAAATTCACGGAAGTAGTTTTTCGCATCCATTTCGCTTAACAACCTACTTCGATCCCCACAATCTTAATTTGTTGTCATTATTCATTATGATACGTTCAAAGGATGTGACAATGAATCACATACAGTGGTTGGTTTCCTACCCGCCACTGCCGTATCCAGGCGCTAACGTATATACAAAAATAGCCAGCATGACCACCTGAAGTTTGTATGGCGAAATACATTTGACGCAGATTTTCTCAACAGCAGGAACTTTTCAAGAAAATCTATTTGGTACCAGTTATGTAGGAAGGTGTCTGCTACTAGGGAGCGGGACCATTTGGGCAGCACCCCATATTCCCGTCTGCAACGTTAATAACTCGACCGCGTTCCAACCAAATGGCTTGATTTTTTGTACATCACTAGATATCGACCAGGAACTAACCATGTACCAAAAAACAAGTAATTAGGTTTTAATGCACTCGAGTAATAAACGTTGCGGACGGGAATAGGGGGTGCTGCCCAAATGGTTTTCTACCCTATGCCTACCAAATATTTTTTTGATTAAGATGATTATTTTCGAGATATTAAACTTTAGATGGCTTTCGCCATACCGATTTCCGAAAGTTAACTCCTAGTGTGGTGCTCAAAGTAGGCGATGCATTGAGACTGCAAAATTGTAAGTTCTTTCACATTATTTGTTAAATAATGCAAACTCGCTCATTCCTAGCTCCTACACAGAACCGTAAGAAAGTCCAACATCCTCCCAATATGGGCATGGGTGTATAAACCAAGTTTTATTTAAGAAACATGAAATTTATGCCGATTTCATAGATGATCTATCGACAAAAGAAGATAATAAAATTTGCTCCGCCTAACATTGTTTTTATTAAAATATTTTTTGAAATATAATTCAGAAATATCATATTTTAATATAGAGATTCTGTTTTGAAAAATATAGAAAGGATACCTCAAATAGCTAATGTGGAGGTGAATTAATTGGTCGGATTTAAAGAATCTAAAAGAGAAGATTGTCTGTCATTTGGTCTTCCATTTTTATTGACTTTTTTTTACTAAATTCTCCCATTTAGAAATTATAGTTTGCTACATTTTCTGGATTTCTAATCAGAAAATCATGGTTCTCTTTGAGCTGATATTAAAGATCATCATCACAATGCTGTAGAACTTACTTCAAAATCGTTTGAAATTCAACAATGATTTTGTGTAACAACTTGTAATTCACTACCTGTTAACCTGTCGCCACGTTGATACCTTTACGTAGTGTGTAACGAAATAAGATTTACCATGGTCACACTGCTAGCTTCTGGCTGACCCAACAAGTACTTTCCCCAATATCGAATTCCGTGGTAGTTATGAGGGTGTCGCAAAGTCGATGACCCTCTTGCCAAGCTCTCTAGTTATGATAATGATGGGCGTGGTCAGGAATAGTAATTTTCATGCTTTTGTTATTTTTGTCTATTCTTGATTTAGGTAGCCATATGACCACCAAGCCCGTTATTAGCGTTTTCACTCCGTAAATAGTAGAAAACAGTTCAAACAATGAATTGTTCGGCAGAGTTGTAGATAAAACATTGCGCTAAAAGCCCACGGCCACCATTCAAAATATTTGGAAATTGAGCTTATTAACAAACTTCGAAATGATCGAAACCTATCGAAACCATCCTTCGTCATTCTTCCTATTGGTATTTCGGTATTTCTCTTTTCGTGTCCCTCACAAGACAAAACCAATAATAGCACATCAGATACTTTTCGAAGTGACATAGTCAAACCTGAGTTGGCAGCCAAGCCAGACCTATTCATCATCAACACGAACAACCACATCTCGCAGCCAATCGTTTATCAGGAGCTTGGTTGGGACCACTTCTTGGTTATGTACGAGATCGGCTCAACAACTATTTCGACAATACTAACTCAGCAAACCCGGGACGATTTCAGTTTTTTTCATCTATACAAACGCCAATTATGACGCGTATCTTGAAACCTCTGAGGACATCGAGCTGCAGCAGCGCTTCATAGAACATTGTACCAAAGGCCCAATAATTGGTGGAATTAAATGGACTAAAAATGGACCACTAAAAAGAGCTCATCATATTTTTTTCGATTTTTTTAAATTATTATTATTGTTTTTATTATAGAGATTTGCAGCCCTCGGTTGGGTCATCTTAGGAGGTCGAAGCTCTCCCAGACTGTGCAAATCCGTTCAGGAAATTAACGAAAATTTTACTACCGCTGATTAAACAATAATGGCATTAAGAATCGCTTGACAATTTCTGCAGAGAAGGCCGTTGCACAGTGTCTAAAATTGTGTTTTTAGCGCGTTCATTTAATAGTACCTTTATTATGCAATTTAGCGTAATGTTGTCTTCGAGACATTTTATCAGTAAGGTAATGCGCTTCTTTGAAGGTATTCAGCTTATTGATCAATTCCCTTAAAAGTGAGATGAAAAAACCCAACTTAATTCACCGAAAAGTGATACTGCCTTTCTCGCATTTAGCCAAGACACCAACCTTATATGGTTCAATCGAGGGCTCAATGAACAATTTTCTTAATAACTTTTGAACGCAACGGCCAATCGTCACAAAATTCAATAGTGATCTACAAGGGCTTACCACCTTTCGATTACTATATGAAAAATTGTCTAATGTTTTACTTTGTTTTTGTGCACACACATACATACACACGGACAGACAGACATGTGCTCAGTTCGTCGAGCTGAGTCGATTGGTATATAACACTATGGGTCTCCGTGGCTTATGTAAAAAGTTCGTTTTCGGAGTGAAATGATAGCCTTTCGGTACAACTTTGTTGTACGAGAAAGGCAAAAAATTATGATTCCACTTCACAACATATAAGGTATGATTCTTCATAAAAGCTGTAACAAAAGTTCTCCTGATAAATTTTGTCGAACACATCAAGTTCGGAATTCCGTTACTTTTGGAGATATTTTACGTTTTATGCTGACAACCCCTTGAAAATGGACTTTTCATCATATTTTTTTCATTTCCATTTCCACATTTTTTGCATGTTCTAGAAAGTTTCTGGTATAAATACGCTGTTTGGTGGCTATTGCGACTTAAAACTTGTAAAATAAAAAAGTTATAACAGTTTTATAGGATTTTTAGTCATATTTGTTTAACTGCAACTTGACAACGGGCAAATTGTGGCAGTCAATCTTATACACATAACAAAGTACAATTAATGAACTTTAATTAACATCAACATCAATATACATATCCTACTATGCAAAACAAAATCAATCTTAGGAGTTAATGAATCAGCGGACCATTCGTCTCCATATACTTGTATGCTTATACGTCGAACATGTTCAAAGCTTGTTGGCATAAAAAGATTTATTGCTCCAAAAATAATTAAATTACGAACTTGGTGTCTTCGACAAAGTTTTTCAGGAGAACTTTGTTTTGGTAAGTTTTGGTAACAAAGCACCTCTCGACGATTTTTAATTAGTGTCTCCGACTCAGCTACTTCGCATCGTCCTAGAAGTAAGCAAAAGTCATTCCTTTCCGAAAAATTTACATTTATCTCTTTCCTTTCTTCCCAGCTATCTGGTAACGATCATCTATAACTAACTATCAGAAAATGACATTTCGGGTCTCAATCAGTGGATTGATTTCCAATTCGTACGACAGCATCGCAATCCCAATAGTGGAATGAGCCAATGAGAACATCTATCTTTGCTAAATCAAACCGTATCGAATGCAACGTTTTAACTACACTGGATTCTGTTTTTACACGATATACATTTTCTCAATTTCCCACTCATCCTAAATGTTTAACGCATATTAATTATCATGTGATTTTTCTTTGATTTATTCCGGATTTTTTTGAAACATGTTGCGATGATTTTGGTGGTAAATACGATCAAAAATACGAGCGGAAAAAAATCGTGTAAAAACAGAATCCTGTGTACTTCCACTAATCAAAAGAAGATCGCCGTTGTTTGTGAAGAATATATAAACTGGTAGTTCTCCCTGTAATCCCTGTAATAATCAAACGGAATACCGGTTTGATAGAGCTGCGCAAAAACACACCTCCCCCGAAACTCCAGCGAATACAGATTTTTTTTTTACGGTACGATCTTCTGAGGTCCAAATTGAAAGTTAAACTACTTATAGGTATTTACTGTTAATGAGATTATATAACATGTCATGATGGTTAGTGATTTTAATGTTAACATAAAAACGAACATTGTTTCAAAACATGACATTGAAATAGAAAATAAATAAGATAATATTTTCATGTCATTGAAACAGCTTATTCGAATCAGTTGCATTTATACACAATAAATGTGCTTCATAAAAGTAATGGCATGGATGCAGTAGAATCAGGAATTAATATCGAAACACTCAAACGTAGCCAAATGATTCTCTGGTTGCATCTTACTCTATATGGTGTCCACAAATGCGATCTCATTCAAAGTTCAGTAAATATTACGGAGTTAGTCACATTTCCTGCGTCCGTTCCGTGTACTTACTTTCTGCACTTTTCGCGGGCGGAAGGCAGGTTGCTGGGCAAGCTTTCGGCGCTCTTCATTCTCTAATTCCGATTGTTTCTTGACGTCCGCTGGTGGCCATTTCTGATCTCCGCGCATGTTGGTACCGCCTGAAATAACGAAAAAAAAAGAAAAGAATTCATAAATGTAATGAGAGAAAATTTTAATGATTCCGAATGGGGTGCGACGCATTGCAACTCAGAGGAGATGCTGTCGCTTCATTCGGGTCTTCGGTGCTAACGACTAACGAGTACTGTGTTTTTTTATTTCTGCTTTACAGAACGAGAAACGGGATTATGAATGGAATTGTTTGAAATATTGTTACGTGTCAAGTGTCATCATTATTGCAAACTGTTTGAGGTTTATCAGTAGATCAAAGAGATCTGGTCCTGTTATTCAACTTCAGTAACATGGCTTTCGATTGGGAATTTCAAGTACCTAAGTACTCTGCAAACGACTGAATTATGCAACTTTGTACAGAATCAAAAAAAGATTCATCTCCATAACGAATGACGTGATCGTTATCATGGCTGGAGTCGAATTGGTTTTCGGTGTTCCCATCTCCAAACTGAATGAGGGATTTTGCGCGCTCGAGCATTAGTTAGGTGTTGAACGATATTTATGGCAGTCGTTATTTATTTATTCAAAGCCGTAAACGATTTCGAATGGCCTTTTTTTCGGGGTGCTTCTAATCCTTTCGCTGTACATTTATAATGATGAAAAAAGTGTCTGGCTTCGGGATCGGGTGTCCTTGCCCAATCAGGTGCACGTCGTGTGTCGATCTGACGGTGTCGTCGAGTTTTGGAAAATTAATAGCCCCATTTTTACGCTGCTATCATTTCAATTTCTGAACATTAATCTCACCATCGCATCGACCACCAACGTCATCGTCACCATCAGGCGCCTTTTTGGCGACGGTTTTGGTTGCAGGGTTTCATTTTGGTTGGAATGCGTATAGAATGACATTACAATTATTTATCGCGTATCGGTAAAGTGAAGCTCGTGGCGTGGTATCATAAAATATGCCCTCGTTGGCAATGACAACACAATACGAGGGCGATTCACGCCAAGGAATTGATCAGATTGAGATGTATGGAGATTGATGGTTTATGGTCGGGGATAATGGCGATGGCAACAACGCCTTAACGCTGTTATGTGAGCGTCTTGGATGCCAGGTCAATTCATTTTCAGTATATATATTTGAATACAATATATTCTTTATTTTATGCGTTGGCGGAAGAGGCGTAACCGAGACTCTTATATGGCAAATGAAAGCTATTTTTGGTAACAATGGGTGGAAAAATACGCTCCCAGTAGACTGGAGTTGGTCATTAATATATGTAGAAATTGAACAAATTCAAAAGCGCAGCAATGGATCTCAAATTATTCCATTGTTTGTATGCAATATCGCAACAATAGTTTATAATATGTAATACAATAATTATTATCAATAAAATAATACTGTAGTTTCGAACTGGTTCTGTATTTTTATTAAAATTAGAGTAAAAAAATCGGACCCCAATGTAAGAAACAATATTTATATTTTTATCGAATGCCGCTTTATCAGGATGCTTTTTTCCCTCATAGGTAATAGACATGTTTATTTTTTCAGCATATCAAGCTATTAGAGCGTAATTAAGGCGGATTTGTTTTAGATCGCGCAGGAATGGTGTTGATTTAATACTTATTATTAACACGAATTTCAAAAGGTAATATAATATTTTTAATCATATTAATAGCTTATATATGAATATCTCCAAAAAAGTCGTTTTAATTGTATCTGATTTCATTTATTCTGATCAAAATCGCACGCCTTCAATTTTTTTTTGGCAAATATAGTTACGTTTCTGTTTTAATAGAGAAATGCACTCGACTACAACTTTCAATGTGGCAAATTGATGGATACGTCAACAGAAATAGAATCGCAACTTTGCGTGACGGGTATCGACGAAAGCCGCTCAATTATTCAGCCTGATGAATGTAAAACTATCCAGGTGAAACTATCTCTCAAGCAGCACTTGTCGTGTTTGTTGATCCTGAATGGGATTGATTTCTCCGCCTCGTATTCCACGTCCGCTCGAAAACAGCAGCTCGCAGATGATGCGCTACTTGTTATTATTGCAGAAGAACTAGCAGCAGTTGAGGATTGGAACGTCACTCCAACTGTTTCGATCCATTGCACCGCCAAGTTGAGTTCCATTCACTCCCGGCTCTAATAGGTTGTGTGAACATTTTCTCGCTTCCATGAACGGATATTCTGTATAAATCATCAACTCTCAACAACCGACAGTGGACCAGGAGCCGCTCTGTATTGTCAATTGGACTCTGAGAATGTGAATTCTGGGTTGGCTTTCGTTCACTCTTGCCCCTCACACTGCAGATGTAATGGCCCGACTGGTGTTTTCATTCCGGAGCAACATGATAATCTCTAAGCCAGTCCTATTCAATAGATGAACCTGGACCATGTTATCGTACTTCACTGTTTTTGTTGTATTTTTAATGACCTCCACCGAACAAATAGTGCATCATCATCCTTCGCGGATAATTCCCAAGCAAGGTTGCTTCTATAACGGACGGTGCGTGAATGAGAGATTTTTAAGAATTGTTCAAATTTGTCGAAATGGTCTTTAATTTGCAATTTTATCAATTCAAGGAATAGTTCCCTGTTTGGTACATTACTTCTTTTGCACTTGAAACTACAATTTCACGGCACATTATCCATGCGCCGTTCATAGAGCCTTTAGAGTTGCTATCCCAGCTGATGTTATCTTCCGAGCAATTTCATTCTCACCATTCATTTCACCTCGACACTCGGTACACGGTCTCTGCATATGCACAGTGCACATAATGGTGGTGCATCGTGTCGAGAAAATCATGTATATTGAATGGGACCAAATTTAAATACAAGCTTTTCAACTTTTCCGACATTCGGGAGCCCAGCGTACGAGCTCTGCTGCTCTCTCTAGCATTGCAAATGCAACGAGGAAGGTTTCGGAATATCGGCTCAATGTTTCAGGTGCTGTTTCTCGGATTTTTTTTTGTAAATCAATCTCTTGGAAGCCAAATTTGAATGCGACAGTGATTTCTAACGCGAGGTGCAATCATCGGAATGAATTCATAATGGGAAGCCGGCACTTTCGTTGCAATTTGGAATGATCAAAACAACGTCGATGAGTTAGAGCGTATTTGAAGAGACATGTTTTTGTACTTGTAGTTTCATGATGAAGATTTTATGTTAGATATCTGGATGAGTAGAAATTTCTAATTGGATTGGCTCTGCAAATGTTCCATTAAGTTTGGTATCGAACAAACTTCCGAATATTGAAACAAACTTCCAGAAGAAAATATTGCTATCTGACAGGATAGAAAGAAAAGTCCACTCGATTCATTCTGTAAGTTAAAGTAAAAATATATAATAATAAATACCCCTTTATGTTATATTTAATATCAGTAAAAAAATCTGTATTACACTATCACAATATTTCGCATGACTTCGTATCATCATGCTCTCTGAAGCACCCTTAGATTATGATAATGTTCCATCCATCTCTAGTAGATGAAACGATTTTGATTCACATTTGCATAAAGCTGCCCTTTTTTCTATTCGATGGCACCTTCAATGCATTTGAAACTTGTCACAATCAACGAGGTGTACGTTTTCTATCATCGAATAGCAATGCATGCACTTGCCTTCAGCACACATCCACCGGATGTGTCGCTCGCCGACTCGCTTTTTTCCACCAGCATCACACCTAAGTATGATAACTCCTTATGCTTGGGAAATACCTGCACGTACGCCTCTTTGCTCTCTTTCACAATGTTGTCACCGTTTTGCGACGTCGTCTCCAGATGTGTGTGAAATCTTATGGAAACTTATTTTCCCCATGTCAGCGTACTCGCCCTCCCGCGGCCACCTATGGCCTATCGATAAGCGTAAAAGAATCATCGAAAAGTGTTGTTCGATTGTTGAATCGCCTTCGAGTGAAATTTCATAGCTTTGTGCCGATCTTTTACAGGGAGTAAGTACTGAAAGGTTGTAAAACCACTTTTTTATTTCGTTCGACTCAGTTGATGAGATGCAAGTTTTGTTGACATTTCTTGAATTTGTAACTGTAACGCATGTGGAAAAAATACATCCATTTAATACCCTTAATAGTGATTTTTTTACGCTTCTTGCATACTTTATGCCGGACGCGAAAGGCACCTGGATTACTAGGTGAACTAATTTTGGTTTTCTTTCCATAAAGCTACCGGTTCTTCAGAGTGTGAAACTCACGCTTGAACAATTCACGGAAAATAAAATTGAAAATCTTTTTACCTTGCTGCTACGCCTGAAGCGTGTGGCGTTGAACAAATAAAACGAACAAGGAATGCGTCATATCATCGGTTTAGGGCGTCGTTTTTCTTCTGCTTATGCCTCGACGGTGATGTGATGACCGAATCATAATGCCTTTCCGATAGGTCGCGCAACGCTGAAATGGTTTGCGATATTCAACCGTGAGAGGTTTGGCGACTCGAGCTGAAGCAGCAGGCAGCAGCGGTTCTTGTGCGAGTGGGCGTGAAAAATGTCGAATCGTGGCGAACCTTTTTCCCGCTGCTGGCTGTCGTTGGATTGAACGCATCATCTTTGATTTCCATTTTTATGCTTCTGGCCTGGGCAGATCGAATAGAAGGGGTTGTACGTACGGTGTGAATAGATGATGCAAAAAAATCTTTGTTCACTGGAGGCTATAGAAAATCATCACCTATACGGTACTCGATAACACTGATTCTCGAGAGCGTTGCCTGGAGAGATTGTTGGAAATTTTCTTACGGTGAAAGGATGCAGAAAATATCAAAGATGTGACGTGACACCTTTCCCTTTATTTTTCTTGTGTTTTTCAACTGTAGTGTAGGTAGAGGGGGGTAGGAATATTTTATTAGAAGTTTGTTTTAAAAGGAAAGGCTGCGTGAGATTTATATATTTTTTGGTTTTTGAATTTTTAGTTAGCAAAGTCAAAAGAAAATTGCGCAATTGCTATTATACCAAAAATTTAAATCTGTCGGATAGTGCAGGAGCAAACTTATTCAGTCGAAATCCACTTATATTGCAGCAGCGATCCGAGGATTCATCCCCATAATACATCCGTGGAAGTAATCGTTGCCATATAAGCTGAGCCGGACAATCGTAGTACACGGAGTACTCTATATGCGAGGACTTATCGGCGTCTGGGCCTGTGAGTGGGTTGATGAAACCACTAAAAAACAACCGTTTTTCCGAAGCAAAGTCACGTGACTAACTTAGTGGTGCGTGAATCACATGCAACGTCTCATGATCAAACTCATCAGGCGTTTTCCAATCAGATTCGGTCGAAGTGAAATATTCCACGATTATGCTCAGATTTTGGCCGTATTCTTAGGAATTGCTAACGATGAAAGATTCGCTACACAAACCCAAACGCGATAAAAATGCGTATTCACATTGTCGTATATATTATCATTTATTTTAAATTTTAACTTTTCGGAAAACATTAAAATTTTGTTGTACATAGGGACACGGCAGGTATTTCCGTCCATCGTCGTAGGGGCTAAAACCAACGAAAGCAACGTACATTTGCTAGAACTCCACTATTGCAAAACGTTTCTCCTGAGCTAACGATCTGGTACGTATGAGTTTTACAAAAAAGCGTTTCTTTTACTGTTTTTCGAGACTATGACGAACAGACGAAAATACCTGCCGTGTCCCTACTATGAAGAAAATTAGAAAAAAATGTAATTCATTCTCAGTAGGCTATATTGTTCAAAGCGGGTCGTAAACAACAACAAAAAAAAAGATCATTCAGTGTTCCATTCTTGATGCGTGAAGACGACTCTTAATGTTCACTCATTTTCCACGGAAGAGGGAATCGAATGAAGATTTGTTTGGCTACGACAATGATTTCACATTTTAAGGTAAGGATAATATTCAATTTCAACTGTTTGTACTTCAACCATCTACTTCAAGAATGCGAGTCTTCATTCAAATCAGCTCAAATTTTCAGAGGACACTCAGAATATGGTAAAGAATCAGATGAGCGCTGTGGAGCAAAATCAATTTTTTTAACCACCCTACTATATACATAAAAACCAATCTATGTATGTATGTATGTATGTATGTTCGCTAACTACTTCAGAGCCACTTGGCCGATTTCAACCAAATTTGGTTCACACATTCTCTATCCTCAAGGGAAGTTAACAAAGGGGATGGGAGGGTCATTTGGAAAAGGGGAGAGTGGTGGGAGGGGTTTTGTTTGGGAAACTTACAATTCTGTGTAACTTTCAACTCCCACGACCACGAGTGGACATTGATCAGCGGCACACCTTCATTCCATACTTCCCGGCCGTTAAGGTTGCCTGCAAATCCAGAATTAACCTGATGAAGACATTGGCAAAAAAGCATCGGACGAAAAACAGGCCAGTTGGCCAAACGACAATCGATAGTCGCCTCCTGGTTTGGAGCTAACCAGCTTGCCTCCGTTCTCCTCCATTCTACCCCAGCAGAACCAGCCTGTGTCGATGCCGGGATCACTCCATTTCGGTATAGAGTGCTCACAGCCACCGTTTGTAAGGCCGCTTTCTTTGCCGCTGTGACCTCAGGAGAGCATAGGATCCCTCTCCTCGATGAGGCTGACCGGATCTCAAGAACCGTACCGGTACCGGTGTCCCCCCAGAGGCGCGGGTCCACTGGCATGGAGCGAAAAGTTGGCTGATGCCTCCCGCCAGTATCGACTCCACCATCGCCAATCGCTTCAAAAGAGGAGACAACACGGATGAGCTTTTTTTTGTCTTTATTTAAGAGATTTGCAGCCCAAGGCTGGCTTGTCTCCGAACATGGATGAGCTGAGGAGATCCGTTCTAGAGCTAACAGCAACGCGGTTTCATAACCATGAAATACGATATACGGATGGTTCCGTCGAAGCCGCTGCTGTTTTTGTTGCCTCTACACATTCATTCATTTATTCAGACTAAGGCCGAAGTGGCCTGTGTGGTATATAAGAGTCTTCTCCATTTGGCTCGGTCCATGGCTACACGTCGCCAACCACGCAGTCTACGGAGGGTCCGCAAGTCATCTTCCACCTGATTGATCCACCTTGCCCGCTGCGCACCTCGCCTTCTTGTACCCGTCGGATCGTTGTCGAGAACCATTTTCACCGGGTTATTGTCCGACATTCTGGCTACGTGCCCGGCCCACCGCAGTCGTCCGATTTTCGCGGTGTGAACGATGGATGGTTCTCCCAACAGCTGATGCAACTCGTGGTTCATTCGCCTCCTCCACGTGCCGTCCGCCATCTGCACCCCACCATAGATGGTACGCAGCACTTTCCTTTCGAAAACTCCGAGTGCGCGTTGGTCCTCCACGAGCATCGTCCAGGTCTCGTGTCCGTAGAGGACTACCGGTCTAATGAGCGTTTTGTAGATTGTCAGTTTGGTACGGCGGCGAACTCTATTCGATCGGAGCGTCTTGCGGAGTCCAAAGTATGCACGATTTCCAGCCACTATGCGTCTCCGAATTTCTCTGCTGGTATCATTTTCGGCAGTCACCAGTGAGCCCAAGTACACAAATTCTTCTACCACCTCGATTTCATCACCACCGATGCCAACTCGCGGTGGGTGGCTCACATTGTCTTCTCTTGAACCTCTTCCTATCATGTACTTCGTCTTCGACGTGTTAATGACTAGTCCGATCTGCTTGGCTTCCCTCTTCAGTCTGATGTAGGCTTCCTCCATCTTCTCAAAGTTACGTGCCATAATATCTATGTCGTCGGCGAAGCCAAATAGCTGGACGGACTTATTGAAAATTGTGCCACTCGTGTTAATCCCTGCTCTTCGTATTACCCCTTCCAAAGCGACGTTGAATAGCAGACACGAAAGACCATCACCTTGCCGTAACCCTCTGCGGGTTTCGAAGGGGCTCGAGAATGCCCCTGAAACTCGAACTACGCACATCACCCGATCCATCGTCGCTTTGATCAACCGTGTCAGTTTATCCGGAAATCCGTTTTCGTGCATTAGCTGCCATAGCTGGTCCCGATCGATTGTATCATATGCGGCTTTGAAGTCGATGAATAGATGATGTGTGGGCACGTTGTATTCGCTGCACTTCTGCAGTACTTGGCGAATGGCGAACACCTGGTCCGTGGTGGAGCGTTCGCCCATAAAACCCGCCTGATACTGCCCCACGAACTCCCTTGCAATTGGTGCTAGTCGACGGCATAAAATTTGGGAGAGTACCTTGTAGGCGGCGTTCAGCAATGTGATTGCGCGGTAGTTGCTACAATCCAGCTTATCGCCCTTTTTGTAGATGGGACACACGACACCTTCCATCCACTCCTGCGGCAAAACTTCCTCCTCCCAAATCTTGGTAATGACCCAGTGCAGCGCTCTAGCCAGTGCCTCACCACCGTGTTTAAATAGCTCTCCTGGTAGTTGGTCAACCCCAGGGGCTTTGTTGTTCTTCAGCCGGCCGATCTCCTCCTGGATTTCCTGGAGATCCGGGGCCGGTAGAATTATGTCCTGCGCGCGTTCCCTAGGTCCATCACCATACCGCCATCTTCGTCTGCCACATCGCCATTCAGGTGCTCTTCGTAGTGCTGCTGCCACCTTTGGATCACCTCACGCTCGTTCGTAAGAAGGTTCCCGTTTATGTCCTTGCACATATCAGGCTGTGGCACGTGGCCCTTACGTGAACGGTTCAACTTCTCATAGAACTTTCGTGTGTTATTAGTGCGGTACAGTTGCTCCGTCTCTTCACGGTCTCGATCTTCCTGCTGACGCTTTTCCTCCGGAAAATCGAGTTTTGTCTGTTCCGCGCCTGTTTATATCGTGCCTCATTCGCCCTCGTGCGGTGTTGCAGCAATCTCGCCCATGCTGCATTCTTCTCTTCTACTAACTGCTCACATTCGCCGTCATACCAGTCGTTTCTCCGATCCGGGGGCACCGTGCCAAGTGCAGCGGTTGCGGTGCTACCAATGGCGGATCGAATATCTCTCCAGCCATCTTCAAGAGACGCTGCGCCTAGCTGCTCTTCCGTTGGGAGTGCCACTTCCAGCTGCTGCGCGTATTCTTGGGCTAGCCTACCGTCTTGTAGCCGCCCAATATTAAGCCGCGGCGTCCGACTTCGACGCGTGTTGTACACCGTCGAGAGTTTTGAGCGCAGGCAAACTGCAACGAGGTAGTGGTCGGATTCAATATTCGCACTGCGGTAAGTGCGGACGTTCGTGATGTCGGAGAAGAATTTACCGTCGATTAGAACGTGGTCGATTTGGTTTTCCGTTTCTTGGTTAGGTGATCTCCATGTGGCTTTGTGGATATTTTTGCGGGGAAAGAAGGTGTCGATACGGTGTGCAGACTATCTGGTCCGATGACCGGTCTATACATTTCCTCCCTTCCTATCTGAGCGTTCATGTCACCGATGACGATTTTGACGTCCCGCAGTGGGCATCCATCGTATGTCTGCTCCAGCTGTGCGTAGAACGCTTCTTTCTCGTCGTCGGGTCTCCCTTCGTGTGGGCAGTGCACGTTGATGATGCTATAGTTGAAGAAACGGCCTTTAATCCTCAGCTTGCACATCCTTGCGTTGATTGGCTGCCACCCAATCACGCGTTGGCGCATCTTTCCCAGCACTATGAAGCCGGTTCCCAGCTCGTTGGTGGTGCCACAGCTTTGGTAGAAGGTAGCCGCCCGATGCCCGCTTTTCCACACTTTCTGTCCTGTCCAGCAAATCTCCTGCCGCGCCACGACGTCGAAGTTGCGGGGATGTAATTCATCGTAGATCATCCTGTCGCAACCTGCGAAACCTAGCGACTTGCAGTTCCATGTTCCAAGCTTCCAATCGTGATCCTTTATTCGTCGCCTAGGTCTTTGCCGATTATATCGAGTCGCATTATCTCTTATATTGTTCGTAATTATTGGTTTTCCAGGCGGCTTATTGGGCCTGCGCAAACCTCCTGTCTCGCCGGAGGGCCATCGTGTCAGGGCTGTTTAGCGTCCCACCTAACACCAGGACTTGGGCTTGTGCGCTTTGAGCGGCACACGGTCGCTTTGGCGGAGCCTACTTGCGGATACATGCAGCTTTTTATAGAGGTTTAACAGGGCCCACTGTCAAACCCCACCACATCCTAGGCAGGCGCCACAACTCGCAGATGGCCTGGGGAGGGATCGTCAAGCCCTTGGACAAAGTCCCTGCTGCCCCCGCGTCCTAAAATAACAACTGTTGTCCTAAAATAACAACTCCAATTATTGGTTCGCTGTTCCAATATTTTTTAATTCGTGTTTATATAGTTGCTACCACACAGTCGAAAATTTAATAAGGTATTTTCTAGATATTTATCAGTTTTTGAAGATAACCAATGCTGTTTTCACTTCCTTCGTATGTTGACATATCGTTTTATTATTGGACGTAATGGGTTGCTGCGATTGATTCGTAGATTTAACGCACACCGTACTACCGCAACTATAGGAACACCGACGACTATCGGATCGTTTGCCCTACTATGAAGCTAATTAGAAAAATTTGCAATTCATTCTCAGTAGGCTATATTCTTCAAAGCGGGACGTACAAAACAAAAGAAGGTCATCTGGTCGGGGTTCAACCAAAACGCACCAAGCGCCAACGAAAAATTAACCATTTTTCTGCCCAAACTTTCGTTTAGCAGATTTAATTGATCGCAAATCGTATCGGATATCCCTCAATCCAATAAATGAGGATATCCCATTGCAAATGTACGCTTGAATTGATATGAAACGATTTCCGTTGTCCTTGTACGAAAAAAATATCACAAGTCAGTCAAAAAGCCGCTTTGTGCGTTTTGGATGAACCCCGACCATCTGATCTCCGAAAGGTCAGGGAGGGGAGGGGGGTGATAATAAAAATGAATAATAAAATGAAAAAAAAATTAATAAAATTCCTCGGATTTGTTTATTTGTTAAAAAATATTCATCTGACCAAAAGTCTTAATGCATGATATAATATTAAATTACAATTGTTACAATTCTAAATTAACACTGAATTGTACAGCGTGTTCGAACATCTACTGGACGCTTCACCAAACAAGTTCTCCACCTGCGTAAACATTCGGAGGCACGCTGTAATCGGCTCGTGATATCCAAATGACGTTTTGTGAAATCTAGGTTGTAGCAGATTCGTGGTACGCGACAGCCTTGGAGGTGTACGGAAATCCAAGTAGATGATAGTGATAGTAGATGCGGTGAGTCAGTTTCTCCAGTTAGAAGCTTTCCAACAAACAATGCTTGCTGGATCTTCCTTCGTCGTTGTAACGTGTTCAGCCCTAGAAGTCTACACCGATCCGGATACGGAGGAAGATTTGAAGAATCTCGCCAGGGCAAGTTTCGCAGGGCTAGTCGAATAAATCGCTTCTGTATGCGTTCATACCTTTAACACCATGAAACCTGGTATGGGGCCCAAACAATCGAAGCTGTTTCCAATATGGGTCGAACCAAGGCACAGTAGAGTGATTTCAGGCAATATGGGTCTGTAAAGTCTTTAGCAATCTTGGCGATAAAACCCAACTGACGAGTGGCTTTAGAGATAACAGCCGAGCGATGTTCGTCGAACGAAAATTTAGCATCTAGCATAACACCTAAGTCCTTTACTTGTTGTACCCTGGTCAGCGATACTCCGTTAATGCAATAGTCGAAAACAATTGGTGATGCAATGCGATGGAACGTTATCACCACACATTTAGGGACACTAACAATCAGCTTGTTATTGATGCACCACACGATGAATACATTGAGTAGCGCTTGGAGGCGTTCTCAGTCTTCAATTGTACGTACAATAAAAAACAGCTTCAAGCCGTCTGCATATACTAGCTTACAATCACCTCGCAGTAGCAACGTCAAGTCGTCGAAGAACAATGTGAACAAGAGAGGACCGAGATTGCTACCTTGCGGGACCCCAGACGAATTAGAAAAAGTTGTCGAAAGACAGGAGTAAATTTGCACACGCAATGCTCTGCCAGTTAGATACGAATTCAGCCAGGACAGTAGTTGTACGGAGAATCCAAGTAGAGATAATTTACAAAGAAGTATACGGTGGTCAATTTTATCAAAGGCAGCTTTCAGGTCCGTGTAGACGACATCGATCTGCGCTTTATCCTCGATCTGTGTTATGTACGTCGATGTAAATTCCATCAAGTTAGTAGAAACTGATCTACCGGGCATAAATCCATGCTGGTCAAAGGAAATGTAATTTCGAGTCCCCTCGAGAATCACATCACTCACTATGATTTCAAATAATTTAGAAGCAGCTGAAAGGTTAGTTACCTCTCGATAATTCTTAACGTTACGACGGGTTGTGTAAGAGCTCTTAGGCAGCGACGAAATATTACGGCTGGAATGCCGTCCGGTCCAGGAGAGTAGGAATTCTTTATCTTTGATGCTGCCGCCATGATCATTTCTGGGGTTATCGTAAACGTTTTGAGGTCAACTGCATTTATCGGAACATTTAGAGCCGCTAACTCAGCTTCTTGTGCAGAGGCTACGTCGGTCGAGAAAACTGATGAAAAATGCTTGTCGAACAACTTACAGGACATTGCAGCTGAACTAGATTCCGTTTCATCTAGGTAAACGGTTAATGGGACAGATTCAGACTCTCTCTTAGAATTTCTTAGAACAAAATTCCAAAATCCTCTAGGGTTTCTTCTTAAGTTTGACTGAACTTTGACTGAAAGAATGGTTTGAAATTCCTCAAAATGGTCCGATTTTTTTTATTGTCCCCTCAAAATATTATTTTTGGGCAAAAAACCGAGGGAGAGTGAAGACATAATTGTTTTTAAATATTTGTATCGACCTAATGGTAAGCCAAGAAAAAAATTGTATTCTATTCAGCTTTTACGCTAGCCATAAACTTACTAAGGGGTGATTCGATAATGACATAAGCTGTGTACAGAAATTTTTATCTGCATCGCAGTAGCCTTGGATTTTAGATTGTTTTGATATCTGTCAACAATTTTCACTACCATGGATGATTGTTTACAAATCACACTAACGTATTTTGGGTATATGATTATTTTATAAATATGTTACATTATAGTGGACAGGCGACACCAGAAAGGACCATTTCCAAGGCTTCGGAAGGCTTCAATGTTCGCAATGAAGTGTTTGGTGCGACAGTAATCCAGGGAAAAATGAAAGCTTTTTCACGATCGTGATGAATTGCTCTACGATGCACTCAGTCAGCTCGTGAATTTGGAAGCCTTCGAGTGGCGATTTTATGTTAGGGTGAGTGTACCGGTTTAGTGCCTTATAGCTAATGAAATCATCGAAAATTACTTTATTTTCGAAGTTATGCGAGAAACAGGCCAAATTAGGAACATTGCCAAAACTGGTACAGTTACCCTACTCGATTTTGGACCAAGTTGGACGTTATTTGGACGTTATTTATGTAGGATAACCATTGACTTGAGAAGTACAAATTGAGTATTAACCCTTTATAAGGCAGTGGTAACTATATTGCCACCAACAAATTATATGTTTTTCTATTTATTAACAAGAGCTCTACTTATTATTTCCCATGTAGTGGCTTTATTTGCTACCTAGTAACATCCCAGATAAATTTGAGCGATAAAAAAATTGAAATGTCATTTTGAGAACAGTTTTTTTACGAACAGATCGTATGTTTCGAGTGGAAGAAGGATTTTTATTTATAATTCGTTAAAAAACGACAAAGATATATTTTTTTACGTTGGTATTAATTATTCCCTGTGTTAGATTATGGCATGATTAGCGTGAAAAAAGCTTTGCCTTTCTGTATATTTGGTTTTTGGATTTT
Source organism: Armigeres subalbatus (assembly GCF_024139115.2). Classification (NCBI taxonomy): domain Eukaryota; kingdom Metazoa; phylum Arthropoda; class Insecta; order Diptera; family Culicidae; genus Armigeres; species Armigeres subalbatus. The sequence continues at coordinate 13,301,326 of NC_085140.1, read as the reverse complement.
TGACGAAATTGTGTTTTTTTTTCTAGGGTCCCACCTTGGGAACGACAGCGCAAAAAAAAAATGTGTTTCACTTGTAATGCGACTCTTCACTAAAAAATGTAACGTGCCTTGATTTGATTGGTTTTACGTAAAACCTAATTTTTTAAAAATCTTTTATTTTTGTTGGTGCCTTTTTTTCCCGCTTGCGAGGCAGTGGCAAATATATTGCCACCAATTTTTCAATGTTTCTGATCTGTTTAATGTATAACAAACATACATTTGAGTTTAATACCATGCCAACATTGTGTCCTATTGTTGGTTTTGTTAATTTATTATTTAGATTTGCCTGCCTTATAGAGGGTTAAATATTGAAACTCATGAAGCGAGAAAAGGAACTTTTGAAGTTTCATAGTAAACAAAAGTTTTTCATCATATTACAGCATACTTCGATCAAAACCGGGAAAATTTAAAAGCTGGATTACAAATCAATGATTTGAGAATCAAATTAGTTTGGAATCCAGTCGCTTGGCGGCACCAATATACATGGGACGCCCGTTGGTTTGAATATTACGGAATCGGTGAGATTTGGGAAACTGTCGTCTTCTACAAAGTTGTAGGGAAAATCCAAATCATTGAGTTGCAGATCAGATTAGTTTGAAATTTATCCGCTTGACAGTGCAAAAGGCATGTTGAACTGATTTTCTTGGACTCTGTGAGATTTGGAGAGTGGCCATTTTCTATACAATGTAATGTTGTTCAGTAAATCAATTTCTTCAAATAAAGCAGCTTCAATGCTTTAATCATTATGAGCATAAGCTTTATGTCCGTACAATTCGTATCCAAGTAGCACCACTTGTTTCTCAGTGAGTTTTAACAGCTAAAGGTCTGAATTATGTACAGCGCGTCGTATTTGGAACTCCTTTATAACATAAAAAACCAAAGGAATGCTGTAGGCCAAACAAAAAGATCATTAGATATAAGGTTCAAGGAATATATGGCGGAAGTGAGTAAGGCGAAAAGAGAAGACGATAAGGGATTACATTACGAATTTAGATCTAAGGTAGCAGATCATGTGTATAAGGAAAATCACCCAATGAATTATTGGCAGTGGCTGATTTTCTACTCGCCGCTTCCACATCCAGGCGCTATCGTATATGCGCAAATAGCCAGCATGAGTTAATCGCCAGAAATTTGTATGGCGAAAGACATCTAACGCGGGTTTTCTCAAAATTAGGAACTTTTCATGAAAAACTATTTGGTACCGGTTATGTAGGAAGGTGTCCGCTACTACGCCTACAAAATATTTTTTCGATGAAGGTGCTTGATTTTGAGAAATCGAGCCTTAGATGCCTTTCGCCATACTGATTTCAAAAAGTTAACTCCTAGTGTGCCGCTGTAAGCACGCTCAAAGCAGGTGATTCATTACGGCATCAAATATTAAAATCTTAAGAAATGTCTCTTCCCCATGGAAACTTGATGTAGCTGAGAGTTTTGAAATCTACCGACAGGTACAAACAGCGCTGTTGAATACGGATCAGGGATACGGCAGGTCTTGGCTCTTCAAGTTTCTTCCTAAGCAATAAGATAATTAACTGTATAGGTAAATAAAGTAGGCACATAAGATTAGATTAGGTACCTAGTATAAATAGTGTAAGTTGCGATTTTTTTCTTCAAGTCGAGTCAAGTACGAGACACTGAAGACGACCACACAGTTGTGGTCGAAATACACATCCAAAGATATATTTTTCTATCTTACCATATCCGTTGACCTATCGGGAGGTGTAATGGATATAATTGAACGAATATTGAGTACCAAAAAGAGCTCCTAAGCAGCTGTAGATCTCAAGTCTCGAACTCGAGCATAGTTTGGATTGCCCAGAATATCGTAAAATTATCTTACGATATCCGTTGACCTCCCGAGAGGTGTGATGGATATAATTAAACTTATATTGACGCTTTGCGTACCGAAAAGAGCTTCTAAGCAGCTGCAGAACTTTTCCGTGATGAACCTTTGATTAAATTAAAAATCACGTGAATAAAGCAAAAAAAAAGCTGCAGAACTCAAGTCTCGAACTCAATGACAATTTGGATTGCTCAGGATATTTCATAACCATATCCGTTAACCTCCTGAGGGGTGTAATGGACATAATTGAACGGATATTGAAGCTTTGAGTACCGAGAAGAGCTTCTAAGCAGCTGTAGATCTCAAGTCCCAAATTCAATGACAGTTTGGATTGCCCAAAATATCTCATAACTATCTTATTACTGCCCGAGCAAAAACTGAACTGCCCATGCGAAATTTCCATACGAATCTTTATTTCAGTTTTTCACGATTTACTCAACTTTATTATGATTTTCGCATGAGGAAATATTATATAAACCCGTCGGAAACTATAACGAACGTAACTGCTGAAGGAATGAAGAAAATCCATCCAACCGTTTTTGAGTTATGCGGATACGAACACAGACCATTTCATTTTTATTATATAGACTAGTCGACCCGGCAGACGTTGTCCTGCATAGTAGGCGAAAATGTGCGTTGGACTGCCCATGCGAAATTTCCATACGATTCTTAAATTTAGGTTTTCACAATTTACTCAACGTTACTCGTGATTTTTGCATTAGGAAATATCATATAAACCCGTCGGAAACTATGACGAATGTTTCTGCTGAAGAAATGAAAAAAATCCATCCAGCCGTTTTCGAGTTATGCGGATACGAACACAGACCATTTCATTTTTATATATAAGAGAAGATAAAAAAAGACAGGAACACCGTCTTCGACCAGAGGTCGTACAGACTGAACACATAACACCTAGACAACGGACAGAACACATAACACCCAGTGGACTGGTGGAGAATTTTTCGATCAAGAAAAGTTTCCTCCTTACCGGGGCGGGAATCGAACCCACGCTCCATAGCCCATGCGTCTAGACGATTGACGTCGCTAAGCGCACGGCCACGAAGCCCACAAATAGAAGATATCCGTTGACCTCCCGGGAGGTGTAATGGATATAATGGATCGAATATTGATGCTTTGAGTACCGATAAGAGCTTCTAAGCAGCTGTAGATCTCAAGTCCCGAACTCAAGGACAGTTTGGATTGCCCAGAATATCTCAAAACTATCCTACGATATCCTTTGTCCTCCTAGGAAGTGTAGTGGATATAATTGAATGCATATTGAAACTTTCGGTTCAGGAAAACGATTTTCTTGCAGCTGTAGATTTCATGTCCTAAACTCAAGGAATGTTCGGCTGGCCTAGGACGTCCAAGGAACTTAAAAAATAGTTTATTGTACATTACAGTAACTCTCCGGATACGTTAGTATAAAAATATTATTTTTGAACAATACAATCCGCTGCCAATACACCTAAAATTTTCTCTTTCGTAACTTCACCGTGTTCATGAGGTTCTAGGTTGTCGTAGGACCTGGTATTCCTGATATTTTTCCTTTAGTTAATTAGTTAATTAATTTCAAGTAATTTTGCTGAAGAGAGTGTTCATTTTTATCCATCGTGCGATTTTATTCATCCATTTTTCTGTCGGGGTCATATATGGCCCCGTGGGCCTGAAAGGGTTAAAGGGCAAGGAAGATGAATTATTCAACTTCCTATCAGTTTATAATGCGCACAATGCCATTATCACTGAACCATATTTAAAACCTGGACTGGAAACCAAAAAACATTTTTTTTATTTACCGAAATGATTGCCTTGACAGCGCCTGTGGTGGGGTCGCCATTACCATTAATAGACTATCAAATATAAATTATATTCTTCATTTGAAACCAAAGTGAAACCTTGAACGGAAATTTTTGAAAACCTCAAAAGCCAATTCCAGCGCTTAAAGAGGGAAATAAAATTTTATTAACAAAAATAAGCCGCACATCCATAGGCGTCTTTGCTTGTATCAGATACTATGTGCAACTGTAGATATTTAACTTGATCCATTTTGGCACTTCTGAAGTAAGTTCGAGGAATTATAATCGCTACAATCATGGGCAGTACATTCGTCCAGCGAATCCATTTCTGGAAAGATTCATCGTCGATTTATCCGTCCCAGTCGCAGCATGTCCTCCACAAGTCTTGGAATAACACGCGCCCAAACACAGTAAATGGCAAGGTAAATGGAGTAAGCAAACCTTGAGGTTAAAACATAGCCATGACGCAACTTAGTGCAATCCTTTTGGTTGGTTTTCTAACCCCTTGCAAAACTGGTTGATACTCTTCTCGTACAGTGGTTGAAAATAGAAAAACATACTCTTTTGGATCCCAAACGATACGTAGGACCCTCTCGAAATGCGTATTTTTGTCCTGACTGACGTGAACAGCAGGGTTAAATTTCTTTTCATCCATCGCCTCCAGGAATCGCATGGGATTGGAAACCCCGTTTATAATGTGAAATCCTCCACGGCAGTGCAAGAGTTCCACCTGATTCGCCAAAGCTATTGCTTCGTCGACGGAATCGACGCTGTCGGAACAATCAGCTACATAATGCTTATTCACAATTGCAGACGAAGCTTGTGGAAACTTTTCCGAAAACTTATCTGCATTCGTGTTTATTATGAACTGCGCTGAACAAGGAGAGCAGCTTGCCCCAAAAGTGACAACGTATACGTATACGTATCTGATGATACCTACATTTCTTGGATGTCTTCCTCCACCAAACGCTGTTTTATATTGTCGAAACTGGTTGATTACAGACGGCAGCGATTGCAGCATGTCTGACCCTTCCATTCGGTGTTAAGGGAAATTCCATTCGCCGTAGCTGCTGCGTTCTGCCTGGTTTCCTTACTAAATACTGTATTTATCCTTGAAAATTGAAACGACTCATACTCTGTCTATTCAACAAATTTCGTTCAACTGACGTTCCTACTGGCTAGTCCGAAATCTATTTTTTCTGATGAGTATATCAGTTGACCAAAATAGTTTGAATTAAGAGCACAATCGCTGTTCAAAAAATTAAGGTCAGAATCAATTATGCCCATTTGAAAAAAGCTCCTAGAGTTATTCTTCTGTAGCTGCATGTGCGTAGCCTTTCGCTATGTAATCCACTATTTGCCGATGAACGTTTGACATTGACACCGTACGTGCATTTTTCAACGGAAGCAAGCCTTGAGATCCTTTAACTGAGAGCTTAAGGTTCACTCTCCTCGGATGATTCTCGAAGCGCTTCACATTGCCCTTCACATCAAATAAAACCCAAATAAATTTAATTTAACAATATGCAGGTTGTCGATTGAAATTCAATATGATGTACCAGTAGGTATTGATAATATCTGTATCCAATAAAGTTACCGCATCGGGTTAAGTGCTGCAGAAAGTAAGTTATCCTCTGTACGCCTATGTCCCCTTACCACATCTTGGGTTACGCTATCCAGGTGTCAGTTGAGAAAAGGAAGCACCTAATACGCCATTCGATCATTTTCTCTACTATTTGTGCTGCTACGGATGGAAATGAATATTTGATATATTGAAATCAGCATTCTATCATTAAACTGAATTTATTTTAGCAATTTATGTGCAAGCGTCTCGAATCCATAAAACGAGTGGGGGAGAATGTTTCGAACTGCACGATCAGCTGTATTAGACTTTAGATATATGCACTTAATGTGTTTAAAGGAGAAATCAATAACCTGTGTAATAAACAAGTAGTTGATTTAGTATTCACATAAATGTATGCGTATCAAACCATGAATAATACGAAATAGAATTATGGGGTGCTGTAAATGTTATGAACAGTGTCTTAAGCTACGTTTGAAAAAAATGAGTGTACAACTTGAATATCAGAACTGGAATATATTATGCTCAACCTTCCCTCAAAATCACTGGTTCAGACACCTTAACTCACCCAATCGTCACTCTGTTCGCGAAATCTAGAAGGGAAAACGATCTAAAATGCAGCTCTTAAGTTTTTTTTTCAGATGTTTACTACAAATATAAAATTGCAGAATTTTAATTTGAAGGTATCAAGTTTACACAATCATGGGCATACCAAAATAAGTAGCTTTTTATAACTTCAAAACGTATTTAAATGGTATCTGTTTATTACCGACTGTCAAATATATTTAAATCGAACATTTATTTAAATGTTTTATTCTTATTGATTCGATTATTGGGTTTGTTTGTTTAACCGCACTGGTACACTTTAGACCCTTTCCTCATCCTACACCTTCAGAATAGGGTGCATTTTGTGCGATGATAGGTGCTCACTGTTCAAGCTTGGCGCTAAACGAGGTTTACGTGTTGGGAATTTTCATGTGCGCAACAAGCATTTTTTAACGCCAGTCCGTCTGATCGATCAGCAAACATTCCATCGGATTCCGTCTGCCAGGCCCGGCGGAATAAAGAGGCCATTTACCCTGACGACAACGATGACGATTTCGTGAACGTTTGATTTATTTCTCGCTTAACTTTTCAAAAGGTCCTAAGTAACATTTTTTTCATGAATTAATTTGAATAGCGCAATCAACAGAACAACATGAAAGCTTTTGATTGCAGTACTCAAATTAATTCATGAAAAAAATGTTACTTAGGTCCTTTTGAAAAGTTAAGCGAGATTTCTTCTCCGATCAGACCCGGCGTGTTGTTACGCAGCACCGAGCCCCAGATGGTATGATGGAGACGCTTGGTTATTGTCCTTCACATAGATTCGCACTCCATCAGCTAGCAGCAGCAACAGCAGCGGCAGCATTGAGTCGTTCCGTTCGTTCCGATAGGCATCAATAACAAAGCCAGCAGAGTGTAAAATGAAAAACTTCCTCTTGAGCCATTTATCATTGCTATAAGGTTTCGCGTTTTTTTTTCTCTATTTGCCGCACTGATTCTTGCTCATGGAAATGTTGGAAGTCTATATGGACTAGCGAACGGAAGTGTTAAACCACTCATACGAGGGTGGTGGAATCGGTTTTCGTCAAGTCTTTACATTTGAGTATAAAATTGTATCGGAGTTTGTCAAAAATACAAAATATTCTCATACGTTATGTAATAAACATTATTGTTTTTATAAGTAAGATGCAACGATTTTTAGGAACAGAAGATGTGGTAAAACTACTACTGGTTAAGAAATATTATCGCGCTCGGCCGTGTGTACTGTGATGGTGGAACTATAAATAACGAGCCGACAAATTGCATCCAGGGAATTCGAAGCGTAAGCATGTGGTAAACAGAAGAAGGACTGATGTTTCGAATGAAATGCCAGTTGAATGGGTTCATAATTCTCCGGGGAAGGACGCACAGTATTCCGTGTTTGCTTTTATTAACATTATATGCTGTTGATATCATGTAGAAAATCCATTCATCATGCGTAGATGCTCCGAGCGAAGTAATGAAAATTATAATTGAGTTAAAGCGCAATGACACATCAATGTAACATTGCCTTTCGGGACCTTTTTTCCTTGTTTAAATTAAAATAGGTATGCTCTTGTACTATATAAGTAATTACACATTTGTAAATCTGGAATTATTCATGAGGAAGATTACAAGGAAGATACCATTTTATACAACGTGTTAGTCCATATCGCGTGGCTTAAACCGAAAGTAACTCAACCCGTCAATAATATACCCAAATTGCTAATAAATTAACGTAAATTTTCAAAATATCTCTGCTTGTGTGACAAGTGTGACAAAATCAACATATGAACATGGTTTATATATATTTTATTTCAAAGTTTGGCTGCTTTTTAATTGGGTCTCACCCCAATTACATTTGATGAAGCAATTCCGATGCTTCATCTCTGATACTGGTAATGGATTTTATTCATACTGTTAAGCTCAAATACCATCATCCAGAATCTTCGAGTCTTCTCAGCTGCTTGAGAGGTTTGCTTGGGTTTGGGACTAACATTCATCTTCAAACGAGCTTTTTTCGTTCATTCGTAATTTTAGTAGTTACTGCTAATATAGGTAATAGATATGGGAGCTGTATGAAAGACCAATTTTAGTTCTAGCATTCTTTTTGGGCAATTAAGAGCAAAATCAATGCAAGGTTCACCCATTGACTTTATTCGGTTACCAAATGGCTCATTACCGCTCCCTCTTCCTCGGAAGTTATTAATTGACATTTCCGTCTAAAAAGTGATCCAGTTTTATTAACTCGTCCATTTTTTGAAGTCAACTTGTGTAGCGTAACGTTTGAATTGTGATCAATGTAATTTATTTTTTGCATTGAATAAAGGACAATTTTATGCTGCAAAATGTATCGATCCCGCCAAAAGCGAAACGTGAACATGGTTTAAATATTTTATTTCAACGTTTGGCTGCTTTTGAATTGAGTCTCACCCCAATTACATTTGATGAAGCAATACATCTGATACTGGTTATGGATTTTATTTATACTTTGAAGCTCAAATACCATCATCCAGAATCTTCGAGTCTTCTCAGCTGCTTGAGCTTGAACTTGGTCCGTAGTTGCTTCTTCATTATGACAAAGTCAACTGTTAATGTACAGAGAACCAAAAGAGTGGACAAAGGAAACCATCGACATAGGGAGAGATATCAGGATATAGAACATCGAGATGTGGAGTGTCGGATGTATAGAGAAAGATACAAATTAGAAAAATGAAATGCTCCTGGGATTAAACCCACGACCTCCTGCGTATGTATTGTTCCAACCGATTTAGTGCAAGATCATCGCTGTTTTATTAGAATCATTTAAATTAAAAATAAATATTTTCATTGTTTTAATATATATTGAATTATTTTTTATTTGAGAAACCACAGTTACCCATTTTCGAAATGTTTTGCTGGAAAACTGTTTTCGACCAAAATGTCATATTTTTTTTTTCATTTCATCGAGTTTATCCACCATTCATCAAAAATATTTGAAACATGACAGTAAAGGCAAAAACCAATCAACAATACAGTGAATGTTAATTTAAAATAACTAAACCATTACAATGCATCGTAAAAAGCACAATATCATTAGAAAAGCATGTGTGTTGGACATAACATAGGCCAGCATATGAAACTTAGTATTTTGCGAGTTCCTGATGGTCAAATTCATTCAATTAAATTTAGATCATACACTAAATATTATTCTTTAACTCCACAATTTGATTGTAGCCTTACGACAAGTATTTTCAAGTATTCTTCAGAGCTTCGTTATTGACTAACTTGGCTTATAAGCAGATGACTGCATTCCACTAAACAAATTACTGAAGAAATGAAATTAATGCATTTGCTCACTGAAAGTCGATAAAGCACCTGTTTCCGGGTTGTAATAGAAAGGCCTTACTCATTAGCTTAATTTAACGGTGCAGCCGAAATTTTTTAATAGGTATGTATGTGGGTTAGAACAAAATTTTCATTCTAAAAATTTGTCTTTGGGAGGGCTTTTCACCATAAGATTTGTCGAACCATTTAGTAACGTTTAGTAATTTCCACCATATGGACAATACATGAGAATTGGAAGTGGGATTGTACGACGTGGCAAATTAAGTATAATGAAGGAAGCATTTCAAATGTAGACACACCTACCAGCAAGATAAATCTTAATTAAGTTAATTTGACATTGGTGGCTAGTTTTATTTCTCATGTAAGGGTATGTCAAAAATCCTACCCTTTTCTTCATTTCATTAGGAACAGGATTCTTATTCTCTCATGTGTTATTAAAAGTATTTAAAAGAAAAATCATATCACATCACTTTTATTTGTCAAGCTGAGTCTATTGATACATAACATTATGGAACTCCAGGCCGTCTTTCAGGCCATATGCACTCTTCTTAGACTTATGCTCTAAACTAATAAATCAAAGAGAAGGAGAATGCATGCTTTTCAAAAGAGGATAATTTTTTTAGAAACGATTATATCTTTGCTTGCCTTAAACCAAGCAAATGCATGAATTGAAAGAATGAACCATATCTTCTCTTGCCGTCTGCTGCGAAGATACCTTCTTTGAAAGAAGGGAAGATCTACCTTCGAACCGAGCAAATGCTTGTTTTGAAATAAAGAACCATCATATCCTCTCTTGCCTTTTGACGGGCAAATGCACCCTTTGAACAAAGGGATCACATTTTTCCTTGCCATGAACTGTGCAAAAGACCGAATTGATTAAAGAAATATATTGTCTTGCCTTCCGCCAGGCAAATGCGTCGTTTATAGAAGAGATCTTCCCTTGCCTCACACCGAGCAAACGCCTGATTTAAATAAAGGAACCATATCTTCTCTTGCTTTCTGCCGGGAAAATGCATCCTTTGAAAGAAGGAATTATATCTTACGTTCCCTTGAACCGAATAAATGCATACATTGAGAATAGGAATCGTATCTTCTTTTGCTATATTCCATAGAATGCATCCTTTTCTGAACTTTTCTAACTTATGCACAACAAAATGTTTTTTGAAATGATGTTATCTCCTGCAGAAATAAGTTCGTTTGATTTTTATTGCCTTTTTCGTGTAAAAAATTGTTTTTGCTCTTGGGTACTTACAACTTTGCTTTTCGAGATTCCGTCTTTTATTTCTGTTTATCTTTGTAAACGGCGATCTTGCAGGGCGATCTTCCAGGGGAAAAAGATATCTTTTATGTATTTAAACATATGTTAAGTGGAAAAGGTAGATATGCTAAAAATGTTATAAAGACTTCCACTGCTCCTTCGAGGAGGAATTAGATACAATCTTTCATTCACAGTTTATTAAGGCAATTCTCTCATGATGTTCAAGTAAGAATAATTATAAATACTTGAACATGTTATGCATTAGTTCCGAAACCGGTGATTACGCAACTATTATGCCAAATGACCATATTGCCAAACGATTTCAATATATTTACTTTTAATCTATCGACAATAACGAAATATTGAATAGGCATTTTATTTGCTGTACTATACACAATGGCATAGTTGACCTAAGGACAGTTCAGTTTATAAAGAGGACACTTTGTATTGTCGATGTTTTTCAAACTAGGGTAAGACGGTATAATGTGCCCCACCTGGCCAAAACGCCCCCCTTTGATTTCTAGAAAACTATAACTAATTAAGGGTCAAAATCAGTTGGTACCTATAAGTATTTGTAAACCCATCATACTATGTGAATGTGAAAGTATTTTTGTATTACACAATGAAAATAATAGCAAAATACAAAAAGTTACAGTTTTGATGTAACTTTTCATGTTTGTTTGCTCAACATTCTGGAGCGACTCTGGCATACTGTCCGCAAAACTTGCACTGGAACACTCAGTTGGGCTACAAAATAACTTTTCTCAGTGGTTAATATGATATAAAATTGCTTCCATCTACAAAAATGTAACGATTTTCGAAAACATGTTTCACTGGCCAAAACGCCCCAGTGTAGGCAGGACGATGTGGCCTTACCGACTGGACACAAGCGCAGCGAACCTGCAGCAGTTGCTTCCAAATTGTATGGGAAATATTGAAATGTAATTCACACCTGCTTAAATGGACCTATGTTGGTTTTTTGTTGTGAAGCGCATAAGGATTGGTAGCCTTTTTATTATGGGATTGATAAAATACTAATGAAGGGCTATGAAACGTCTTTGGTTAAGGTGGGGCGTATTGCCCAGGCACTATTTGAAATTCATTTTTTCACGACTTTTCAAAAAAGCTTTATTACGTGTTATCTGCAATATTTTTATATGACTACTCACGGGCAATGCATTTGCGACTTCCAGGACTACCAAATAACACAAAGTTTGCATAAATTGCGTAGAAAAGTAAAAAGTTCTAGACCAACATTTGAAAAGGGCGTAACAGCCAAAATTTATTCCCTCTGATTCTTCGTCTACATATAAAGCTATATATGTGGACAAAGAATCAGAAGGAATAAATTTTGGCTGTTACGCCCTTTTCAAATGTTGGTCTAGAGTTATCAAGGAGTTGCCTTAGGGGGGGCATATTATACCGTCTTACCCTATCAACCTTCTAGAAATAAAATCCAATTATCAATGAAACTCTAAAAATTCTAACTCAGAAATTTGCGATATTCATAACAATCTTTTATTGTTTATGCAAACTAAGGTCGAAATGGCATGTGCGGTATATAAGAGTCTTCTCCATTCAGCTCGGTCCATGGTTACACGTCGCCAACCACGCAGTCTACGAAAGGTCCGAAAGTCATCTTCCACCTGATAGATCAACCTTGCCCGCTGCGCACCTCGCCTTCTTGTGCCAGTCGGATCGTTGTCGAGAACCATTTTTACCGGGTTACTGTCCGACATTCTGGCTACGTGCCTGGCCCACCGCAGTCGTCCGATTTTTGCAGTGTGAACGATGGATGATTCTCCCAGCAGCTCATGCAACTCGTGGTTCATTCGCCTCCCTTATAAAAAAATCTGTTGCGATCCATCCATCCATGAAAATTGACCAATCTGTTTGTTTTATATTGTCATCTCAAAGTGTCGCCAACATACATAATCTAAAACTGTGTTAACTGAAAGTTAAATCTTGTTAATCTGCATGAAAATAGGACTCAGTTTTAGGAAATAATATAATTACTGAGTTTATAAAATTTTGTTCACAGTTGATTTGACAGATCTCATGGCCATTTCAGCTGACGACGATTTTAGCGTCAATTTTCTTCGCGACGATTTCATATATTAATTTAGCAAGAGCAGATTCTTTGAGACGATTCTCCAGAAATATTCAAAAATACTACCCAACAAAGCTTGAAGGGAGGACAGAAACGACTGTAAGATATGGGGTTTTTCGAGCAAACTGAACAATATTGGAGCGGAAAATATGCAATAGTTTCGTAATTCTGTTGCCTAATGAATAAACCCATCTATTACGAGCAGGGTTTCATCTAATGTGCCACCAGCAGTGGTTTCTCATAGAGTTCCAAGTGCTGTAATGACTGAGCAGGCATAAGCAAACGAAGAAACGAGATATGTTGGACCAAAACGTAACTACATTTAAGAGAACCACTGTCCAATGCTTCAGAGACAAAGACTAAGCTCTAGGCTCAATTCGGCGTTTCGGAGATCCAGAATTGGAATACGATCAGTCTGTTCAATGGAATATCGCGAAGATTGCAGGAACATCCATACGATTATTGAAACGTTATTAGGATATAACGTGTTTGGATATCGTCGTCGGGGGTGACAATAAGTCTGGGGGTGAGAATGTGGCAGCGCTGTCGGTGAGAGTCGTCGGATAACAAAATCGATCCAAAAGGTGTCTTATGATTAAGGGGATTAGAAGCAGAGGGTTATAAGTGACATTTTGGTCAAAATTGAATTCACTACAGCAAAAAACGTGTTGATTCTCGAAGTTTGCGCCAATACGATGTTTATAAGAAATGTGAAAAATCACAGAAAATGCGTATTTTTTTTAGCCTTCGTTCAATTCGTAGGAAGCGACAAAATATTGAAAATCTCTTTCGAAACGAATTTTCGCGGATATTATTTTTTCTGGAGAACTTCCGAAAGAATTTCTTGACACATTTTCTGAAGGAATCCACATTTTTTCAATAAGAATTTATTCGATAAATGCATTGAGAGTACTACTCTCAACCCTCTTTTTACGTCACTTATTGGGGCAGTGTTGGGAAAAACTCATAAACGATTCAAATCACTCGTGAGTTGAAACGCATCCAACTCAGCACCTAAAAAATCATGGCTGAATTGAATCATCCATTTGAATCATCGTAGGTTTTTCTCCTTTGTAAATTCATTCATTTATTTAGTTAACATCTAAACAGATAACACTGAATCAACAATTTGACGCCACAATGCACGGTTCGAGGCCGCATCTCTCCATCCTCGGATACGCCCCACGCTCGCCAAGTCGTTCTGCACCTCGTCTGCCCATCTCGCTCGCTGCGCTCCACGCCGTCTCGTACCTGCCGGATCGGAAGCGAACACCATCTTTGCAGGGTTGCTGTCCGGCATTCTTGCAACATGTCCTGCCCATCGTACCCTTCCGGCTTTAGCTACCTTCTGGATACTGGGTTCGCCGTAGAGTTGGGCGAGCTCATGGTTCATTCTTCGCCGCCACACCGTCTTCTTGCACACCGCCAAAGATGGTCCTAAGCACCCGTCTCTCGAATACTCCGAGTGCTTGCAAGTCCTCCTCGAGCATTGTCCATGTTTCATGTCCGTAGAGGACTACCGGTCTTATTAACGTCTTGTACATGACACATTTGGTGCGGTGGCGAATCTTTTTCGACCGCAGTTTCTTCTGGAGCCCGTAGTAGGCCCGACTTCCACAGATGATGCGCCTTCGTATTTCACGACTAACGTTGTTGTCAGCCGTTAGCAAGGATCCGAGGTAGACGAATTTCTCGACCACCTCGAAGGTATCCCCGTCTATCGTAACACTGCTTCCCAGGCGGGCCCTGTCGCGCTCGGTTCCGCCCACAAGCATGTACTTTGTCTTTGACGCATTCACCACCAGTCCAACTTTTGTTGCTTCACGTTTCAGGCGGGTGTACAGTTCTGCCACCTTTGCAAATGTTCGGCCGACAATGTCCATGTCATCCGCGAAGCAAATAAATTGACTGGATCTGTTGAAAATCGTACCCCGGCTGTTACACCCGGCTCTCCGCATGACACCTTCTAGCGCAATGTTGAACAACAGGCACGAAAGTCCATCACCTTGTCTTAGTCCCCGGCGCGATTCGAACGAACTGGAGTGTTCGCTCGAAATCTTCACACAGTTTTGCACACCATCCACCGTTGCTTTGATCAGTCTGGTAAGCTTCCCAGGGAAGCTGTTCTCGTCCATAATTTTCCATAGCTCTACGCGGTCTATACTGTCGTATGCCGCCTTGAAATCAACGAACAGATGGTGCGTTGGGACCTGGTATTCACGGCACTTTTGAAGGATTTGCCGTGCAGTAAAGATCTGGTCCGTTGTCGAGCGGCCGTCACCCAAGCCGGCTTGATAACTTCCACGAACTCGTTCACTAATGGTGACAGACGACGGAAGATGATCTGGGATGTCACTTTGTAGGCGGCATTAAGGATGGTGATCGCTCGAAAGTTCTCACACTCCAGTTTGTCGCCTTTCTTGTAGATGGGGCATATAACCCCTTCCTTCCACTCCTCCGGTAGCTGTTCGGTTTCCCAGATTCTGACTATCAGTTTGTGCAGGCAAGTGGCCAGCTTTTCCGGGCCCATCTTGATGAGCTCAGCTCCGATACCGTCCTTACCAGCTGCTTTATTGGTCTTTAGCTGTTGAATGGCATCCTTAACTTCCCTCAAGGTGGGGGCTGGTTGGCTTCCATCGTCCGCTGAACTGACGTAGTCATCTCCTCCGCTGCCTTGACTTTCACTGCCTGTACTCTCAGCGCCATTCAGATGTTCCTCGTAGTGCTGCTTCCACCTTTCGATCACCACACGTTCGTCCGTCAAGATGCTCCCATCCTTATCCCGGCACATTTCGGCTCGCGGCACGAAGCCTTTGCGGGATGCGTTGAGCTTCTGATAGAACTTGCGTGTATCTTGAGAACGGCACAGCTGTTCCATCTCCTCGCACTCCGCTTCTTCCAGGCGGCGTTTCTTCTCCTGAAAAAGGCGGGTCTGCTGTCTCCGCTTCCGTCTATAACGTTCCACGTTCTGCCGGGTACCTTGCTGCAGCGCGACCGCCCGCGCTGCGTCCTTCTCCTCCAGAATCTGTCTGCACTCTTCGTCGAACCAATCATTCCGTCGACTTCGACCCATATACCCGACGTTGTTCTCCGCTGCGTCGTTAATGGCTGCTTTAACTGTACTCCAGCAGTCCTCAAGAGGGGCCCCATCGAGCTCACCCTCTTCCGGCAACGCTGCCTCGAGATGCTGCGCGTATGCAGTGGCGACATCAGGTTGCTTCAGTCGCTCTAGGTCGTACCGCGGCGGTCGTCGGTACCGAACATTGTTGATGACGGATAGTTTTGGGCGCAGTTTAACCATCACCAGATAGTGGTCAGAGTCGATGTTAGCGCCACGATATGTCCTGACGTCGATAATGTCGGAGAAGTGCCGTCCATCAATCAGAACGTGGTCGATTTGTGATTCTGTCTGCAGTGGTGATCTCCAGGTGTACCGATACGGGAGGCTGTGTTGGAAGTAGGTGCTGCGAATGGCCATATTCTTGGAGGCGGCGAAATCAATTAGTCGTAGGCCGTTTTCGTTCGTCAGCCGGTGAGCGCTGAACTTTCCAATAGTCGGTCTAAACTCCTCCTCTTGGCCAACCTGAGCGTTCAAATCTCCTATGATGATTTTGACGTCGTGGCTTGAGCAGCTGTCGTACTCACGTTCCAGCTGCGCGTAGAATGCGTCCTTATCATCATCAGTGCTTCCGGAGTGTGGGCTATGGACGTTGATTATGCTGAAGTTGAAGAACCGGCCTTTGATCCTCAACCTGCACATTCTTTCATTGATCGGCCACCACCCGATCACGCGCCTTTGCATATTGCTCATCACTGTGGAAGCTGTTCCCAGCTCGTGTGTGTTGCCGCAGCTCTGGTAGATGGTATGATTACCTCTAAACGTTCGCACCATTGATCCCTTCCAACAAACCTCCTGCAGCGCTACGATGCCGAATCCACGGTCCTTGAGCACATCGGCGAGTATGCGTGTGCTCCCGATGAAGTTGAGAGATTTGCAGTTCCACGAACCGAGTTTCCAATCGCTAGTCCCTTTTCGTCGCAGTGGTCTTCGCCGATGGTTCCGGTCCGTACTCTCTTGTTGATTGTTCGTTGCTTATGATTTTTTAAAGGCTGGCTTGCAGGGCCTGACACCAAACCCCCTATATGTCCGGATGACCATTCCTCCTTATTTCCGGCGGACCATGGTGCACAGCTTCACTTAGAGTCCCTCGCTGGCACTCGGACGATGATCAGCCGCCCTAACATGGAGAACAGACGCTGTTGTGAGCCGATCCTGACATGGAGAACAGACGCTCAATAAGATTTGCACCTCCGAAGAGGAGCAAACCCCCCCTTCCCTGTCAGCATACGACCATAGTTCCCACCGGGGTTGGTTACCCGATCTTCCCTAAGGTTGCTCGTATCCCGGCCAGCACCGCGGGAGGTAGGGATAGGAGTTGCTGGGTAAGAGGCTAAGGACCGCGAGATGGGGTCTATTTTATTCCTTCAGGTACGCGAAGTACCAATGGTACGCTTTACCCAGCATTTGCCGTGCCTCCTTCTCCTTCGTAAAATGACAGTCAATTAACGTTCAACACATAGAATAATGGATACTCTTGCGTTTGTAAACAATAAATTGTCCCTAAATTGATTATAAACACTTTTTAGAGCGAAATGATTTTTTGGGAAATGAGTGAAATGATCCGTTTTAGCATGAAAAACTCTGACGTGATGCATTATTTTAAAATCGCACTTAATTTATTGATCGTTGGATACTTTTAAATACATTCACTTGCGTCTTATATGAGGTATTGTAAGATCTCTCCAAATTCAGGCATATGAGATGTTATAAGATCTCCAAATTGTCCTGGAGTTTGAATCAAATGGTCTACCGAATCAACCAAGGCTTCCACGATTTCCACGATCAATAAATTAAGTGCCTGTATTCGAGACGTTAGTGAAAGACTAATAATCAAAAGACAAAGTTAGGTTGACACCGTGGCTGGGGACATCGTGTTGTCCTGGAGTTTGGAGATCTTACAACACCTCATATGTCTTGTTTTGAGACGCAAGTGAAAGACAAATCCTCGGAGGATATATTTGAGTTGTTACCACGGTTTAGGACATCATGAAGGCTTTGGTTGATTCAAAAGACCATTTGATTTAAACTCAAGAACAATTTGGAGATCTTACAACATCTCATATGCCTGTATTTGAGACGTAAGTGAATGACTTATACTCATAAAACAAAATTGGGTTCACGCTGCGGCTCGGGACATCATGGAAGCCTTGGTTGATTCGGTAGACCATTTGATTCAAACTCCAGGACAATATGGAGACCTTACAACATTTTATACGCTCAGATTTAGGACGCAAGTGAAAGACATATACTCGAAGAACATAATTGGGTTGTTACCGCGGCTGGGGACATCATGGAAGTCTTGGTTGATTCGGCAGACCATTTGATTCAAACCCCAGGATGATTTGGAGACCTTACAACATCTCATATTGGGTTGGGTTCATACCGCGGCTGGGGACATCATGACCCCGGCAGACCCTTTGATTCAAACTCCAGGACAATTTGGAAATCTTCCCGAGTAGCACAATTCACACTGATTTGATTACAGCAACTCAAATGTGACCAAATTTGGTTGCATATGAGCTACGTCAACTTTACTACAACATGTGTACTGCTTGGGTTACAACATTTTATACGCCCAGATTTAAGACGCAAGTGAAAGACATATACTCGGAGAACATAATTGGGTTGTTACCGCGGCTGGGGACATCATGGAAGCCTTGGTTGATTCGGCAGACCATTTGATTCAAACTCCAGGACAATTTGGAGATCTTAGAACATTTCATATGCCTTCATTTGCAACGCAAGCGAAAAACAAATACTCGTAGGACATAATTGGGTTGTTACCGCGGCTGGGGACATCATGGAAGCCATTGTAGATTCGGTACACCTTTTTATTCAAACTCCAGAACAATTTATCTTATAACATTCACATCTTATAACATTTCATATGCTTGGATTTGAGACGCAGGTGAAAAAAAATTCTCGGAAAACATAATTAGGTTGATATCGCGGCTGGGGACATCAGGAAAGACTTGTTTGATTCGGTAGACCATTTGATTCAAACTTCAGGACAATTTAGAGATCTTAGAACAACTCATATGCCTACTTTTGAGACGCAAGTGAAAGACAAATACTCGGAGGACATATTTGAGATGAAACCGTGGCTGAGGAGTCTAGAAAATTCTTGGATGACCTGGAAAGGAACGGCTGCTAAAGGCATATTGAGTTTGGTGTAATAGATCATATAGGGCATGAACCATTTTTAAAAAGAGATAACAGCCCTTCGGTTACGCGGGTAGACCTCAAGACCTATACTCCAGGGAATTCTTGGATGACCTGGAACGGAATTTGGTTTAATATATCAAATAGGGCATGAACCATTTTTAAAAAGAGATAACAGCTCTTTCGTTACGCTTGTAGACCTTAGGTCCTTGGTTACGCGTGTAGACTCCAGGAAATTCTTGGATGACCTGGAATGGAACAATTGTTGAAGGCAAATGATGAATATACAAAGCATCTACTTTGAGTTTCTAAGAGTGCCTTCTTATAGGCTTACTTTTGGATGTCAATAAAGTTTCAAAATCTTTTTACGTCACGTGCTGTAAAAAGGAGGCCGTAAAACGAAGTGACGTATAAAAAACTGCCGTAAAAAGAGGGTTGAGTGTATTAGGAACTCCTCTAGAAAATTTCTTCAGCAGTTATTTTAAAAATTGGGAATATTTCATCGGATATCTCTTCAGAGATTTCTTCGGAAAATTCTTCGAAAAATTCTCTGGAAATTTTTCGAAAACCTCTGCAGGAGTTGCTTCAAAAGTTCCCTTATTTAAACCAAACGCAATTTCTTAAGGATTTCTTTTCTTAAATTGCTGCAGCAGTTTTCTCAAAATTTTAAGATTTTTAAGAATAAAATAGTTTCTGAAGAAATTCGTAAAGGACTTTCTGAAGGAATTGCTGGAGTAATTGCCGTAGAAATTTCTTAAGGCATTACGGAAAAAACACATGGAAACATTTTCAATGGAATTCTTGAAGGAATTTTTAAAAGAACTCGTAAATGAATTTTCGAAGGAACTCCTGATGGAGTTTTTAAAGGATTTGCAAAAATAATTTTATAGAAATTTTCAAAGGAATTTCTAATTCCCGAAGGAGTTTCAAAAGGAATTTTTGAATGAATTTCTTTTTGAAGTCGTGAAGGAATTCCGAAAGAAATTAATTTGCAAATAGCAAAGGAATACCTGGATGAAACTTTTTTAGGATTTCTTGAAATAAGTTCCGAGGGAATATCTGAAATAATCCAAAGGAATTCCCGAATAAAATTCCCAAAAACAAAATGCCAAAGGATTTCCCATAAAAAATTCCAAATATATCGCTGAAAAAATGTTCAAGGGAGTTCCTAAAGAAATTTTCGAACGAGCTTGCAAAGGAATTTTCTAATTAGTCCCTGAATGAATTTAGAAAGGAAGTTCCGAATGATCGTGTGAAAAAAAACAACAAACAACAAAGGGATTTCCAAAGGATCTTGTAAAGAAATTCCCAAAAGAATCCCTGAATGAATTTTAGGGGAATGGGCAAAGGAATTCTTGGAGAAGTTTAACAAAGTCGAAAATGTCTTCAGGAGTTTATCGCAAGTTAATTAAGGAATTTCTCCTTTAATCATTTTAATAATTCGTTCGGAAATTTCTTAGAAAGAATTTCTCAAAGAATTGTTAAAGAAATTCCCGATGTAAGTGCGTAAATGTAAATCCGCGATTTTCGCGACAGCATTTTAAGGAACCGCGAATATCGCTACTGGAAGAGATAATCCGCGACAAATCCGCGAGATTCGCGAAAAACGCGAGAATCGTGAAATCCGCGACGTTGTATAAGCCCTGAAAATAAGAAAGCGACGTAAAATTAGACCCGCATAGATACTAAGATACTACTCAGCACACCCAGTGTTGGTAGAATCATGCTCAAATCTCAATCATTAAAGCTTCATGCACGAGAAATCATGCAATGTTGAAAATCGCGATTTGAATCATGAACGATTCTCTAAGCCATGAGTCGGGTTGGGTTTGGCTCACGCATGATTTGAATCGTGGATGAGATTTGAGAATTTGAGTTTTTTATTAACACTGGGTATACCACGAATTAACGTGGTATATCCGTGCTGAATAGTTAATCTATACTGTTTGTATTGATCGTTCTACATAAGCTAGTTTAGAGCTTTGGACATTACATTTTGCCGAAGGAACACGGATTAATGAAAGTTTTTTTCAAGAATCATGTTGTCCACATTGTTGCTATTTAATCTCCACAACTGGGGTTTCTAATTATGTTTACTAAGAAGTTGAAAGGTGTATGCTGCCTAAAGACATTGCATTGATTAGCCATCCAGAGAAAGTTTATCCGCTTCGATTTGCGACATCTTATGGATGGAACGATCCATTAAACCAGTGATTCCCAACCTTTTTGGGATCGCGTCCCCTTTTTTCCCCCTTCTTGATTTGTCAAATGGCCACCTAGATATGTCATGCGGAAATTAAGAACAAATCTATATGTTCAAGTCATTTTATTCCAATATCATTCTAATCTGTCATTCTTCAGCAATAATTGATAAAATGATTTTTATACTGGCATTTGTTATACCTGCTTCGGCATACGAGTTTTCTTGTCTGATAAAGCGATCACAAATCGTAATCAATGTTCAATCTGTTTCTCGCTTTGTTCTTCATCTGAAGGAGTATTAAAAATCTACTCTAGCAAGTAAGTAGAAGCAAACGATATTAGAATCTCTTGGCTGTGCATAAGCACAGCACATGTTTCGAAATGGACAAATTGATATGAAATTTGCGAAAAAGAATCCACGTGTTTTGGAGGGACTCGAACCCTCAACCTCCTACTCTCTAGATAGGCGTGATAACCCCTACACAACAAAACCACTTAAAGGTCACGTTTGCGGAAAAGCCATCAGAATCCGAGTACCAACCTCGACCGCGGTTAGCTCTCTTTTTTGCAAATTGAATATCTTTCGGATGCTTGATTTGTCCAATCTCCACATGAGCTTTACTGTTGTATATCAACAGTCCAGCGAGTGCACATTGTTTATTAAACGAGAGGATCGCACTCCATGCCTCCCAACTAGAGGTGTGCACCGGTCCGAAAATCGACGGCGGCGGCGTTTGTCAGAATTTTGGTCGGCGGCGGCGGCGTTTTCGGCGTCACGCCGAAAGACATTTTAACCGGCGGCGGCGTGAAGCGGCGTGGTGATTTTTTTTTTAATTTCTCGATGTTTTTTTTTCATTTTTTCGGGATATTTTCAAGACATCAACGGGAGTATCTTTTCCAGATTTTTTTTTTCCAAAAAATACATTATTGGAAATTATTTTTGAATTTTCCACAGGAACTACTTTGCAGCTCTTTGTAATTCCCAAGGAAAATTGTTTGGAATTTCAGGGGAAAAGAATTCAAAATTTGCATGAGAAATTGTTCTGAATTTTGTACTCCAGAATACTCAACAAAATATTTTGTTAAATTTACATTTTTCGAAACATCCACGGGAGACTCTGAGGCGTTTTTACAAGAAACTCGCTGGTGTTTTCACCAAAAATTTTCTGCCGGAAATTTTACAAAATGAGAAAAAAAAAAATTCGATTTCAATAGAAATTGTTAAGAATTTTCATAGGAAATTTATTATAATTGGCACGAAATTTTTTTTTAAATTGCCATGGAACGTTCTTCGGAATTTTCCAGAATTTCCACAGGGTGACTACTTTCAAATATGAAAAAACAAATTCAAGAATTGGACACGTATGGATCGTTGTTCCGATCTATGGACAAAAAACATTTATCCAGCTTCAAAGGAGTTTCTGAATAATTCCCGAAGCAATACCTAGAGAGAGCTAACCATTTATTCAGGAAATCAATTAGGTTTTGTTTGTAAAATCTTCAGAGAATTCGCTCAGAAATTCTTCATGAATGTATTAAAAAATATATAATAATTAAGGATTTCAAGGTAGATCCTGGAAGAACTTTCGAAGAAATTTCTGGATCAATTTCCAAAAGAATTTTCGGATGGTTTTACAAAAGAATCACGTGTCGTGGGAATTATAAGCGTAATTTTCAAAATTATTTCTGGCGTTTAGTAAGATGATTCCCCGAATGAATTCCTGGAGGAATTTATAAAGGTAATTCAGGAGGAATTTCTGAAAGGATTCTTTAAAGAATTCTCGCGATAGAACATAAAGAGATTTTCAAGAGAAAAAAATTCTAAAGGAAATTGTGAAGAATTTCTGTTAAAGGAATTTTCGAAGGAATATTAAATGGATTTTCCAAGGAATTCCCAGAATTCTCGAACCAATTCTCAAAAAAAAAATTCAAAGAATTCCTCAGAAGGATTCCAAAATGAATTTATGAATGGATTCCCGAAGGAATTTCGAAATCAATTTCTATGGAAATTTTAAGAGAATTTCCGAATGTTCAAAGAAATTTGTAGAAGAGAAACTCTCTAGAAATGACCGAAAAAAATTCCGGAGAAGTTACTGGAGGAATTCCTCAAAACAAATACCGAAAAAAAATCTCCTCTAGGAATTCTAGAAATAATTTCCAAAAAAATCCTGAAGGAATTTATCAAAATTTCTAAAGGAATTTTCCTAAGAATATCCAGAACAATTCCTTAAGGTGTTTTCGTAAATAAATTTTCGAATAAATTCCTAAAAAATCCCCAAGGATTTCAAAAAAATCAGAAGCATTTTCCGAATGTATTCTCAGTAGAGCATAAGTACTAAAATGCTAGAGGCGCTTTAACCTTTAAAATTATTTTGCCATTTAAAATTATTTGGCTTCAGTAAGCTTAACTTGGCTCGGCACATGCTGTCTATCATGTTGTAGTGTATGATTGGTTACATCAACAACATCGACTTGACACTTATACTAACGGTTTTTTGGCTGCTATGTTTAAGCACAATACTGCCCCCACTCGCATAAAAGTCCCTTTTATATTTCGTCACGTTAACTCAATAAACAGGGTCCATTTCTTATGTACTTCCATAAATCATAAAAAAAACTGCGATTTTGCATGCGCATGAGTGAAAAAATAACAAGTCATAGCCCCATATTGAAAGTACCCGCATAACAGACCCACTAAGAAATAAAAACTAAACAATGTTTCGATCAAACTAAATCGCTTTACGGTAATCCAGCGGTAATTCAGCGAATGATGAGCAAAATTTCAGAAAGATACGATGATGTTTTAATTTATAAGATTTTTAAAAAGTTTCATATGGACGATGCGATTTAGCAGTTTTGTACTTTTTCATCATCTGTATTTCCGAACGAATTTCTGAAGGGATTCCTTAAAACATTTCCGAGGAATCTGATATGAGCCAGTTGTGGGCTGAAAATCTCATTAATAAAGACATTAAAATTTCCGAGGAATGTGCTAAAGGAACTCGTAAAAGAATTTACAAAGGTATCGTCAAATGATTTTCTGAAGGAATATCCGTACGGAGTTCTGAAGGAATTCTTCAAAAAAATCCCAAACAAAATTCCGGGACAATTGTTGAAGAAGTTTACTAAAGTTCCTCTAAAGAAATTACTAATTAAAATCGATCGAATTTTCGAAGAAATTTTAAAGGAATATCTGCAATATCTGAGGGAAATTTTTTCGCAGCAATTCTTAGAATGTCTCTTTGAAGGAATTTCCAATTTCATTTCCTGGAGGAATTTTCGAAGTTCGGATGAACTAATTTACGAGTCAGGGCCATAATGCAAAACTTTGCAGAAGGTGGCTGGGTTCGAATCCCGATCAGGTCTAGGAATTTTTCGAGTTGGAATTCTTTTTTACCTCTCTGGGCATATAAATGTATCATCGTATTGGCCTCACGATATATGAATGAAAATGGTAACCCGGCTTAGATAAACCGCGCATTTAACAACAGTGGAAGTGCTTAATTAACGCTAAACTGCGAGGCCGCAATGTGCTAGTGGGATATGCAGCCTCTGCCAATAAGAAGAAAAAAATGACGAGAAAAAATGTCGTGAGGCCACCAATAATTTCTTTTGAAAAACGTGTTTCGTTTGACTTGTTTGAATTGATTATCTTGCAGCAAAAATCTGTATATGGCACGTTTGTTATTACCTCAAAATTAATGTAGAGTACTTGAAAACTTCCATCGGAAAACATTTAAAACAGGAAAGGGTCGTCGATCAAATAACATTTTCTTTCACGAGATGAACCGGCCAAGGGCCGAAAATCTCGTTGATTTCCACAGAAAATTCTGCGGACTTCTTGAAATTTGAATCTGCGTGGAAAAATATAGATCAGCGGCGTGACAAAATTTTAAACGGCGGCGCGCCGATGCAAAAATGCCGGCGGCGGCGGCATGCCAAAAACTGTCGGCGGCGGCGGCGTGGCGCGGCGGCGCACACCTCTACTCCCAACAACGGGCTGGGCGGGCTGGTATAGAATGCGAATCAATCGCACTCTGCTGTGCCAAAGGCTTGCTTGGCTAAAGCATTTGATGAGTTTGATTGCCTTACGTAAGCGGTCGCGTGTACTCAGACGACTAATGACGGTGAAAGACCGTCACTGGATTACAATTAATTGCATATTATTCGGCAACTCGGCCGTACGAAAACCATTTTTTTTGTTAAATATCTTGGCTGTGCATATGCACAGCACATGTTTAGAAATGGACCGAGTTGCCGAATAATATGCAATTTATTGTAATCAAGTGTCGGTCCTTCACCGTCAAATCCCCCGGTTTTCTAAGGAAGAAGAACAGGCATTTGCCGATCATCTGTCGCTGCCACAATTGAACCTCCTCTGGTTGGTTTGATGAACATGTTTTCGAGTATTGGTTCAATATGATGTTTTTACCAGCTATTCGTCACCTTGAAAGGCCTTTTGCTCTAATAGGTGATAAATTGTCCTCTCATATCAACCCAACAGTTATCAAGAAGTGTCAGGAAGAGAACATCAATTTCATATGCCTACCACCGAACACAACACACCTAACACAACTATTAGATCTGGCATTTCTTGGACCCATGAAAAGGGAATGGAGAAAGATATTGTCGACTTGCCGCAATGCCGAGGGAGCAAAAAACCGACCATTCCAAAGAAGAGATTCGCCTTTCTTCTGATCGATCCGGCTTCCGTAAATGTGGAATATGTATACCCATTGAATGTTGAGCAACTCCTCAGTTGATTTCCACCTTTGAACGCTGACACATCGCTCGTTGAGGATTCATTTAAGGAGTTTTTAGCTCATCAGCGAGAAAATGTAACATGTCATGAAAATGAGACTAAGCGGAAAAGGAGACTTAAAGTTGACCCTGGAAAAGGTATCACGCCAAACGATATTCAAAAGGCTGTCTTAAAGGATCGTAACACTGTTGTTCCGGTAAAAAAGAATAGAAAAAAGTAACAAGTGTTCGTACCTGAGATTGATGTTCTTTTTTGTTACTAAATATTTTAAAAAGTTGTTTTAAACTTTGATTGATGAAATAAAATCTTAAATGGATTATTTGATAATTAAAATGTGTTTACTTCAAATGGAACGAATGTGCAAAGTAGCCCCGTTTATTGTAAAAAGTGGTTGCTTTTTGTTTTTATTCCAGAGAAACAATCTAACTGCCTTATATCTTAATAATACTTTGCCACAATGTTATTGAGATGATAACATTAGGTATGGGTTATATCATTTTTATCCATACCTTTGAAAAATTTAAAACAGGATGGTTGAGTTTTGCATATGCTGAAAATATGTCAAAAGAAGCCCCGTCTGACGGTACCCAGGCTTCCCAAGATATTTTTAGATTCATTCCTCAATTCAGAACCGCGGCTGAGAATATTTCCTTTGGATAACCAATGTACGGCAGTGTAGATAAGAAGTTATCTCGTGATCAAGTATTTGCAAAACGTACACTTTGAAAACAATCTTCAAATTTTAATCACCGTTGGTTGTTAAAGTTTTTTTGCTCATACAGTCCCATTTCTTGAAACTGTTCCATAAAGATAGATATTCATACAAATATGGGACAATGCGTAACAGGACAGTAACATAATATCTTCGATAAATGCTTCGAATATAGATCCTCTAAAAAATACTTCCGTACCGAATTCAAATCCGATAACTTATTGTCCAGTTTGATTCCCTGCAACGTACCTATTCATTCTTCTACAGCAATTTCAATCATTTCCGACAACATTAATCGGATATTAAGCCCATGCTCCTTTCTGTGCAGTGGAGGATTATCTACTCGTAAATTATCCATCCTGCTTCGGCTCGGTCACCACCAGTAGCAATCGAATGAAAAATACACTCCGGAATCCTTGACACAACACCAACGTAGTTATTCCCCCTGCCCTTGCATACCCAACCATCCGGAACCGTAATCGTCATCATCACCAGTCACAGGAATGGGGACTATGCAAAGCACGAATCCAGTAGTAGTGCATCAGCATCGGCTGGAGAACAATCGAGAAAATGAAAAAGTGAATTTACATAAGAGACAATTCGTCCTGACGTAAGCTGGCTGGGAACAAACAGGAATGCAAATAGTATCTGCCCCCCTTCCCTGTCTCCGCCTTTGGATGTCAGAGGATGCAAGTCATTTGAAGGCTGATGTGGTGTGTGGAAGCTTCCTACGAACTGAAAATATGCGAGTGTTTTAGAGGGAGCCAAATCCAATTGCGGGGCGAGGATAGACCAGTTGGATTCCTATACACGACAAGTGATCTATTATCAGCAAACAAGAAGGAAGCTGTTCTTTTTTTTCTATCTTGCTTCATGCTTTTGCTATCCTCATTTCTTTCTCGTATCGCACTAATGTGAGCATAAAAAAGCGCAAAATGCAAATATATGCACATTCGATAAGGGGTGAATGGCTGCGGGTAGGTGGAAGGAATTTATGGAAAAAGCATGAACACACGTATCCGGTCCGGAGAGGCAGAGAAAGGAGTTTGGCTGTCCAGGTACGGTTGCCTACGCAGCAGAGCTGTGCCTTGTGTGTTTATAGACATGCATCGAGCCGGATGTTGGGTTGCACGGTACATATGGCGCACATTTGAGGTCACCTGTTGGTTCTTTGCAGTCGTAGTCCGCCATGCTAAGGGTATAAATTATTGCAACAACGATATTTTTGATGATTCGAAATAGCTTTTTATGAAATGTTTAAATAATTGACGTGTGTTTTCAATCTCTTGTCGTGAAATTTCACCAAGTCTATCCAAATAACCGTACAATAATTTTTGGCGATGAAAATTCTCATATTGCATACCCTCATTCTATGCCAGCTAAGCGATGATGACGGTGCCGTCGTTTTCTTTTCGCACATCATAACGCATATCAATGCAAGCTCTTGAATGCAGTGCAAAATGATGCACTGTTATTTGAAAGTACACGTTTTTAACCTCTATGTGTGTCAGAGACCTACTGTCGTCTCTAAATCGCAAGCGACTCATTCTAATATCAATTGCATCAGTTAGTACAAACATTGTCCAAACTTTATTTTAGCGTGTATTTCGCTGATAACCGATCTCTGTTCTGTGCGACTGGGCTGCGACTGAATAGGCACACATATGACAATTTCGTGCGGACGAGATCGTCAGATAATATCATTTTTCATCGCCGAACGACGAGTTATGTGCAGAGGAAACGGACCAATGTGCCGGTCCGGTCATATGGCCCCAGGTGGGAACAGTCGGCGGTCCTGGTCGAATTCGATGTGTGCAGCACCGCTGTTGATGTCGTTGCCGCTCATCGCATGTGTCACGTAAACATGGCTCCGATGTCGCTGAGCAGTGACCAACATCGGTCGGAGGAGTTGCGATAGGACATGCCCCCGAATGGGACCCGGTACAATTCTTGAATAAATAAGAGAGCCTCAGTCACATTGGTGCTCATTTGAAACTGAATAGACTTCGGGGGAAATGATGATGTTTTATATATGAATCGTATGTGGATAAGGGAATTGGGAATAATCAAAGATTACTTGGAATGGTTGCAGGCAGGTCGATGTTTTCAACTGGTATTCTTTGAAGTACAAAAATGAAAAATTGAATAGATAAAATGGAAAAAATATCCTTGTCTCAATTTTTTTGTCGTTATTAAAGAGATTTTCAGCCCTAGGCTGGCTTATCAAGAGATGTCGACAATTCATTAGAATTTCCATCGGAAAGTCATTCTGATGTTCGTCAGAAATTCATTCGAATGTCCATCGGAAATTCATTCGAATTTCCATCGGAAATTCATTCGAATTTCCATCGGAAATTCATTCGAATTTCCATCGAAAATTCATTCGAATTTCCATCGAAAATTCATTCAAATTTCCATCGGATATTCATTCGAATTTCCATCGGAAATTCATTCGAATTTCCATCGGAAATTCATTCGAATTTCCATCGGAAATTCATTTGAATTTCAATCGGAAATTCATTTGAATTTCCATCGGAAATTCGTTCGAAGTTCCAACGGAAATTTATTCGAATTTCCAACAGAAATTAGTTCCAATTTTTCAACGGAAATTCATTCGAATTTCCAACGGAAATTTATTTGAATTTCCAACGGAAATTCATTCGGATTTCCCACGGAAATTCATTCGGATTTCCAACGGAAATTCATTCGAATTTCCATCGGATGCTATTTCAATCGATTTTCCATCGGAAATTCATTCGAATTTCCATCGGAAATTCATTCGAATTTCCATCGGAAATTCATTCGAATTTCTATCGGAAATTCATTTGAATTTCCATCGGAAATTCATTCAATTTCCATCGGAAATTCAATTCGATTTCCATTGCAAATTCATTCCGATTTGCATCGGAAATTCATTCAATTTCCATCGGAAATTCATTCAATTTCCATCGGAAATTCATTCAATTTCCAACGGAAATTCATTCGAATTTCCATCGGAAATTCATTTTAATTTCCATGGAAAATTCATCTGATTTTCCATCGGAAATTAATTCAAATTTCCATCGGAAAATTATTCGAATTTCCATTGAAAATTCATTCGAATTTTCATCGGAAATTCATTTGAATTTCGATCGGAAATTCATTCCAATTTCCATCGGAAATTCATTCAATTTCCATCGGAAATTCATTCGAATTTCCATCGGAAATTCATTCAATTCCAATTTCAAATTCATTCGAATTTACATCGGAAATTCATTCGAATTTCCATCGGAAATTCATTCGAATTTCCATCGGAAATTCATTCGAATTTGCATCGGAAATTCATTCGAATTTGCATCGGAAATTCATTCGAATTTCCATCGGAAATTCATTCGAATTTCCATCGGAAAATTCATTCAAATTTCCAGTGGAAAATTCATTCGAATTTCCATCGGAAATTCATTCGAATTTTCATCGGTAATTCATTCGAATTTCCAACGAAAATTTATTCGAATTTCCAACGAAAATTTATTCGAATTTCCAACGGAAATTCATTAGAATTTCCATTGGATTCCATTTCATTCGAATTTCCATCCGAAATTCATTCACATTTCCATCGGAAATTCATTCACATTTCCATCGGAAATTCATTCACATTTTCATCAGAAATTCATTCGCATTTCCATCGGAAATTCATTCGCATTTCCATCGGAAATTCATTCGAATTTCCATCGGAAATTCATGCGAACTTCCAACAAGAATTCGTCATTCCATCAGAAGTTTATTCAAATTTCCATCTTGAATTCTTTTGAATTCATCGGAAATTCATTCGATTTTCCATCGGAAATTCATTCGAATTTCCATCAGAGATTTGATCACATTTCCATCGAAAATTCATTCGCATTTCCATCGGAAATTCATTCGCATTTCCGTCGGAAATTCAAATCATTCGAATTTCCTATGGAAATTCATTCGAATGTCCATCGCAATTCATTCGTACTTCCATTGGGAATTCATTCGAATTTCCATCCGAAATTTATTCGAATTTCCATCGAAAATTCATTTGAATTTCCATCAGAAATTTATTCGCATTCTCATCGGAAATTCATTCGCATTTCCATCGGAAATTCATTCGAATTTCCTTTGGAAATTCATTCGCATTTCCATCTGAAATTCATTCGAATTTCCATCGGAAATTTCCATCGGAAAAAATGCGAACTTTCAACAGGAATTCGTCATTCCATTAAAAGTTCATTCAAATTTACATCGTAAATTAATTCTAATTTTCATCGGAAATTCATTCGAATTCTCATCGGGAATTCATTCGAATTTTCATCGGAAATTTTTTCCAACTTCTATCGAAATTTCATCCGTATTTCCATTGGAAATTCAATCAAATTTTGATCGGAAATTCATTCATATTTTCGTCTGAAGTTCATTCGCATTTACATCGGAAGTTCATTCGAATTTTCATCGGAAGTTCATCCTAATTTCCATAGGAAATTCATTCGAACTTCCATCGGAGATTCATTCAAATTTCCATCTGAAATTCATTTGAATTTCCTTCTGAAATTCATTTGAATCTCCATCTGAAATTCATTCGAATTTCCATCAGAAATTCATTCGAATTTCTATCGGTAATTAACTTTAATTTCCGTCGAAAATTCATTCGAATTTCCTTCGGAAATTCATTCGACTTCCGATCGAAAATTCATTCAATTTCATTCGAATTTCCATTGGAAATTCATTCGAATTCCATTGGAAATTCATTCAAATTTCCATTGGAAATTCATTCGAATTTCCATCGGAAATTCACTCGAATTTCCATCGGAAATTTAATCGAATTTCCATCGGAAATTCATTCGAATTTCCATCGGAAATTCATTCTTATGTCCATCGGAAATTCATTCTAATTTCCTTCGGAAATTCAATCGAATTTCCATCGGAAATTCATTCGAATTTCCATCGGAAATTCATTCGAATTTCCATCGCAGTTTCATTCGGATTTCCATGTAAAATTCATTCGAATTTTCGTCGGAAATTCATTCGAATTTCCATCGGAAATTCATTCGAATTTCCATCGGAAAGTCATTCGAATTTCCATCGGAAATTCATTCGAATTTCCATCGGAAATTCATTCGAATTTCCATCGGAAATTCATTCCAATTTCCATCGGAAATTCATTCGAATTTCCATCGGAAATTCATTCCAATTTCCATCGGAAATTCATTCGAATTTCCATCGGAAATTAATTCGAATTTCCATCGGAAATTCATTCGAATTTCCATCGGAAATTCATTCGAATTTCCATCGGAAATTCATTCGAATTTCCATCGGAAATTCATTCGAATTTTCATCGGAAATTCATTTGAATTTTCTTCGGAAATTCATTCGAATATCCAACGGAAATTCATTCGAATTTCCATCGGAAATTCATTCGAATTTCCATCGGAAATTCATTCGAATTTCCATCGGAAATTCATTTGAATTTCTATCGGAAATTAATTCGAATATCCATCGGATATTCATTCAATTTCGATGGAAATTGAATTATTCCGATGGAAATTGGAATGAATTTCCATCGGAAATTCATTCGAATTTCCATCGGAAACTCATTCGAATTTCTATCGGAAATTCATTCCAATTTCCATCGGAAATTCATTCCAATTTCCATCGGAAATTCATTCGAATTTCCATCGGAAATTCATTCCAATTTTCATCGAAAATTCATTCGAATTTCCATCGGAAACTCATTCGTATTTCCATCGGAAATTCATTCGAATTTCCATCGGAAATTCATTCGAATTTCCATCGGAAATTCATTCGAATTTGCATCGGAAATTCATTCGAATTTCCATCGGAAATTCATTCGAATTTCCATCGGAAAATTTATTTAAATTTCCAGTGGAAAATTCATTCGAATTTGCATCGGAAATTCATTCGAATTTCCATCGGAAAATTTATTCAAATTTCCAAAGAAAATTTATTCGAATTTCCACGAAAATTTATTCGAATTTCCAACGGAAATTCATTAGAATTTCCATTGGATTCCATTTCATTCGAATTTCCATCGAAAATTCATTCAAATTTCCATCAGAAAATCATTCAAATTTCCATCAGAAAATCACTCACATTTTCATCAGAAATTCATTCGCATTTCCATCGGAAATTCATTCGCATTTCCATCGGAAATTCATTCGAATTTCCATCGGAAATTCATGCGAACTTCCAACAAGAATTCGTCATTCCATCAGAAGTTTATTCAAATTTCCATCTTGAATTCTTTTGAATTCATCGGAAATTCATTCGATTTTCCATCGAAAATTCATTCGAATTTCCATCAGAGATTTGATCGCATTTCCATCGAAAATTCATTCGCATTTCCATCGGAAATTCATTCGCATTTCCGTCGGAAATTCAATTCATTCGAATTTCCTATGGAAATTCATTCGAATGTCCATCGCAATTCATTCGTACTTCCATTGGGAATTCATTCGAATTTCCATCCGAAATTTATTCGAATTTCCATCGAAAATTCATTTGAATTTCCATCAGAAATTTATTCGCATTCTCATCGGAAATTCATTCGCATTTCCATCGGAAATTCATTCGAATTTCCTTTGGAAATTCATTCGCATTTCCATCTGAAATTCATTCGAATTTCCATCGGAAATTTCCATCGGAAAAAATGCGAACTTTCAACAGGAATTCGTCATTCCATTAAAAGTTCATTCAAATTTACATCGTAAATTAATTCTAATTTTCATCGGAAATTCATTCGAATTCTCATCGGGAATTCATTCGAATTTTCATCGGAAATTTTTTCCAACTTCTATCGAAATTTCATTCGTATTTCCATTGGAAATTCAATCAAATTTTCATCGGAAATTCATTCATATTTTCGTCTGAAGTTCATTCGCATTTACATCGGAAGTTCATTCGAATTTTCATCGGAAGTTCATCCTAATTTCCATAGGAAATTCATTCGAACTTCCATCGGAAATTCATTCAAATTTCCATCTGAAATTCATTTGAATTTCCATCTGAAATTCATTTGAATCTCCATCTGAAATTCATTCGAATTTCCATCAGAAATTCATTCGAATTTCTATCGGTAATTAACTTTAATTTCCGTCGAAAATTCATTCGAATTTCCATCGAAAATTCATTCGACTTCCGATCGAAAATTCATTCAATTTCATTCGAATTTCCATTGGAAATTCATTCGAATTTCCATAGGAAATTCATTCGAATTTCCATTGGAAATTCATTCGAATTTCCATCGGAAATTCATTCGAATTTTCATCGGAAATTCATTCGAATTTCCATCGGAAATTCATTCGAATTTCCATCGGAAATTCATTCTTATGTCCATCGGAAATTCATTCTAATTTCCTTCGGAAATTCAATCGAATTTCCATCGGAAATTCATTCAAATTTCCATCGGAAATTCATTCGAATTTCCATCGGAAATTCATTCGAATTTCCATCGGAAATTCATTCGAATTTCCATCGGAAATTCATTCGAATTTCCATCGGGAATTCATTCGAATTTCCATCGGAAACTCATTCGAATTTCTATCGGAAATTCATTCCAATTTCCATCGGAAATTCATTACAATTTCCATCGGAAATTCATTCGAATTTCCATCGGAAATTCATTCCACTTTCTACCGGAAATTCATTCGAATTTCCATCAAAAATTCATTCGAATTTCCATTAGAAATTCATCCGAATTTTCATCGGAAATTCATTCGAATTTCCATGGGAAATTCATTCGAATTTCCATCGGAAATTCATTCGAATTTCCATCGGAAATTTAGTCGAATTTCCATCGGAAATTCATTCGATTTTTCATCGGAAATTCATTTGAATTTTCTTCAAAAATTCATTCGAATATCCAACGGAAATTCATTCGAATTTCCATCGGAAATTCATTCGAATTTCCATCGGAAATTCATTCGAATTTCCATCGGAAATTCATTCGAATTTGCATCGGAAATTCATTCGAATTTGCATCGGAAATTCATTCGAATTTCCATCGGAAAATTTATTCAAATTTCCAAAGAAAATTTATTCGAATTTCCACGAAAATTTATTCGAATTTCCAACGGAAATTCATTCAAATTTCCAAAGAAAATTTATTCGAATTTCCACGAAAATTTATTCGAATTTCCAACGGAAATTCATTAGAATTTCCATTGGATTCCATTTCATTCGAATTTCCATCGAAAATTCATTCAAATTTCCATCGTAAATTCATTCACATTTCCATCGGAAGTTCTTCCAAACTTCCATCAGAAATTCATTCGCATTTCCATCGGAAATGCACTCACATTTCCATCGGAAATTCATTCGAATTTTCATCGGAAATTCATGCGAACTTCCAACAAGAATTCGTCATTCCATCAGAAGTTTATTCAAATTTCCATCTTGAATTCTTTTGAATTCATCGGAAATTCATTCGATTTTCCATCGGAAATTCATTCGAATTTCCATCAGAGATTTGATCACATTTCCATCGAAAATTCATTCGCATTTCCATCGGAAATTCATTCGCATTTCCGTCGGAAATCCAATTCATTCAATTTCCCAAGGGAAATCCATCCGGGTGTCCACCGCAATCCATCCGACCTCCCATTGGGAATTCATTCGAATTTCCATCCGAAATTTTTTCGAATTTCCATCGAAAATTCATTTGAATTTCCATCAGAAATTTATTCGCATTCTCATCGGAAATTCATTCGCATTTCCATCGGAAATTCATTCGAATTTCCTTTGGAAATTCATTCGCATTTCCATCTGAAATTCATTCGAATTTCCATCGGAAATTCATGCGAACTTTCAACAGGAATTCGTCATTCCATTAAAAGTTCATTCAAATTTACATCGTAAATTAATTCTAATTTTCATCGGAAATTCATTCGAATTCTCATCGGGAATTCATTCGAATTTTCATCGGAAATTCTTTCCAACTTCTATCGAAATTTCATCCGTATTTCCATTGGAAATTCAATCAAATTTTCATCGGAAATTCATTCATATTTTCGTCTGAAGTTCATTCGCATTTACATCGGAAGTTCATTCGAATTTTCATCGGAAGTTCATCCTAATTTCCATAGGAAATTCATTCGAACTTCCATCGGAAATTCATTCAAATTTCCATCTGAAATTCATTTGAATTTCCATCTGAAATTCATTTGAATCTCCATCTGAAATTCATTCGAATTTCCATCAGAAATTCATCTAAATTTCCATCGGTAATTAACTTTAATTTCCTTCGGAAATTCATTCGAATTTCCATCGAAAATTCATTCGACTTCCGATCGAAAATTCGTTCAATTTCATTCGAATTTCCATTGGAAATTCATTCGAATTTCCATCGGAAATTCATTCGAATTTTCAATTTTTCAATCGAATTTCCATCAGAAATTCAATCAATTTCCATCGGAAATTCATTTTAATTTCCAACGGAAATGCATTTCAATTTCCATCGGAAATTTATTCCAATTTTCATTGAAAATTTATTCCAATTTCCATCGGAAATTTATTCGAATTTCCATCGGAAATACATTCAAACTTCTATCGGAAATTTATTCGAATTTCCATCGGAAATTCATTCGAATTTCCATCGGAAATTCATTCGAATTTCCATCGGAAATTCATTCGAATTTCCATTGGAAATTTATTAGAATTTCCATTGGAAATTCATTAGAATTTCCATTGGAAATTCATTAGAATTTCCATTGGAAATTCATTAGAATTTCCATTGGAAATTCATTCGAATTTCCATCGGAAATTCATTCGAATTTCCATCGGAAATTTATTCGAATTTCCATCGGAAATTTATTCGAATTTCCATCGGAAATTCATTCAAATTTCCATCGGAAATTCATTCGTATTTCCATCGGAAATTCATTCGAATTTCCATCGGAAATTCATTCGAATTTCCATCGGAAATTCATTCGAATTTCCATCGGAAATTCATTCTAAATTCCTTCGATAGTTCATTCGAATTTCCATCGAAAATTCATACGAATTTCCACGAAAATTTATTCGAATTTCCAACGGAAATTCATTAGAATTTCCATTGGATTCCATTTCATTCGAATTTCCATCGAAAATTCATTCAAATTTCCATAAAAAATTTCAATCCAGTTTCCATCAGAAATTCATTCATATTTACATAGAAAATTCATATGAATTTCCATCGGAATTTCTTTCTAATTTCCACCAAAACTTCATTAGAATATTCTTCGGAAATTCATTCGTATTTCCATCGGAAATTCATTCGAATTTCCATCGGAAATTCATTCAAATTTCCATCGGAAATTCATTCGTATTTCCATCGGAAATTCATTCGAATTTCCATCGGAAATTCATTCTAAATTCCTTCGATAGTTCATTCGAATTTCCATCGAAAATTCATTCGAATTTCCATCGAAAATTCATTCGAATTTCCATCAGAAATTCATTCGAATTTCCATCGGAAATTCATTCAAATTTCCATCGGAAATTCATTCAAATTTCCATAAAAAATTTCAATCCAGTTTCCATCAGAAATTCATTCATATTTACATAGAAAATTCATATGAATTTCCATCGGAATTTCATTCGAATTTCCATCGGAACTTCATTAGAATGTTCATCGGAAATTGATTCGGATTTCCATCGGAAGTTCATTCGAATTTCCGTCGGAAATATATTCATATTTCCATCGGAAATTAATTCGAATTTCCATCGGAAATTAATTTGAATTTCCATCGGAAATTAATTTGAATTTCCATCGGAAATTAATTTGAATTTTCAACGGAAATTCATTCGAATTTCCATCGGAAATTCATTTGAAGTTCCATTAGAAATTCATTCGAATTTACATCAGAAATTCATTCGAATTTTCATCGAAAATTCATTCCAATTTCCATCGAAAATTCTTTCGAATTTCCATCAAAAAATCATTCGAATTTCCATCGGAAATTCATTCGAACTTCCATCGGAAACACATTCGAATTTCCGTCGCAAATTCATTTGAATTTGCATCGGAAATTAATTCGAATTTGCATCGGAAATTAATTTGATTTTCCATCGGATTTTTTTCCGAGTTTGTAACCGAAATTCATTCTAATATTCAACGAAAAATCATTTAAATTTCTTCACTCGATATTCTTCCGAATTTTCAAAGAAATTTAAATTTTTCGAATATCCAAAATTCATTCAACTTTTTCGACTTTCTAACAGAAATTCATTCGATCAAAGCATATTCTTTCGAATTTTCAACGGAAATTTATTCGAATTTTCAATGGTAATAAACTCGGATTTCCAGCGGAAATCCATTCAAATTTCTAATGGATAATTATTCAAATATCCAGCATTAGTTCATTTGAAATTCAGTTTTAAATCACATGGAGACGCATTGTAGCCTCTCGCCCGAAACGGTAATGACGGTCTGGTCTTGTTGTTTCTTGAGCTTCCTGACAGATGAAAATAATGTTTTATTTTGTCTGAATATAACAATCTTGTCTTCTTATTTTATAGAGATGTTCCATCAAACGAGTTATGAAATAATTTCATCTTCCTGATCCAAAATTCACTTCAGAGTTTTAAATAATTTTGACAAACTTTAGATTATTTTCTTGAACCTTCATACGTGGACAACTCGATATCGAATGTATACTCAAGCTTTTAATGAATGTTTATTGGAAATAATACCCTTAACCCAAAACAAAAGCATTGCATCTTGAACACATAACAATTCCAAAAACGTACTCATACATGTGTCACACTAACCCCGTTTACAACACACAATATCCCAGGCACTAATCTCGGACAAACACCCGCGATGACAGTGCTACTGTTGCTCCCACATGGGGCGAAGGGGACCACCTACCTTGATAGATTGCAGCAACGGGCTCGGTGTGATAGACGGGAGTCGGTTCCTGCGACATTGGTGCTTCTTTGCGGAGGGTGGTCACGAATGGAATTTGACTGTCCGCTGCGGTTGTGTGATAGAACTGTTGATGCTGTTGCTGTTGCTGTGGGACGACGGCCTCCGGATGCTGATAAAGCTGTTGTTGATTTTGTGTGGACACCGGTGGTTGGAAAGCTTGTGTCGGTTGCGGCTGATACTGTGGCTGTTGGTTGGATGGTTCAAGCTGCATAAATTCATCCGCCAGAAGACAGGGCAAAAAGAGAGAAAAAGTAAAATTTAGTACGCGGGCCAAAGAGTTGAGCGCGTTCATTTAGGATCTCTCAAGGATGGTGAGGGAGCAGCGGGATGGGTTGGGTTGGAAAATTTCCATCTTCCTCATCCCACCCTGGATGGGGATTTGAGAGGAATCCAAGGGTATACATATTTTAGAATGCACACATAAAGTACAGAGGCAGAGAGCAGTAGACTCGACTAACTTTGTCTGCTCAGTCGTTGAAGTCGTCGTCTAATAGAATCGGTGCACTGTGAAGACGACATATAGAGGGGTAGGTGTAAGTAAGTGAGAGCATTCTTGTTAATTATATTTCTTTAATAAAGTTGACATTTTCTTTTCGTTCGTAGTTTCAAATATTTGAGCGTCGGAGTTGTGTCTTAGTGCTCTCGAGAGTGTTTCGACGAGTGGCATCTACACGCGAACGTAAAATGTTAAATTGGGTGAAAATGAGAGTTTTGCTTTATTTAGGACGAAAACGGGTAATGGGGCGCAGTGATGATGGGACGCGCGGCTTCGGTTGGTTGAATTTTGGGATGCAGTGCTGCATGTCGGAGAATATTTAGGTGAAGGCGACGCCAAGTCAAGCAAGCCAGGCAGGTGATTTCTGGCAAATGTGACGATAGACGCCAGAATAAACACACATTTCAGGAACAAAGCAAAAGCCGTCACTCGTTAGTCTGGTGGCAGCGTAAGAAACATTGCAACGGAGCGATGAGACATAGTTGGCAGGGGGGTCGTGTCGTCTTCGTTGTCGGTTTGTGGAGAGAATTGTAAAGGAATATTTGCGGCACGCAAAGCATAGAAGAGGAGCTATAAATAGGGATTCAACGGAATCCATATTTATTTAGGGTTTTCATTTTTCTATTTTGAACGCATGAAAGTTAATGTGCACAATCGTGTTGAGTCAGTCGCTGCGTATTCTAAGGGATGTGTATTTTAGAACAGAATAGATGTGCTGCACATAACAAGTTCTTGGTTTTCAACCAAAATTACATGTTATTGAGTCAGGTGTAAAAAATAGTATAGCTATTTTCTTCATTTGTTTAATTTTGATAATTTATGTGTGATATAGAAAAGGTATGTTTTTTTTTGTATCTTTATTAAGGAGACTTTTAGCCCTAGACTGGCTCGTCTCCGGCAGGTACGTAATATTACTAATTATTGGATACAGCTTCGGGGTATTCCATCTCCATTTTTTTAGTACGTTATCATACTAAAAAATGTTCAATCTGAAAGTATCCTGAACCTGAAGAGAAATTGAACTATATTTTGGTCACTTTTTACGCGGATTGGGTTCATTAATTTCTCGTGCCACCTCAATTTGCACAACTTTTCGAGTAGCACCAGATTTTTGTGTGGATTTTTTCGTGTGCTCAGCTCATCGTTTAACTTAATCCAAAGGCCAGAAACAAACAAAAACATACTGCGTAGAAAACGACTCGAGTGTAGGCCACTCGCATGGTCTTGCTTTACAGCCGCGCATATTGGACTATGGATGGTTTCTGTTGTAATTTGTTGCAGGATCGCTCGATTCATGTTTGGAAATTCTATGTTGTCGAAACCGAATTGATTGTCAATATTTTACTTGCTTACTTATGGGTCTTGCACACCCCCAGTGGTGCAAAGGGTCGACTTGAAAGATCTCCATCCTGAGCGATGTCCAGCTAGCACTTTAATCTGTTGCCAGGCTAGATTTTTTGATTGTTAACACGGAATGGATTTTATTTCTTAATGCCACTAATTGCGATTAAGAGCATTCATTCATTCCTTGTAATTCGAACACTTTTAATCACCCGTTATGCACTATAGATAGTATAAAGGCGCACACTTCTTAGATTGAAATGTTAATTACCGAGATGGACCACCACCGGACCGATACCAACATACGGAAAATTAACTGGGACGAGCGGTCTCACAGAGACGAGACGCCCTTTAAGTCAGATTGAGTGACCCACAAGGGCCGCAACTACATTCGGATATGGAAATGAGCTATAATAAAGCTCTGAAAGTTTGAAAATTCGACTTAGAATGATTTTTCACGTGCTTCGTTTTCTCGAATAGTCTTTAACTCTGAAAATATACTAACAAACGCATCATCAGTTTTATGAATGTTACTCAGCAGTGAACAGAGAGTAATTTTTGGTTTTGATAATGATACAGGTACTTATGATAGAGTGTGTGGTCCATGATACTAAAGATTATTCCGGATGAGCTGTGGGTATTTTATAATGTAGATAACTTTTTCCATTAAATCGTACCTAACTTTTGATAGAAAAAACATACACCTGAAATTTTTGGACACAATGCACAATATAAGCTAAGCTTTTCATAAATGTATTAATATTCAAAATCGGTGGTCAACCAGGCGGAAAAATAATTTTCAAAAAGAAATCCAAGATGGCGACCACATTGAATATGTCTGATTCTGTTTTGATTATTGCAAATTGAGGATACATTCTTCCTCTTTCCAATGATATGTTGATCTCTAATGTCGGTTAAGAAATGTTGAAGTTATGACTGTTTTGGTGAGTCAAAAATTGTCAAAAATCGAGGGGTCCAATAAAATGATTTCGTGTATAAATAACGAGGGGTTCATCTTTCTAAAGAATTTAACTCGGATCTTTAATATACTCGCCGAAAGCTAATTTAGGCATTTCTAAGAACCTCGTGCAAATAGTGGCCCGGTCTCAGCGAGAATTACTCTCGTATATGTCCAGCGTTTTAGATTGGCAGTGAAAAATCACAGAAGAGAGCTTTTTCCCCAGTTTCTACAGCAAAAATGTACATCAGGATGTGCAGGCTAGCCAGGAAAAATATGGGATGTTAAGTTTGACTATACGCTGAAGATTGCATGCCCTTGAGAATATTTTGCTTCTGACAGCATGCAGTTGAATCTGAATATTGTATCATATACCACATTGTTTAAAAGATCTAAACTATCAATCAAGTTTAGTCATCTTGATCGTTGAGACAGTGACCAGTTTTCTAGAATACGAGATGCTCAAGGTTCTCCAAAACGTTTTCAATGCAAGCCCAGGGTATCTACCAGATTAACCAAGGCTTTTGCAATGTTTTCATCATCGGCATATACCCAATCCAATAGGCACATGCCCATCATGAAAATCTAATTTTCTCAAATACATGATGTTCAAGGTACCCCAAAACATTTCCAAGTTCAACCCAAAGCATCTACTGGACACCCAAGGCTTTTTGCAATGTGTTCAACATCGATATGTGCTCAGCCTGGGTCAAAAAGGGTGTGCGCACCATGCAAACTCAATTTTCTTGAATTAGATATGTTCAACGTACTCCAAATCATTCTCGAGTTCAGCTCAAGGTATCCACCAGGTCAATCAATCAAGGTTTTTGCAATGTTCTTATCTTTGGCATATACCTAATTTTCCCAATTTTCTGGAATACGAGGTGTTCATGGTAATCCAAAGACGTTTTTGAGCTCAGTTCAAAGTATTTGCTAGATTATGACTTTTGCAATATCCTCAACGTCAGTATGTACCAAATCCAGTTCAAAAAGCATAGGATCATAATTTTCATGAGCATAAGATGTCCAAGGGGTCGCCAGTTAGTCTTACGAGCATAGGCGCAGGATTGTCAATCCGTAGATGGTGAGTTAGATCCGGTCTGGTCTAGGATGTTTTCGGGTGGGAAACATTCTAGATTCCTTGGGCATAGTGTTTCCTTTGTACTTGCCTCACAAGATACATACTCATGTAATGGCGGGCATAGAATAAGCTTTCAATTAATAACTGAGGATATGCTAATAGGCTAAGTTGAAAAGTCGGTCAAGTTCCAGTTGGAAGCCATAGCCATAGAAAAAACCCAGATTAATCCACCTAGCGGTGATGGTGCCTTTCTCGTTTGTTCAAAAGGTTTGGAAAAATCTAAAATAACACCAATATGTGGATTGGTTCTATTTTTCATATTTGTTTATATGCATAAAACAAATTCTCGCCAAACGCTATTTGTTGCAAACAAATCGTATTAGCATAAGAGCAAAAAATGGCATTTTATTTTATAGTTTTAAAATTAGTATTTTCGCCATAACTTTTGACCCAATTGTACGATCCGTCCAAGTTTCTATAGGAAACAATGGGACAAGATTCTGCGTCGAATGCAATCTGTTGCGAGCGACCTGAGAAGCACACATATTGTACATCAATCACAGTAACTTATATATGACCGGATTCAGTCACAATATGGTTACTGCAACCAGATTTGTTGAACTTGTGTTGCTTGGGGAATAGATGAAGTCTAAGTGCTAAAAAAGTGAGCTAGACTTTTTTGAACTCTTTTTCACAATAAATAGTAATTTGACCAGAACATCTAAGCCCATAGTCCGATCTGGACAATTTTCAATAAGAAAATATGAGACATTCTGCGTCGAATGAAATTTAATGCGAGCAAATCGGTTGAGGAAGAGGGCCTGAAAAATAAGTGACATTTTTTTTAGCGATTTTTCCATAAAAAAACCCGACTTAATCCACCTACAGTGAATGGAACCCTTCTTACACCTTTGAAAGGTTATGGGTGCACTGCATATTACAATTTCTATGCATAAACATGAACTTTAATTGGATAACAAATAAACGAAATTTTATGCTCGAAAAAAAGTTCGAATCTTTAGTTGGTATTTTTTTTCGGATTTCAGAGATATCAGCAGGATCCAATATCCGATTGAAAAATAGTAGTTTGTGCAACTAGTTGCAAAAAGATGATTTTTTCAGCACGAGTTGTACGTTTATCCAACGAGGCTTGCCGAGTTGGATAAATACTACGAGTGCTGAAAAAATCGAGTTTTGCAACGAGTTGCACACGCTATTTTTTGCAATGACGAAAAATGGGCTTTAATATGATAAATCTTTACCAAAATTGTACAATCGAATTTACTCCACATGATCATTCATGCCAATAAATTATGTTGCGGCAGAGAACAATAAGATTCCATCTTATCGTGCCAAATTGCATTGCTTGAAAAGCTTTGAAGCGATGGATGCAATTGCCTTTGATTTTTTCGTATGAATTTGTATTTTAGCCATAACTTTCGATCCCATAGTCCGATCTGGCCAATTTCAAATAGGAAACAATAAGACAGGATTCTGCGTCGAATGCAACTTGTTGCGAGCAAATCGGTTGAGGATAAGTGCCCGAAAATGAGTGACATTTTCTACGCGATTTTTTCGTAGGATTTTGTATTTTGGCCATAACTTTCGATCCCATAGTTCGATCTGGCCAATTTCAAATAGGAAACAATGGGACAGGAGTCTGCGTCGAATGCAACTTGTTGCGAGCAAATCTGTTGAGGATAAATGCCCGAAAAAATGAGTGACATTTTGAGTCGTTTTGCGCACACACACACATACACACACACACACACACACACACACACACACACACACACACACACACACACACACACACACACACACACACACACACACACACACACACACACACACACACACACACACACACACACACACACACACACACACACACACACACACACACACACACACACACACACACACACAAACATCACCTCAATTCGTCGAACTGAGTCGATTGTTATATAACACTATGGGTCTCCGGGCCTTCTATAAAAAGTTTGTTTTTGGAGCGATCATATAGCCTTTACCGTATACTTAGTATACGAGAAAGGCAAAAAAGAAGAAGAAGATGTCCAAGGTCCTCCAAAATGGTCTTGAGTCAAGATCAAGGTATCTACTACTATGCACAATAGCTAAGGAGGTGCAATTTGACTGCGGAATTCTTTGTTGAGTCGTTTAACGGACGGTACACCGTTCAGGAGTTGGTTGATCAACTAGATCACATGTTCTGAACTCCATGACGTGTTGAAGAACCGAAAAGGCCTATAGTAGCTTATAAAAA
This sequence comes from Armigeres subalbatus, assembly GCF_024139115.2. Lineage (NCBI taxonomy): Eukaryota > Metazoa > Arthropoda > Insecta > Diptera > Culicidae > Armigeres > Armigeres subalbatus. The sequence goes on along the minus strand of NC_085140.1, from coordinate 13,256,759 downwards.
TAATGAGTGAAATACTATCGGCTTGATAGACCTGCTGGAATGTTTAACGATGCACGGATACATCGTTCAGGACTTGGTTGATCGAGTAGATCACATGTACTGAACTGGTTTATATCCAAGGAGAAAGTAAAAGGCCTATACTTGCGTATAAAAGTAATAAGAGAAATCCTATCGGCTTTATGCACCTGCTAAGATGTTCAACAATGCAAGAATACGTCGTTCAGGGTTTGGTTTATGGGGTATATTACATGTTCTGAACTCCAGGGCGTTTTGGAGACCTTGAAATAGTTTACGTTCATTTAAAACAAGACCATTTTATGTCTTATGATGAGTAAGATATTTTTGGACATATATCTCAGCTTAGGACATTTTGTTTAGAGACATATTTCCTACATTCCAGGATATGTACTCCAGAACAGTTTGGACGTCCGAAAAAGTATTTCAACGATTTTCAGATATATCAGAACGCCAGATAACTATGTAATCCTTCGCCCTGAAGTAATAAAGTGCAAACAAACCCGCATCTTGCCACTTTTATTTTTATGAGGGGAAGTCGATGAAGAGAATCCTCTCCTTTTAGTTACTGCCTTATTACCGCCAGTGATAGGGATGTTATAAATACAACATTTAGCCAAAAACTAACCCAAGTTTATTTTATTTTGAAAGAAATCTGAGAACAGATTTTTATTTTTTTGAATTTTTCGCCAAATTTTTGTATGGGTGACTAATGATTTAATTTATAAAAATGAGTTCCAATGCGTATTTATATAATCAAATTAATTTATATTGTCATCAAAATTTAGGCGCTTATTTTTTTTTTCACATTCAGAAAAGGCTGCAAAATTCGGTTGTTTACTCCCTTTTTTGTTCGATTGTGGGCACCCTCATTTTATTGGCAAGTCAATCAATATCGCTGAAGCTTATTTTTAATGACGTTTCTAAGCAGTTTTTAATTAATTAGGACAAAGTTGATTGAAATAATGAGTTTAATATATTTTTTTTTTTTTTTGGGCATGTCTAGTTATTGTACACATACTTTTTTACCTAAGCGTTGCAATAAGTTGCGTTCGACGGGGAATCTTGTCCCATTGTTTTCTATTGAAAATTGGTTAGATCGGACTACGTAAAGTGCAACTTTACGACTTTAGACCTTTCTTATGTGAATGTTTTCAGTATCCACGAGAAATCCATCGTCACTGCTAGGTGGATTGATCTTAGTTTTTTAATGCCTTCTGGCTATTAGGATAATTATATTATTCCTTTTTTAAATTTAGGTGGTTTTCATTCTTTCTTTATTACTTGTTACCGTTTCATGGATGCCGACAACCGAACCACAAAACTGAAATGTGGACAATCGACAAAATCAATTTAATTAAGTAGGGTTATTCGTCTAGCTTGCCATTGGTTTACAAATGTATAAGATCAACTAGGGCCAAATACAAAAGGGTGCCCATAACCGAACCTCTTTCCGTACTATGTGTATCATTACTATCTATTAAAAGTTCGGTTTTGGAGTGATCTTCGAGCATTTTTGTATAATTAGTAGTAGTAGTACGTTAATTGAAAGCCGCAGGAGTGGATGGAAGGTGTCGTGTGTGCTATCTACAAAAAGGGCGATAATCTGGATTGTAGCTATTAGCGCGCAATCACATTGCTGAACGCCGCCTACAAGGTACTCTCAAAAATGTTATGCTGCCGACTAACACCAATTGCAAGAGAGTTCGTGGGGCAGTACCAGTGTTGCCGTACGTCAGATATTGCAGAAATGACGGGAATACAACGTACCGACACATCATCTATTTCAAGCCGCATGTGATACAATTGATCGGGATCAGCTATGGCAGCTAATTCACGAAAATGGTTTTCCGGATAAACTGATACGGTTGATCAAGGCGAAGATGGATCGGGTGATGTGCGTAGTTCGAGTTTCAGGGGCATTCTCGAGTCCCTTCGAAACGCGCAGAGAGTTACGACAAGGTGGTGGTCTTTCGTGTCTGTTATTCAAAATCGCTCTGGCGGGAGTAATACGAAGGGCAGGATTTTCACAAAGTCCGTCCATTTATTTCGTTTCACCGACGGCATTGATATCATGGCACGTAACTTTGAGAGGAGGGAGGAAGCCTACATCAGACTGAAAAGCGAAGTTAAACGGATTGGACTAGTCATCAACACGTCGAAGACGAAGTTCATGATAGGAAGAGGCTCAAGAGAGGACAACGTAAGCCACCCACCACAAGTTGTATTGGTGGTGACGAAATCGAGGTGGTTGAAGAATTTGTGTACTTGAGCTCACTGGTGACCTCCGATAACGATATCAGCAGAGAAATTCGGAGACGCATCGTAGCAGAAAATCGTACGTACTTTGAACTCCGCAAAACGCTTCTCGATTTGCCGCCGTACCAAACTGAATATCTACAAAATGCTTATTAGACCGGTAGTTCTCTACGGACACGAGACCTGGACGATGCTCTTGGAGGACCAACGCGCACTGGGAGTTTTCGAAAGGAAAATGCTGCGTACCATCTAAGGTGGGGTGCAGATAGCGGATGGTACGTGGAGGAGGCGAATGAACCACGAGTTGCATCAGCTCTTGGGAGAACCATCCATCGTGCACACCGCGAAAATCGGAAGACTACGGTGGGTCAGGCACGTAGCCAGGATGTCGGACAGTAATCTGGTAAAAATGGTCCTCAACAACGATCCGACGAGAACAAGAAGGCGAGTTGCATAGCGATCAAGGTGGATCGATCAGGTGGACGACGATTTACATACCCTCCGTAGACTGCATGGTTGGTGACGTGCAGCCATGGACCGAGCAGAATGGACAAGACTCTTATGTACTGCAGAGGCCACTCCACCCTCAGTCTGGTAATAAATAAATAAATTGAAAAAAGAAATCTGGGTCTGGGTCTGATATTTTCTGGGTCTGGGTCTTACGACAGAAAATGCATCACTTCTCACTTCTCATGTCATACCTCTCAATTTTTATTAAAAACTATAAAATCAAAAACTTCATATTTTCCACATTCTCTGCTGTTTGGCTAAATGAACAATTTTGAGGAACGACCATTTCGGCCAAATGGATTTCTGCCAAATGGTTGGTCGGCCAAACAACTTTCGATTTAGTGGCCTTCGCCCCAATGGTTTTCGATCGAATGACTTCTGGCCGGATGGCAGTAAAATTGGTCAATTTGATTGCATTTTTTATGTAAAAACAAAGTATTTTTTTTCAATTCCGCGATTTGCGTTTCCGTCATTTGTAGTTTCTTTGTAACATATTGAGTGCAATCTTGTTTCTTATACAGAGACAAAAAGATGTGGTAAGTGGTATTTTTTTTTGCTGGGACCAATGCGACCAGTATTTAGAACTAATGTGACTAAGTGGTAAAAGTTGATAGAATAATAATATAATGTAGACTTCCTATGTAGCTCTAGCAATGATCTATATGTACATTCTTTGACTCACAACATGAAAATCTAAAACAATAATTATGCAGCTTACGACATGTGTTAGTTCCGAAAAAGGCGTTAACACAACTGCTATGCCAACCGGTTTTGTATGCCAAAGGACATTATGCCAAATGACGTACCACTCAATTCGCTCAAATTCACTATTTTGCTCTTCAAAAACGATGCAAGAACCTTTTGAGCAATTAAAACTTTTAATTCGCAAATTCAACAATCTAAGATTATGAATAGCATGTATTTACAGTTCTATATTCCCAAAATTTGGCACGAGCCGCTTAGATTTGGACGAAATTTTGCAATCGTGTTGAGTATAACAGAATACGTATTTTGACATAAGAAAATATTGTTTGAACTCAAGAGTAGCTTTTGAGATGGGGTTATGTGTTTTTAATACAGAAATTTAAGGAAAACAATAACTCGGAAATAGTTCGTTTTAGAGAAAAAGTTTACAGACATTCCAGAGCTTTATTTGTGGACATCCATGTAGATAGAGCTGTAGCACGATGCGTTTGGTCTAAAGTCGCAAATATCCTCTTCTGCAGGTACCCCCGGGACACCACGTAATATTCTGGAAGTGGCCAGTGAGGTCAATCGTCCTTGATGAAATCACTAGAAGATTATTCATGAGAAATCATTAAGATATGATGAAGATGCAAATGTCCATTCCTGCAGGTTCTCCCGAGGCATTCCATGAGGTTCTGAAAGTGGCCAATGAGGTCTTACAGACTTTTCAGACGGACCAGAAGATTATTAGTGAGAAATCATGAAGAAAGAGCTGTAACATGACATGTTTTGGGCTAAACACTAAAATGTCTCCTCCTACGGCTTCCCCGGGGGCATTTGGGAACATCATGGAGATGCTCATAAGCACTTAGAAAAATCTGAAAAATCGCTAATAGAACCGTCTTAAGTATAGCTTTGCTTTTAGGAAAAGTTTGAGCAGAGTTTCATGTAAATTTTATCGAAATACCCCAAATGCCATATCCTAGGAATCTGGACACCGCACACTGGTTCAGAAGCCCCCAAAACATGCGTTTTTTAGTTTTCGACCTGAAAACTAGATTTTAGAGTCATGATGTCTTCAGAAGAGTTGAAGGATATTTCTTGGCCTTTCTTTTGATAAGAAAATACCAATGATCTATCCACCTTGAAGGGCAGTATGAAATAAAAAAATACGCAGATTTACAAAAACAGTGGTTGTCCTCTGGAATGTTATAAAGAATGTGAATTGGAACATCTTTTCTGAAGACACAATATTGGACAAACGGTTTTGTAACGAATTACAACACGTTTTGTATAATTGACCCCCAAAAATCATATTTTGAGCATAACTTTTTTGAAAATGATTTTAGCACTAGGGTTTTTCTAGAAAGTTGTGCATAATGACAAAAAACATGTTTGTCTAGAAGACTACTTTGATCTATCTTGAAACCTGTCAAAGTTATTGAGGAATCTTTAGAAAAAATAGTCAATTTTCACATCAACACACCATGAAAAGCGGCAAGAGGCGGCAAGCCAAACAGCCACCATCTGAAAGATTCGGTTTTAAGCTACCGAATGCACAATGTTTTGTTTTGTTCCGTCGTGTTCCACTATTGTTTTGAATCAACTTAAAATAGTCCTTAATGTACGTTTTTCAGTACAACTGTTACGTAAACAAATAAAAAGTGGCTAACATGATTGGTTATTATATAGTAACAATCTCCATCAAGACGAAACAGCCACATTTAAGACGAATGGCTGTCATTTGTCGAGATTGTAACCATGCAATAAATAACTAATCATGTTAGCCACTATTCAGAAAAAATATATTTTAAGCTCTTTTTAGTGGAATGTATTCAACCGTCTAAGACGAGTTAAGTAACTCCATTTAATTCCACCAATTATTTCGATATCTTTGCAGATACGTATTTCGACCACAACTGTGTGGTCGTCTTCAGTGTCTCGTACTTTTTGTTGCACTTTTTAATTGTTTACGTAACAGTTGTACTGAAAAACGTACATTAAGGACTATTTTAAGTTGATTCAAAACAATAGTGGAACACGACGGAACAAAACAAAACATTGTGCATTCGGTAGCTTAAAACCGAATCTTTCAGATGGTGGCTGTTTGGCTTGCCGCCTCTTGCCGCTTTTCATAGTGTGTTGATGTGAAAATTGACTATTTTTTCTAAAGATTCCTCAATAACTTTGACAGGTTTCAAGATAGATCAAAGTAGTCTTCTAGACAAACATGTTTTTTGTCATTATGCACAACTTTCTAGAATAAACCATAGTGCTAAAATCATTTTCAAAAAAGTTATGCTCAAAATATGATTTTTGGGGGTCATCCATACAAAACGTGCTCTAATTCGTTACAAAACCGTTTGTCCAATATTGTGTCTTCAGAAAAGATGTTCCAATTCACATTCTTTATAACATTGCAGAGGACAACCACTGTTTTTGTAAATCTGCGTATTTTTTTTATTTCATACCGCCCTTCAAGGTGGATAGATCATTGATATTTTCTTATCAAAAGAAAGCCCAAGAAATATCCTTCAACTCTTCTGAAGACATCATGACTCTAAAATCTAGTTTTCAGGTCGGAAAATAAAAAACGCACGTTTTGGGGGCTACTGAACCAGTGTGCACCGGTCTAAGTGGTCGAAACTAGAATTGAAACTAGGCCTTGTCCCAAAATTTCATTTTGGGCCTTTTGAGTGTCTAAACTTAAAATACAAATTAAAAAAATACGTAATTAAATAACTAAACTAAATTTTGATGGAAAAATTTGGACAAAAAGACCATTGTTTTAGAGGCAGAGGCAATATGGTCAAAAACGATTGAAAAAGTTTTCCTAATAGCAACTTTTTGAAGATTTTCATAAAAACAATTTATGTTTCTAAAAAAAACTTTTCAATTCCAGTATATGATTCTACATCTCTACATAATCGAAATGCTCGTACTAATTTTTGAATTTTATTTTATAAGTGGATAGAAATTAAAAACACGCCCTTGTTATAAGTTTTTTGAATATTTCTGAATAACTCGAGAACTGATCAAGCAAAATAAACCAACCTTGGCATGTAAAAAATAAATAGAAGCTTTGCTTTGCGATTACATTTGCTCCTTCAGAATACTTAATTGACTCTCTTGAGAAAGAGGTTTCTGGTGGGTCAGATGAAATTGAATTCCAAAGCACATGCTAAAACTTAAATTGTGAATGCAAAAAATATTTGTGCTAACTACCGTGAAGAATCAAATTTCGGACGCACTCAAACTTCGGACGCCGCAATTCGTATGGGAAATTTTCTGAAATATTTCATCGAAATGTTTCGTCAAGCTGGGTAGGAAGGACTTATAGTTTTAGCTTGTTTTAGTATAGTTACATTCTAATAAGACATGTTAAAACAATGCAACGAAATGATTGAAAGACATTCTGTGCTGTGCAGTGAGAATTGTTTTCAATTATTATTCCCGGTACTGTGTAATCTGGTGTCCGAAATATGAATCTTTGTGTCCGAAATATGAATCCAACCCCACCGGTGTCCGAGGTTTGAATCAAACAGAAGCCGGACATTTTCATAAATTGCAAACATTCTTCGCAATATCTTGCACATATTAAATACGTAGTCCAAAGATGAATACTTTACTTGATGATTGCAATGGTGATTTAAACAATGTGATTAAAAATGTGATTAAACTGGATGATTTTATATCAGAAAGTGCTTAAGCGTCCGAAGTTTGAATTTGCACGGTAATTGAGACAAAGTTCGACGTGGCAACTAGATTATTTTCATTAAAGTGGTGCATTGGAATTTTGTATTAAACCACTCTCAAATATGCATTGAAGTTCATATATGTAAGTGCCAAAAATCAAAAACTTTCTGAATATTATGCAATTAAAAATTTCAAGAATTTTAATAAAACTATTGGAATCTAGTTTTGTTAGATATAATATTTTCCATCAGTGTTTTGGCTATACAATAAATATTATCTTGCCAAATATAGTAAAATCACAGATAACAGATATTGAGGCTGACACACGATACGTGTGTAATTATCCACAACCGTTAATTGAAATGTATTTTTATCCGTATGTACTGCCGCAATCAGTTGCGTAGATGGCAGTAGTGGGCCAACGTATATAAATTCAAAAGTTTACACAGGATTTTCAATAAAATTTCTTCTAACCTAAACATCTGTTATCTGTGGTAAAATTTAATCAATTTTTAGTAAGTATCATCAATGCCCAAATGCCCATGTTTCCTGGAAAACAAAATTTGAATTGGATAAATTCTCGGGTACTTATTCAAAAGGAAGTATGTGATTTTGTAAACAAAGATTCAAATGTCGATTTGTCGAATCTGATGGCACTCCCAGGCAAAGCAACACCACTAACAGGTAGCCGAAGCCTCCCTATTTTTCTATGTTAATGGTTTGCATAGGAAGGCTATCAGATCGGACAAATCGACGTTTAAATATTTGTTTACAAAATCACATACGTCCTTGTGAATAAGTACCCGAGAATTATATTTCTTTTTTAAATTTTAATGAATTGGTAATGTCCATAGCTCTGTTAGAATTTTTTCAGTATTTTGGAAGTGTTTGTCAGGGTTCCAAGAATTTCCCTGTCCCTGGAGTCGCTGCAGGCAATGTATCATTTACGCTTCCATACTTACAGCAACAGAATCCCCATGCAATAGATACGCGTAGCGCGCGTGTTTAGGGAATCCTTTATAGATAATAATTATCATAACTTAATATGAAACTTATTGAATAGCGAAATCGGAAGAAACCGTTCAATGAATTTCGAATCTTTCTTTCTACAGAATCCGCTGATCAAACCGTGGAGTTTCGGGAGTGGCTAATGACGTTTGTTGCCTTTTAATGACTCATTAGAAGTTTTTTGTGCTAAATCATCGAATCGAATTCTGTTCCTTACATATTTCTTCGGGTCATCGCGTTAGGTGCCGGAAGCCTTATCTTATTCGACTTATCTCATTGTTGGGCAATTATTATGTTCTTGATCTGTACGCCTATCTAGAAAATTATTTTATTTATGCAATAATAAATAACGAAATGTTCCATCCAGATAAATCTTCATGCGACCCGTGTTCAGAATATGAGTCTGTTCGGGATTTGAGTCACAACGGTACCATTTTTGAAATTGTATATCATGAGGACGACACGATATACTTTTATGCCCAGAGAAGTCGAGAAAATTTTCTAGACCGGGTCGGAATTCGAGCATAACCACCTTTTATATCGAGAACAAGTTGCCAATAACAACCGTTTCAAAGAAATTATTCTAAATTTCCATTGAAATCTGTCTTGAAATTTTTAGAGAAATTCACCAAAAATTCTGAATTTACAAGGGAAAATCTTCCTTAATATTCTATCTTCCGTTGAAAATTCCCCCTAATTTCCAAGAGAAATTATTCTGAATTTCTAAAAAGATTTGTTATTATTTTTGAAAAGAAATTCTTTTGATTAGTTTCAGGAAATCATACAAAATCAAATAATTCAAATTCGTTAAACTCGTTCAAGTTTTCCTGGAAAATCTTCTGTTTATATTTCTCCTGGAAATTATTTGATTTCCCCGAACATTTTTTCTGAATATTCTTGGGTAATCTGTCTGAAATTCCTATGAATTTGTAAATGGAATTCTTTCAAGTTATACCCATGCACATTTTTCTAAAATTCTTGATTTTCCCTATTAGTTAATATTATGAAAAATATTTCTTCAGGAATTTTGTTTTTTTTTTTTTTATAAGAAATTTTTCATAATTAATTTCAAAACTTCAGGAAATTGTTTGGAAGTACTACTGGAAACAAACAAGCTCAATCAAAAGTAGGGAGCTCGACCATTTGGGCAGTATCTCATAATCTCGTCGGTAACGTTTATATCTCGGCCACGTGCCAACCATATGACTTGATATTTTGTACAACAGTAGAAATCAACAATTGCTAGCAATGTCCACAAACAAAGTAATTCGTTGGTAAAGCGCCTGATTAATAAACCTTGCGGATGGTAATCTGGAGTGCTGCCCAATTGGTCTGATACTCTGCTTTCAGTTTCGATTTACCATGAGATTTTTTTTTGTTTTTCCACGGTTTGGCGCAAATTTAATATCAATTTGTCCATTTCGGAAACATGTGCCGTGCTTTTATTTAACAAAACAATTAATTATTAGAAAAATGTATCGTCGGTCTTGTTTGGCATACGGCTAATGATGAATCCAATATTCCAAACCAGTTCCTTAAACATTCACATTCTATTTTTAATTTTTTTTTTCATTCAAGCTAATGAATACCTACATTAGAAAGAGAGATATGTATGCATTAAAGTTTTTATTTCCTTTCTGAAGTGAAATACGGGCCAAACTCGATAACATAACTGAGGTTCGTTATAGGGGAACTGTTCCGTTTTCCATCTCACTGAACATATATTTATCTCATCGCAAAACAAAGAAATACAACATCAATCTCGTCGCTTTTTTCACTGGTCACTGCTAAAGAAATAGAAAAAAAAAATCAAACCAAATTTCTTTCTATTGCTTTGTTTTTGAGCTTGAGGAGCTATGGGATGAAGTGCCAAACCGTTCCCCTATATGTCTTATTATCATATCATTCACAAATGAGGGAGTTAGAAGCAGAGGGAGTTGACCACAGTAAAAAAAAGCTTTGGTTCTAGAGTTTCGCGGCAATATGCCGATCTAGTTTGCTCGATGTTTACAATAAATGTGTAAATTTACAGAAAATAAGTAATTGTTTGAACTTCCAGACAATTTTTATGAAAAGAAAAGTATTGCACTCATTTTCCTCAAAACTATGTTTTTCTCACTTACACCCCTTTGTGTTTGACCACCTCATTTAGAATGATGTCAGAAAAATAACCATTAAATCTGACTCGTGTAGTGCGATAGTTTTGTCATTTATGCATCCTCTCTATCGGACATATTCACTTTTCATCCCCTTCAAAGTCTGTACCGTAAAATTGTTTCAATAACTCTTTAGTACAGATTTTACTCAATATATGCTTGATCCCTTACAACTGCTTCATGCGCTATTATAAACATGGTATACAACGGCTTTGAGTCTTCCACTGGTAGCTAGACGATTGACATCCTATTTATTTGGCGATTGGCATCGAGTTGACTTTCAATAGAAGCATGCATTAAGGTTAGCATTTTCCTTCGATTCAGAATGAATAGCTTCCTTCATCTGATGCGATCTCTAGTTTCTCGACACAACGCACATCATACTCATACGTGCCTACATTGTTTTTGTCCGCATGTGTGCCCCATGTGCATTAACTGTGTCTGGCATTCGAGGAAAGTATGCCAAATTACCAGAGACGTCTAGCTGCAGAAAAGCGTAATGAACCATGACGGCGTACGGAGCTGCTGCTGCCACTCCAACGGTGCATTTTCCCAACGCGCTGCCACCAATTTTATTCGCAAACTCTTGGAAACCGAGCGAAAGAGAGAGTCAGCTTCAGTTTCGTATTTATGACAGAGCATCGCACTGGCGAGCACCACAGTCAGTCACTGGAATGACATTCTTTACTCTACTCGAGGTACTACCAGCACTAGGTATATTGTGTTTGCCTTTCTATAAGACTAAGCCAAAGCCAGGACTCCATTCAAGACAGCATGCATTTAGGTTGCAGCATTTGCTATGTGAATAAACTTTTTATGTGGAACTCATGGTGTAGCAACTTTCTCTGAAAAAGTTGTTATAATTTAATTCAATTTATGATTCAGATCTACAGGGAGGCCTTATCGTTCGCAACTCGGTGCTGCGAGCAGTGCAGAATCCAGCAGATACAGGCGGAGCTATGATGCACTAACAATGGAGACACTTTTTCAGGTTTTCTTTCTTTGAGTATTTTAGCTTGAACCAAAGGTTCGACCGTCACCGACTCCCGAGGAATGCGAGATCAAGCGTCATGAATGGTGCTTGTGCGTGGCACATCAGATGGTGTTTCTTGAGGGGGGAAACGTTTGGGGAAGCGAACTGTACTTCTAGGCAGCTGCATTGCACATCTATATTATCTCTTCCTGCCGTTCGGTTTAGAATCCACTAGTGTACAGAGTCGCCGAACAGTGGTTTTTAATTCACTCGCTTTTTACTTTTAGATCAATTAATAAAAGATACTAAGCGATGCAAGTATCAGTACATGTCTCTTCCTCCCCTTAGATGTTTTGGTTGAGTAATAAAAGGATGATGGAGTAATAAAAAATATGAAAACATTTCTTAAATTTTCACCACATTGTATAACATGATAATTTACCACGTTATATTGGTTACCAGTACTGTTCTCATTGACCAATAAGCTAAGTACTCTTTCCAAAGTTTTAACCTCTGCCCTCAGTGAAGCTCCAAGTAGTTAAGCACGCACTTACTGAACGTTGTAAAATTGATTCACTCATTCACTCCATAGTTAGTAGGTAAGATGGTTATAACAAGTTCTAAAAAGTATAAATCGCATTCGAAAGGCTGCCCAGGAATATATCGTCCCGAGTGGAGTATGTCTAGCGTGACGCTGTTGATAAGCATTTATCTAAAAATAGTTCGATGTAATATCAGTAATATGAACAAACAAGTTTTGTAACCCCTGCCCAGAGAGAAGGGCTTCGGTCTATACACATTCTGCTTTTGGTGCGGTTCACGTTGACGAAGACGACGATGCGGCCCAGCCACCACACCGACCGGTGCATTTCAGACATTGCCGTCATCGTTCAATTCCTGGCGCGACGGCACGATGCGACGACGACGGTGCGGTAGTTGGGGTATGTGCGCTCGTGTTGGCGCGCGCTTTTCTGGGTCTCGTGGAGTTTTGTGTGTAATGAATTATTTATGCTAAACTATAAACTACAGCGAATATGTTTGAATAGTTAAATTGTAGCTGAAAATTTAATGACCACTTTCTGCTGCAGAAGCGGGTGTTGTGGGTGGAGCTGTTGTGGGATGCGAAACACAGGAAACTCTGTGCTGTTCAGGAGAGCGCGGTGTGGTATTCCCATTCCGAATTCCGTCGGTTGGTCGTGCGGTCGGTAAGCGCCGTTTAGAACTTGCAGCAAGTGGGGGACGAGACTCTGTGTTGCATGTTTTGGGTCCGTTCTCCGTTGTGTACTTTGCTGATGAGTGGCTGTTCCGTATGCGGTTGGAGTACTAACGGTTGGCTTTGGTTAGATGTGCTCATGTCAGGTATGTTTTTTCTTTGCTTTGGCTGGGAGGACTAGTTCCGCTCAAATGGATCGCTAGTTTGCTAGTCGGAGAATGAAATGGTTTCGATGCTCATTCGTTTTAATTTCTAAATTAGCATCGAATTCGCACATCATTTCGTGCATTACATCACTCCGATGGAACAATGGTGTTATGGCTGTACAATTGACAATGTACAGAACATTTTGTAATCGGATATTTAAATAAAATAAATAAACTTTGGAGTTATATCACGTTATATTATATGTTTTATACGTTGAAAACCCCAGAATTTATGCGAATCATTACTCGAATCATCAATCAAGTCTCAAGCTTCATTTTCTCGTCCAATCAAGTCAAGTTATTTCAATAGAATTGTCCAAGAATTAACAATCTAGATGTGAGGGATTTAGGTCTAATTCTCCTAGTAAAATAGAATAAAAAATTAAGATAACAACATGCCTAAGCAGCAATTATATGTTAAACCAATATATGATATTCGCATTATTTGGTACAAGCATTATTTCCAAATATAATAAGACTTTTTTTTGCCATCAGGGTGACCAACTTATAGATAGGGCTCTTAAAAAATTATCGTTTTTTTTAAATACTTCTTGTAATCAAACTATTGGAGTGATTTTGTAACGATCATAGGCAATCACGGAGCATTATTTTTTTTGGTTTTTATTGCGAAGGTCTTCAACGATTCTTTTTTTAATTGATAGATTTTCCAATTTAACATAACACATATATTTAAGAATTGAGATGTCTATCAAGCTGTTTTGGAGAGGGTAAAAGTTGCTATAGTTGCGGTAGTATAGTTTTCATAGGATCTTCAAATTAAACGCAGCAATCCACATTGTCGATCAAATAGTTGGCATGTAATAACACGATAAAGATAAAAACAGCGTTGGGGTTCCTTTAAACCTAGTACACCATTTTTGAAATACCTTTTCTTTGCTCATACAACCTATCGGACTTGCAGCTATAGGAACAAGAACAACAAAATTTCGCAACTATTGGAACTCTAAAACAAAAGCACAATGAAGGATTTTAGGTAACTGCAATGGATTCTGATGCAAATGTATCATTTTCTGCATAAAAATGAGTTATTAGTCTTTAGGATGCACTCTCCAGTGAAGAAAAATGAAGTACAGATTGAATATAATCGAGAAATAAGTGTAGGTGCTTAGTTCCTGGGTCTTTTACCCGATACATTAAACAAATATTTGAATCGCCATATAAACATCACGGTGAGCAACCATGCGTCTCCATGCTTGGTTTATATATTGTCAGAAGGGGTTTATACGGCGAATCACTTATTCGAAAAAAATATATCACCTGAACAATTTATCCAACATCTTCAGTTCTGATATGTTGTTTAAATTAAGACTCCTTCCAAATCCTTGTAGTTAAAGTCAGGAAAAAATAACTGATGGGTGATTTTTCTCATAAATTCATGTTGATCGTAGAGTTCTGTATTTTTCCATGAAAGTAGTGATCTTTAGCTATCTTATCGTGACAAAATCTTGAAAATCGGCCCAGTAGTCCAAAAGACAAGATATTTTTTTGAATGACGCACATTTTTCTTTAAACCTTGGTCACCAGATATTGCAAAAATCTTAAAGACCCGTACCAATAAATCTAAATTGAATTTTTGACCCAAATGTGAGCTTAGCCTACGCTGATCTCAATTAAGTACTTAGATACTATTTGAGTTGACCCTGTCTATTCGATTAATAGCAGCAAAGGCTATCAATCGATTTCTCATTTTCGTTGTATCTCTGCCAAATATAAATAAATTGACATGATTTTTGCACATGTGGCTCTCTAAGAAACATACATTTCTAGTTTAATGAATTGCAATCAACTTGATCCCTTTTTTATGATATTCAATGACCAAGTCTACAAAAAAAAAAATGAACAAATAAGGACAAATTTATATATTTTGAATATCTTCTCCAATTTTTTGTATGGTGGAGTGGTCTTGGTGGTCAAATGGCTACCGCATCTGCTTCAACGCATGAGGTCGTCGTGGGTTCAATCCCAGGCCTGTTCCATTCCACTACTTTGTATTTTTCCATATATTTCTCATGCGCATTGAAGTTGAAACCCAAATCCCATGATCATCCATTAGTTCCTTTTCCAATTGCGGTTGACCTGTTCAATCACGGAGTAGTAACTACGAAGTGTACGGTCATCATGCTCTGCTCATGCTCCCAATATTAAGCTAACAAATTAAAATCTGTATTTGGTCAATGTTTGAAAAGTTATTCAAATTTTCTTTAAGTTAAGATGACATTGACCGAAGCGCTTGAGCCTTCAAATAAACGCTAAGTGAATAAAAAAAAGATGACATTAGCATTTCCATATCATTGTAGATCGGAATTTTCGATCGAATCTTTGATTGAAAGAGTCAGGAACTCGCCCAGCCCCGAAGCGGACAAGTTTAACAGTATCATCGAGTTCGGGAACAAAATCCAAACCCTAGGCATCCCAATCTGTTGGCGAATCTCCTCACCTTCGGCGATGATATTGAAATAAGAAACTGGTGCAGTAACCATAGAACCATCAGAAGTGTCGTATGAATATTAGGTATACTCGAACAGATGAAAGTTTACAATCTAAAAGAACTTCGTATGAGATCAAGAATAGGGAATTCCAATTATGCCTAACGCCCGCGTGCTGAGTTTCTGATGTACTTATTTTTCGAATTTAGATCAAATTAAAGTTGAAAGGGTTATTGAATTGTCAGTTTTTAGATTAAAGTTGATTTTATTTTGACACATGAGACGCATGGAGAAAATACTTAAGAAAAACTGTTGAATAAATTACTTGATTTGATTGCAGCTTTTGATTAATAGGTTTCGAAGACATGTGATAAAAAATCATAAAAATATAATTATTTTTATGCCATAGGTTTTAAGTACTGATTCGTAAACGCGCCGTGAACCTTCATTTCCATAGAATGGCATCGCTGCCAGGGAAAAAGTGTTCCCTGGCTTAGCCACTGGTTGCATGATGTGAAACAGGACGCCATCTGTTGCAGAGAAGTGTTATGAAGTAACCAAGTCGAATTATTGAGGCTATCACGAAATCCATTTAGCTATGAACTTCAACAGCCGTAATAAATACATCAATTACGATCAAATAGATGATTCATTGGTGAAATTCAGTTATTTTTGACGTAATTTCCAGGGATTCAGGGTTTTTTTTTATTCCATACTGCTTGAAATAGAAATATTTTGAGCAGTTTAGAGAATTATGTAATTTAAAGGTTTAATGTGAATATTCTATAATTTTGAAGCGCATTGATTTTGAACCTCTTCAAACGCAATATTGACGATAAATTTTGTTGCGCATACATTTCATACACATCGAAAAGTAAAATCCGAAGCATTAGTTTCCACAAATCAACCATAGAGAATTGTTTGTTATCTTTCAAAATTAAGAACAAAAGATTCATAGGGAATGGAATGACAATAATCCAATATAGGGCAACGATGCACAGTGATTCCACTCCATACAAAAGTTGGCAAAAACCTCTAACAGGTTCCTAAATGATCTTTTTTTGATTTATTTACATAACTTTGGGTCTAATAAACTTTGCTGGATCATTTGTTAGGTCCTGGCATGTTTTTAGGAGTGGAGAAAAAGAGGGGAGGGTACGTACACCTGTGTTTCGAATACTAGCAGCGGAGGGCGATTTTCATACAAAATGGTCAACTTTGACAAGCTGTAACTTTGTTCCCCGATGACCGATTAAGCTGAAATTTTGGCAGTGAACTACAAATATGTTGAAATTGTTATATACTACATTTGAATATTTTCGACCCTCTAGTCAAAGATATACACTCTAGTTCAAATTGTTCAAATTAACAGCAGTATTCATGAGAAAATTATTAAAAGCTTATTAGTGGAATATCTGCACTTTTCAGGAGACGAGCTACTACTATCCCATTTAATTCCACCACTTGTTTGTAACTTTTCAGATACGTATTTTGACCTCAACAGTAAGGCCGTTTTCAGTGTCACGTACTAACTCGTCTTATGGCAGTTAGCAGGTTTTATTTTTGATATGCTGACCAATTCAAATGACTCATTTCACAATTATTATTACTATTTGCACTTAGTGTCTATACATGCAAGTTGATAACATTTCAATCAATTGTTTTCCAGATATTTCCAAAACAATACTTCTATTATTTTGATTGATTTGATTTTTTAGTGGTTCAAAATATTTGATGTTTAGTTTAGTTTAGTTTAGCTATTAGGTATACTGTCGTTATACGCATATAGCCAACATGAGACAGCCAACATGAGACAAATATGCGTATGACGGCAATATAGATAAAGGGTATAAAGCATAAGATAATGATTTTTAGAATTAGATAACTTATGGATGTTTATTATGTATTATTATGTAAGTTGTAAGTTATGTAAGTTGATGTAAGTTGTTATGTAAGTAACTGAGAAAAAAAAGAGTTCCCTTAAATTTTTCTAATTGCTGACCCACCAGATTGAATATTTTTCTTGAAATTTAATTGCATTCGCCAAAATTATTAGGTATTTTTATATGAATTCTCGCAAGGTTTTCTCCCAGAAAAATATCGAGAGGATTTTACAAACGAATTCCTTGAGGAATTCTCGAGGGATTGCTCAGATGAGTTTTCAAACGAATATCTGAAGAAAATGGATTTTCCAAAGATTTTCCTAAAACAATATCCATAGGTGTTCCTGAAGGAATTCCTTCAGAAATTTTCATTAGGTATTTCGGAAGGAATTTCCAAAGGTATTCAAGAATTCGTGAAGGAATTTCCGAACGGAATTTCCAAAATAAATTCGGTGAAAATTTCCGACATTCTTAAATTTCTGGAAAAATTTCTTTGGAAATGCCTTCAAGATTTTTTTTTTCAGGCATTTCTTCAGAAAATCCTCAAGAAATTACTTAAAAGATATATCATAAATTCCTTTGGATATTCTTCTAGATATTCTTTTGAAAATTCAAATAAGGAATTATAAGAAATCCTCAAATTCTTTTAGGAATTTCTTCATAAATACTTTTAGAAAATCCTTCGGAATTCCTTCAGGAATACCTACGGAAATTTAATTAAAAATACTTTCGGCATTTTTTTAGAAGAAATCCTACCAAATTTTCTTTGGAAATACTGCTGGAATTGCTCTAGTAAAAGTTTCTCAAGAAAGCCCTTCGGAAAATCTGAAAAAAAATTCCTTGAATTTCCTCAAAATTTCCTGGAAGCAACTTCATCAAGGAAGTCTTTCGAAAGTTCTTTTCCGGCCATTCGTCCGGATTTCTTTAGCAACTTTTCCAAAAAATCTTTTAGACCTTCGGAGATTCCTTCTGGATAATCTTTTGATCATTTATCTCGGGAATCTCTTCAGAAAATCATTAGGAAACTCTTCCAGAAATCTTTCGGTTATTTCATGAGGAAATTCCTTCGAAAATTTCTTCAGAAATTTCATTCAAAATTCCTGCTGGTAATGCTTTGGGATTTCTGTCAGTGACTCCTCCGAAAATTTCTTTAGGATTTCCTATCTCAACTAAATTTTCCGGAGTAATTTCTGCAGATATTTCGGAAGAAATTAAAACTTTAAGCCAAAAAAATCTAAAATTTTTATTCACATTGCTTCAAAATTTTTGATCCAGGTGATATTTAATGAATTTACCTAAATGTTCGTTCGTTAAATCCTCCAGACATTTTTTCGTAAAAAATACCCATGAATTGATTCGGTTAGTCATCCAGCATACCTTCAAAAATTCCTTCAGAAATTCTATCATAAGTTTTTCTAAGTAATTCATCGGAAATTCGTCCAGTGACTCATAACAAAATTCCTCAAAGAATTTCTTCGAAAATCTTTCGCAAGAAACTCTAGAAATACCCTCAGAAATTCCTTTGAAAATACCACCTAACAATTTTCTTTCAGAAGGTCTTTTAGCAATACTTTCAGAAATTCCTCCAGGTCTTCTTCTTATTGGCATTACATCCCTCACTGAATCATTGTTGCCTCGCAGCTTAATGTTCATTGAGTACTTCTAAAGTTATTAGGTTTTGTAAGCCAAATGCTCAGATCAAAAAACTTCAACGATTAGCGACCATCTCAATTACAGATGCAATGAGCAGTACACCATCAAGTGTACTAAATGCTTTACTATGTACATGCTCCCTCTGCATCAAATTGTACAATTAGAAGCTGAAAAGAGTGCTTTAAGGAACAGAAGATCCAAAAACCTCTTAGGGGTGACCTTAACGGTCATCTTAGCATTCTAAAAAACTTCAGTATAAACTCCCTAGTACTAAACAATGAAGACTGAATGGAGAAAAAGTACAATTTCAATCGACTGTTCAAAGTAATTGATCCTGAATTGACCGAAACTTCGCTCAGGATCAGGGAATCAATTTTTTTGGAATGCGCATGTGAAACAAGCGACAAAAGAGAACCAACGACAAAGCTTTGTTTTTGTCGGAGATAATAATGACAAAGATCCGAAAAAAATTGTCAGCAACAAAAAAGAAGACAATCTTGTTGCTAATTTTTCATCTCGTTATTTTGCATTATCTCTATAGCAAATTTTGGTTTGATGCAATCATAGTTTCTGCTTTTATGGAAATATTCGAGAATCGAACAATGATTACAAAATTAGCATCGTATTTTCGGAAATATCAGAGCATGCGTGGCAAATGATTCTTGTCATATTGTGTGCGGGTTCTGATAAAGGTTTGTCGCTAGGTGCGTTTGTCAGTAACAAACTCTGTTGATGACAAAGACTATATTGTTAGGCGTTGCTCGAATATTGATTCCCTGCTCAGGATCAATTACGTTTTATACAGGCGATTAAAAACTGAACAACCAAGTGGGAGCAGGAGTTACTGGCCCTGAGCTAGACATATCGATTCCCATGAGAAGTTGGCCATCCCTATTCCCAGCGGAAGTTCACGCAATTCTAGAGTGTTCTGTAATATGTTTGCGTAGAAATTACAGACACACATAATGTCCGACAGCCAAGCAGTTTTGAATGCTCTAAAGTCGGCAACATGCACTTCAAAACAAGTTTGGGAATGCATTCAGTCCCTCCAAAAACTGTCTTGTCGCAACCAAGTCAATCTATATTAGATTTCAGGACACTGTGGAATAGATGGTAACGAAAAAGCCGATATGCTGGTGAGACTCGGATCATCAAGTCGGTTTACAGGACCGGAACCTTTTTGCAGCTTGTCAACTTCTTCTCTTAGTATGGACCTGAAGGTATGGGAATCCATGAAAACAAAAACCAATTTTAGGAACACAACTAATGCCAGGTAATCGAAACGCTTTATCACTCAAAATGTTTCCATGACTCGCAACATTGTAGAATAATTTAAAAGAGACCTAAGCACTTTTACGGATCTCATTATAGGTCATTGTCCGAGCCGATATCATTTGAAGCTTATAGGGAAACTTCAAAATGATCTACATCGCTTCTGTTACATAGAAAAAGAAGATTCGGAGCATCTGTTATGTCGTTGTTCGGCAATTTTTTGATCAAGCTGAAAGTTCTTCACCAAGGGGCTTATAGAACCACTTGAGGTCGGTAGAACAAATCCCAATTCGGTGGTGCATTTCATTCGAAAAGCTGAGCCGTGTTGGGGAGAAGATGTTAGTCAAACAATGGCACTCACCTCCAATAGCGATACGCCATATTGACATAGCTAGAAAAAAGGGGAATACATTACCCCCATTCCAAACACTACGCAGAAAGTGGATAATGTGCTGTCCCTGCCTTCCAGGTTTTATTTCGATACCTATAAATCTCGATATGTTCCTCCTTTATTGGACGAATGAACGAATATACATGAGGTGTCGGACCTTTTGTCCGAATGATCGAAAAACATATCTTAGATTGTGAGTAAAGACAAATGAGTAATGGAAAGTACGTAGTGAGAATTACATAAAGTAAAAAGTAAAGTAAAAGTAAAAGTAAAGTAAAGCGAGAAGTGAGGAATGAGACATTTTCATATCTCATAATTGGAAGTGAGAAGTGAAGTGACAAGTGAGAAGTGAAAAGTGAAAAATGAAAGGTGAAGAGTGAGAAGTGCGAAGTGAGGAGGGAAAAAGAAGAATTATCTTACTTCCTTCTTCCTCTTTCTTCTATCTTCTTCCTCTTTTTTCTATCTTCTTCCTTCTTCATTCTCCCTTCTTTCTTCTCTTATCCTCCTTCTTCCTTCACTTCTAGACATTACGCTTCTCACTTTCCAATTATCATCTCACTTCTTACCCCTTCTACTGTTTTCCTCACTACACTCTCTTACTTCTCATTTATAAACTATCACAACTCACGTCTCACCACTTGCGTCTAACTTTCCATATCTCTTTCTCCATTACTTACTTCATACAAATCATTTATCACTTCTCATTACTCATTTTTCTCAACTCTGTACTCACATCATGACTTCTAAGTTCTTAGGTTCACTATTCACTTCTCGCTTCACTTAATAAAGAAACTCATTTCAATTATTCGGTCAAACGGTGTTCGGCAAAGTTACCCTTTGGGCATTCCTTGGAAAGCCATTCCGTAACTTAATAGAATGTTTGAATAAAATTTCTTTTTTAAAACAAGGTTTTTAGAGAAAAATCTAGAGAGTTTTGAGAGATTCGCCTGTTCTCCGGGCCCTCATTCCTTAGAAAACCTTTGGTTTATACTTGCTCGTTGGTGTTATAAAAAGGTAAACGATTCGAAAACATAAATATGATAAAATTTCGTTTTCGTTTTCGTATTTTGAGCCGAACACTTTTGAAAAAATATTCTGTCAAAAAAAAAAAAATGTTTGCAGTAATTCTAGAGAATAACCCGTACTGTCATCTCAAAATACATTATATTGATGGAATACTAAAGTGGGGCAATTTTTATTTCGCACCTTTTTTTCGTGATTTTCTTCATCGTTAGTGTAAATGGTCAACATTAGTATCAATGTAATGCAATGGAAAGTTGAGTTGAGTTGAAACAGTTGAGCTTACACCATGGACTGAAATTACCGTCATCTGTTCATCATAACAGAAAATATAAATTAAAAACTTGGTGGTCACTTGTCATAAGACGAGTTAATACAATCCCATTGAACTCCACCACTTAATTGTATCTTGACAGATACGTATTTCGACCTCAACAGTAAGGCCGTCTTCAGTGTCTTGTGCTTGACTCGACTCGACTCAAGTCCCTCAAAGCCGAAACCACTTTTACAAATTTCAAGGGATTGATTGAAATAATGCATAGTAGGGCAAATTTCCCATACCATGAGAAAATAAAAAAAAAATCGGCATCAAATTGTTTTCCACACGAGTCACAGATCAATTATATTCGAGAGCGACCTGATTCCTGAATATAATACCTGGTTTACAGTTCCTGTTTGAGTGATAAAACTGCCTACTTTTCCATACCAATGAAATGGGTGCTTAAATGACCATTATGCAACTCAAATGAGTTGCATAATAGTAGTTTGTACAACTAGTTGCAAAAAGATGATTTTTTCAGCACGAGTTGTACGAGGCTTGCCGAGTTGGATAAATACTACGAGTGCTGAAAAAATCGAGTTTTGCAACGAGTTGCACACGCTGTTTTTTGCAATGACAAAAAATGGGCTTCAATATGATAAATCTATACTAATATTGTACAATCGAATTTACTCCACATGATCATTCATGCCAATAAATTATGTTGCGGCAGATAACAATAAGATTCCATCTTATCGTGCCAAATTGCAGAGCTTTTCAAGCTATGAAGCGATGGATGCAATTGATGCAAAATTTCATTTATTACGAGACGCTTAGAGTACACTATTTAAACACTCACCCAAACTAATTCAGCTAAATGTAGTCATGTAACTACTGTCCCAATGTGGGTTTTTCATTATAGCACCCAAATGAGTGCTATAATGAATATTATGCAACCCATTTGAGTTGCATAATGGTCATTAAAGCACTCGTTCTGTTGGTATGGAAAAGTAGGCCGTTTTATCACTTAAATGACAACTGTACACGAGGTTTTATGATCAGGAATTGCAAAAAATCCATTATGCAACTCATTTGGGTGCTATAATGAAAATGCAACATCAGAACAGTAGTTACATGACTACATTTTGCTGCAGAAGCTTGGGTATGTGTTCAAATAGTGTATTATCTGCGTCACGTTATAAATGAAATAGTTTGATAAACATGACGTCATTTTTTTTCCAAGGAAAATTCATTTATCGCTTCGCTGTTGGTCGAGCTATGGAAGATAAAATAGAAACCAATTGTTCTATATAAATATGATTTATTGGCAAGAATGATCTTATGAAGTAAATTAGACTGTATAAATTTGGTACAGGTTTATCATATTAAAGCCCATTTTTCGTTACTGAAAAAAAAATAGCGTGTGTAACACGTTGCAAAACTCGATTTTTTCAGCACTCGTAGTATTTATCCAACTCGGCAAGTCTCGTTGGATAAACATACAAATCGTGCTGAAAAAATCATTTTTTTGCAACTAGTTGCACAAACTAATATTTTTAACACGTTTTATAGAATAAATGCTTATTTGTATATTCCTATGAAAAACTTATTCAGGCACATCGCGCAGAACCTGTTTACATTCACCTTATTGAAGTATTGGTGGCCGAGCCTTACTTGTTGTTCACGTTCTAATAAAAGTGATTGTATTTTTAACATAACTGCTCGAAAACAGGCTATTTTTCACTACATACCTTTTAGTGCACCCACCCACACATACACAAAAACACATTTACAAACACGGGTATGTGCCAAAAACACACGATCAAACCGATTCAACTACTCGAGCTGAGTCGAATTGTATTTGAGTTTGTATACCACAACACTTCTAACGGAAAATAGGTTCTGGTGTCAAATGAGAACCTTTCAATAAAACTTAGTTATAGAAACGGCTAAACATCGAATCCAATGACCAGGCGCAGATTTGCGCAAGTCGTCAATGTGATATCCTAAAACTAGGCAAAAAATGCTAAAAAATGATATAGTGAACGACCGTTTTAGCCCTTTCCTTCCTAATTAAAAATCAAATTGAATTTTATTATTAATTTCCATATATTTTCTATGGGACAAGAAAAAACACATCAAAACAGCTCAACTTAGAAAGATCCTGGTAATCTCATTTTTCATCCAATATTTTTGAAATTTTTTCTGATGATTCTCGAAGTATTATAGAAGTCGGAAAATATGAAATAGGGTAGAATACGGCTTTGGCAGGGTGCGACATTTGTTGGCACCCTCAACAATATTTGCGTTTTCCAGCAAACATACACTATTTATGAACATAAATTTGATTCAATCACACAATTTCAAGTCTAGGCTTTCATTTGAATAAGTTGTTTGTGTAAAAGTAGCAAGATTTGACGAATTAATCACCGAAACAAATTTGCATCCACGAAATCCTTGCCATTATTGCATCGCCCAAGAAAGCAGCAGACGAAAAGCAAACTGTTACTTACTTTTTTGGATCGCCTGTTTCTTCTCTTTATCGTGTATGATACGACAAATTAGGTACGTAAACTACTTTTTACACTTTATTACCACTTGATTATCACCACAAATAGCAAATTTATCCAATATTTGCTCTATGTTTCACTAAATAAAATTGGGACTGTTCGTTTTCTTTGGCAGCAGCGCACTTCGGAATAGAGCGAGAGAATGTGTTTGTGAGCATATCAAACACACGCTAAAAAAATACCACGCACAATTCCATGTGATTTAATTTAGCAAAACTACGAACAAAATATCCGGCGTTGGCATTTATTTTAAAAAAGTGTTAGAATACAAATGCTTCTATTCAGATTTTTACTCAGACCATGAATTATATCAAAAGTGATAGCCACACCGTAGTATTTTAAGCCTTATGTGGCTGACAGAACTATTTTCCTTTTGCAACTTTAATACTTTCCAAGCTCATCAAAAAAATCATAACCATTCCCGTTCCAACATAGCGCATTTCAACCATAAATAATTGCCTACTTTTAGGGTATTATCAATTATTCAACTGTGAAACGTAGTGTACGAATGAGATGGCTCCAGTTCAATCTTATGTGTATAGATTTGGTTTTACATAGTTTACGTCGTTGTACACAACCCCATGATTATTTTGATGAAACAAACATATCATGTAAGGACCTTCAAATCTAAGGACCGTAAAGAGCAAGTTGTATATTTGAAACTGGTTGATAGACTTTTGCTTACGCGTGAAGACTCTAAGGCATTACAAAAGACAAAAGATGTAAATCTTGGCAGCGGACGAAAAGTATGTAAGTTCCCTTCTCCGAAATGGCCAACATTATTCAAATAGGTTAAAAATGGTAAAAGTTATGAAATTGTCAATATCTGGGTACACGGGTACCCTATCTGCCATTCACGTCTGTTTTTTGTTGGCCGCATAAGGGGTAAAATTTGTTTTACAATGTGTTTAAATGTTTTTGCCTATCTTCCACGTGACATAAAATTGATGCCAAGGCTAAAATTCATGTTTTGTTTTAAGCCAGTTTTGATAATTAATAAAATTTCTTCCAAAATTGAGTGAAGCGAGATGAGCGTGCGGCCGATTATTATGAATGAATTTTACTACTAGAGGATATAAACAACCAGCATCTGGCACCAATACATTACTAGTTTTCTACTTCCATGGCTAGTTGCTGAAGGGAGCAAAATCATTGCTGATGATAGAAATTGCTATGCCAATAGAAGAAACGTTAACCTGTTACTTTATATTAAATTTACTAAGTTTGTGGTAAAAGATATTGTATTAAGTGAACACCAATCATCAAAGGAAAAGCATACGAATGTATACCAGTTGAACTATACCTGTGTTTTAGTGTAATTATTCTTTATTTCTATCTTTCAATACGGCGAATGTCTTAGACTGCCAAGAATAGGTATTTTCCCCTAATTGTGATACCAGAAAATTTTTTTTTCTGTTTTTGCCATCGCGAAATCACTGTGCGATGGTATTTTGGACATCTGAATATATTTTGGACTTTTGGCTATTTTTTTTCTAATTTCATACGAAAATATTCCCCGGAAAGCATTGCCCGTCGAATGCAACTTGTTGCAAGCAAATCGGTCAACGCTTTGTTCCAAAAAGTGTGTGTATAATGACTAGACATGCCCAAAGAACAAAAATATTAAATAAACTCATTATTTCGAACAATTATGTCAAACTAATTATAAAAACTGCCTTAAAACGTTATTAAAAATAAGTTAAGGGACAAGTAAAACGATATTGAATGATTTATCAATAAAATGAGGGTGCCCACAACCGAACCTCCTCCCCTACCTAAAGGTTATCATTTCACTCCGAAACGATCATTTTATAAAAGCCTCGGAGATCCACAGTGTTATGTACCAACCGACTTAGCTCGACGAGTAAGTCTGAGTAAATGTCTGTCTGCCGTGTATTGTGTATGTGTGAGTGCACAGAAACTAAGAAAAACATTGGACAACTTTCATTTATTTTTCATCGGATTTTCTCGCAACAAGTTATTCGACAGGGCCTATTTGATCACTATTGAATTTGATAACGATCGAACATTTCGTTCAAAAGTTATGACTTAAATGGTTCATCGACCCTTACACGTATATCTACCTACGTTACATGACGTTCATTGTTTTCGATAAGAAATATGTTCCCATCAAAAAATAAGGTCGCCTGGGCTATCCCTTTGATTTATTGACCCCCAGCCAGACGGAGCTAGGCAATGTGCACAAATAATGACAACACACGACAATGCAACCAATCGGGAGAGAAAAAATCACACCCCGTCTCGTGGATGGTTATTACCGGGTTCGTTTGTTCATCGGATCGTGGATCTATTGCTGTTACAGGAACATGTGGTTGGTTCGCAGTTGTAAATAAAATCATTAACAGTTGCAGGGTGCGACATCCCGAATCACGCCACAGTGCCACAATCTATTAGCTAAGATGAACAAAATTCGAAATGAGCTGAGACATCTCCACAGTTTTCCGTTTAATCAAAAGCATTTTCACCAAATTTATAAATTAATTATGAGTTCATAATAACAAATGCAACAAAGACAATTTAAATCAGAAGGCTAGCAGGGAATAATTTGCCTAATAAAATAGATAATCTAATGTAAACAAAAGCTCAATGTTTGTATGCACAGGACTTAGACAAAAAAGATGAGATAGACAAACTTCTGTCGAAATTCAAATCAGCATAACTTTGCTTAAAATAACCGGCTTTTGATAACACCAGGACCATTGGATGCATAAACTGTTTTTTCAGTGCTTGTCATAAGACGAGTCGTGTTAAGTACGAGATACTAAAGACGGTCTTACTTTTGAGGTCCAAATACGTATAAGTCTTATGACAAGCCCTGCCGTCCTGTGTAGTCACGCTTAGTCGACAACTAAGAAGCTTTCCCCTAAAGCAAAAAATTGTTTTGGTCTATTTTAGCTCATTGAAAGTCAGACTCGCCTACATGAGTCTCAATATTATAGTTACTATCAACTGTGTGTACAAAAATAGTAAACCAATCGGTTTTAAATCAAAATCGGATCACAAAAATAATCATAGACTTGACATTTAATATGAGTAAAGAGTTAATCATTTTGGAAATGAACAAGTTTACGGATACTAAATCGTGTCTTAAATCTTCGGAAATTATAATAAAACTAAAGTGTTCAATTTGCGTACTTCCATTAAAATAAATAACGAATGGATGAATTGTTGCTTGTTGTACGTTCCAGTGATGGGGCTGCTCTTCATCTTGCAATACAAAGCTGTCAGAAAAATCACAAATGACTAAAAATTCACCATTTTGTAAAGTATTTTTCGTATTTTTTAAAAAGCTGGATTGTTCTGTTTTAATGAAATCGTGAAAACTTTCTAATTTCAAGCAAAAATATGACACAAACTCATCTACAGGTTTTACAATAGTTTGTAGGTCACACCTATCCGTGGTCAATGATAACGAACCAATATATTTTTCTTCAAACTCAGCGAATAAAGTATTTTCCATTGATGAAGAATGTGGACAATCCGAAAAAGATCGTAGATAGCAATTTGATGTTGTATTCTCACACAAAAGACTACCAGTTAACATTTTAATATCCTTTGTTAAACTGATTCTTTTCAAACTATGTAAAATAAGGTTAATATTCTCATGGGTTGTTCACACACACACATTATGGGCTCCTGAATTGGAAAGAAGCTTGCATTGCCTTGGCCGAAGGCTTGCAAATCAGGAAAACCTACTTTAATATTATCGTGAATTTCCTTGAAGCATTTATACGCTTCTTTCAAAGCCGTCATCATTAATCGTTTTTGGATTGCTTGATGCTTTCCATCTTTTTTTTACTGATACATAATGTTTTGGACTAGGCATAGCACGACTTACTTCATCATCTTCAACATATTAAACTACTTTTTCTTCAATTGTTTTGCCTGTTTTACTGTATTTCTATTTAGAAATCATCATTGACATCCTGAATAGACCACAAACTTGGCAGCATCGACAAAATCAATAATTTGTCTTTCCTTGACGTGGCTGGATTCGAGAACCTTTTCTTTATATTTATAATTACCTCATCGTAGTCTGTATTTTCCGCATCCTCAGGTCATAATTTGAAAAGGTTTCTTCGTACAGCTTCGTTTATTTCACGGTATTTTTTTCTCCGGGTTATAAACGTAGTCCATCTTCCTCTATTTAATATGAGTCACTTTTATCCCAGCTATGCCCTCGTTAAAGCGTTCTTCCGATTGATTTGTTAAAACAGATTTCGTTAATTGTACGGTGGCAAGGCTCTCTGCACTTGATTCTTCTGGCAATTCCTCAGTTGTTGTCGTTTTCGAATTTCCTGCGCTCTGCTCTACCGGAGTGGGACCATTTGGGCAGCATCCCCTATTCCCGTCCGCAACGTTAATAACTCGACCGCATTCCAACCAATGGCTTAATTGTTTGTACATCACTAGATATCGACAGAAACTAACCATGTAGGGTGTCTTTTCCCATCTCCATCTCACCCTATATCTTCATCTCATTTTGCACTCATAAAATTTCAATTAGGCATACAACTCTAACTCACTGAACGAATAAAAAAACTAATGCAGCACATTCTCACGGGTCAATTTAAATGTTTCCAACTAATATATGCGTGAATTATCTTTACATATAGCAATTTTCAATAAAAAAGTAAAGCATATTCCATCTAGGATGAAAAACTTACCTTCAAAAAGGTTATCCGTTTTACTAGCTTATACATGCTAGTAGAAAACCGCTCTCAAACACTCAACTTTTTCACATTATTGCTAACTAATTAGGTACAACACTTTCCTCTACGAATCAGGTGCCAGTTTTGAAGACTATTGTACTATTTCAAAATAATGTTCCTTGGCACTGATATTCTGATATCATGTTAAATTTAGTTTTAATTATTTTTCTAAATGCTTTAAATACGTAATCATCATCTATTTCACATAATTTCGCTAAAATATAAGCGAAGCATATTTTTTTATTTTATAATAAAAATAACACTAGTCAACAGTGTTTTAAACCCTTCAACCATTTTCAGTGTACTTGAAAGATTTTTCTTCACTGAATTCAGTCATGTATTCAGATTTTATGTAACACGTCCAGTAGGGTGGCTCAAATTTGTATGGGAAAAACTTTTTTCAATTTTTTTGATGGGCCGCCCTCTTATTCGGTTCTATTTGATGCCCTGAGGCTCTGGACAAAATTTCAGCCAAATCGGTCAAAGCTTGAGCGGAGCTAAGCTCGTTGGAAGTTTATATGCAAAAATGTATGCAGAAACATCCAAAAACAGTAAATTGCAGCTGGACTACTCAACTTACGATGAAGAACTTTGATACTCCTTCAGATCTTGGAGAATTTAATACAGAATGTTATGCAGAAAACCGCGAGAAGATTAGAGTTTGCCCGGCTAAGTTATTAGCATTTCTCTAAAGTGGGGTTTGAGCAAATTTCTTTGAAAAGAAATAAATTCACCCCTACAACACTCCAGTAAAATGGTAATATCTTTGCCTAATAAACTCTAATCGTCTCGCGGTTTTCAGCATAACATTTTGTATTTAATTTTACAAGAACTGAATGAGTATCATGGTTCTTGATAGTAAATTGTGCCGTTCAACTGCAAATCACTATTTTTGGATGTTTCTGCATACATTTTTCTATATAAACTTCCAACGAGTTTAGCACCGCCCAAACGTTGACCGATTTGGCTGAAATTTTGTCCAGTGCATCAGGGCACCAAATAGAACCGAATAAGAGGGCGGCCCATCAAAAAATTTGAAAAATTGTTTTTTGAGCCACCCTAACGTCCAGTTTTTGAGAAAAACGGGTTTAAATTCACAGAACTACGTATTCTTATGGGAATTTGGTTTCTCTGTTCTGTAAAGCTGGTTTTCGGTTTATAACTTTGAGAAAGAGGTTTGAATTATATACAAGAAATCGTACAAGATCTAAGTAAGTTGTTGAATCTTATTTGACATGTTCATTTGTTGTGAAAACGTAATTTGTTTCACAAAAGTACGTATTTTTAGTAAAAAGAAAGAAATTTGGTTTCTCTGGTCTAAAAAAGTTCAATTTTTGCTTCTCACTTTGAGAATTAGGTTTGAGTATCGTAGAATAGGCCTTGCATGATGCAAGGTTTGATGGATTTTATTTGGCACTTACATTTGTTGCTAAAAACGTAAATCAATTCACAAAAGTTATTCTGCAAAGCTGATTTCGGTTCCTTACTTTTAGAATAAAGTTTGAATTTGGTGAAATGGGTCTTGTAAAATGCATGTGGGTTGTTGGATTTCATTTGGCACATTCAATTGTTGTGAAAAACGGAATTTAATTCACAAAAGTACGTCTTTTCATAGGAATTGGGTTCTATTCTCTGCAAAGCTGAATTTCGGCTCCTAACTTTTAAAATAAAGTTTGAATTTTGTAGAATGGGCCTTGTAGAATTCATGTGGGTTGTTGGATTTCATTTGGCACGTACATGTGTTGTGAAAAATGGAATTGAATTCACAAAAGTACGTCTTTTCATAGAAATTTTTTTTTCTCATCTGCTAAGCTGAATTTCGACTCCTCACTTTTAGAATAAAGTTTGAATTTTGTAGAATGGGCCTTGTAGAATGCATGTGGCTTGTTGGATTTCATTTGGCACGTTCAGTTGTTGTGAAAATCGAAATTTAATTACAAAAGTACGTATTTTCATAGAAATTTGCTTTCTCTTCTCTGCAAAACGGAATTTCAGCTCCTAACTTTTAGAATAAAGTCTAATTTTTGTAGAATGGGCCTTGTAGAATGCATGTGGGTTGATGGATTTTATTTGGCACGTTAAATTGTTGTGTAAACGGAATTGAATTCACAAAAGTACGTATTTTCATAGAAATTTGGTTTCTCTCCTCTGCAAAGCTGAATTTCGGCTCCTCACTTTTAGAATAAAGTTTGAATTTGGTGAAATGGGTCTTGTAGAATGCATGTGGGTTGTTGGATTTCATTTGGCACGTTCATTTGTTGTGAAAAACGGAATTAAATTCACAAAAGTACGTCTTTTCATAGAAATTTGGTTTCTCTCCTCTGCAAAGCTGAATTTCGGCTCCTAACTTTTAGAATAAAGTCTGAATTTTGTAGAATGGGCCTTGTAGAATGCATGTGGTTGGTTGGATGACACGTACTTTTGTGAATTCAATTCCGATTTTCACAACAAATGTACGTGCCAAATAAAATCCAACAACCCACATGCATTCTACAAGGCCCATTCTACAAAATTCAAACTTTATTCTAAAGGTGAGGAGTCGGAATTCAGCTTTGCAGTGGAGAGAAACCAAATTTCTATGAAAATACTTAAAATACGTTTTTCTCAAAAACTGGACGTGTTACGAAAAATCTGAATACGTACCTGAATTCAGCGTAAAAAAATCTATTGAGTACATTAAAAATGGTTGAAGGGAGCGAAAAA
This sequence comes from Armigeres subalbatus, assembly GCF_024139115.2. Taxonomy (NCBI): domain Eukaryota; kingdom Metazoa; phylum Arthropoda; class Insecta; order Diptera; family Culicidae; genus Armigeres; species Armigeres subalbatus. The sequence goes on along the minus strand of NC_085140.1, from coordinate 13,225,105 downwards.
AAGTTCAATTTTGTTGGATATAATTAGGTAAGGAAAAAGCACCACTTTTGATATGCAATAAAATCATCGTTTATGAGCAAGCACGGTTTTGATATATGTTTGAACATCATATTGGATTTCATTACGTTATTGCCAATTATTATATGTTCGCTTGCTTATTGAGATGGATATAGGGACATATACCCTACTAAAAAAACCAGTAATTCGGTTGTAATGCGCTCGAGTAATGAACGTTGTTGACGGGAATAGGGGATGCTGCCCAAATGGTTCTCTACCCTACAGATTGCTCATTTGTCAACGTTAAGACGGCAGGACGTGCTAATGCGTAAATTTGTATTCAATGTGGACATTGGAGCATAACCAGTCGCTTTCAGTTTATCTATCGTGCTTTCGGTGAGATTTCGTAACTCTTTTGAACACTTTTTTCTTGCAAACGACCTACAACAGTTGAGAAAGCTACTGCTCATGTTGTTCGTAATATTTTAATAAACAAAATCACTTTTAAGTTTTTACTGACTAGTTTGGTATCGTTTGCTTGACTAAAGAAAAAAATTCAACCATAGTGGAAGTTTGCTTTTTGCTTTTTCGTGAGCATTGTCATGGTATATACAGGAATTAGACAAAAAAGTTGAGATAGGCAATATTTTGCCGAAGTTCAAAACAGCATAACTTTGCGTAGAAAAATCCGATTTCGATGAAATTAGGACCATCGGATGCGCAAACTCTTGTAGTACACTATCCCCCTGAGATTGGCCATTGGCCACCGGAGATGTTTCGGGTTTTCTGAGGGTACGTTTAAAATGCATTTTTTTTCTGCCTGTTATTACATGTGCCGTTTACTGACATCTTGTTTAATGTTTCCTCAGAAACTAGAACTAATATGCTGGCCAATGCTGGCTGCAGATCCAAAATCCATTAGGTATACGCAGAGATATGGCCATTTCCGTGAAAATGGTACGGGACTGGCCATACATCCTGAATAAATATGACTTTTGCAGAACATCCGGAACCTGTTACAAATTGGCCAGAGAGTCTTACAGTCCTCAAAATATATCTTTAACTAGTTGACCCGGCAGACGTTGTCCTGCATAGTAGGCGAGAATGTGCATTTCGAACTGCCCATGCAAAGTTCGCATAGGAATCACAATTTTAGTTTTTCACGGTTTGCTCAACTTTACTCGTAATTTTTACATTAGGAAATATCATATAAACCCGTCGGAAACTATAACAAATGTTTCTGCTAAAGAAATGAAAAAAATCCATCAAGCCGTTTTCGAGTTATGCGGATACGAACACAGACCATTTCATTTTTATATAAGAAGAAGATAAATCATCGTCCTGAGAAAACATGAATTTTGACACCCATTTATGCATGGTTCCAGATGGTGCCAAAACCGGCTCTTCCAGGAAGGCCCTTGTAACCTGCTATAAGGGTGTCAGTGGACACTATCATTTTGGAAATGTTTCTGTAATCATCGTCTCGCAAAGCCATGGAGAAAGATACTCATTTTTGCATTATTCCGATTTGTTATCATTTCATAATGTTCCCGGGACCGTTTTTACAGAAATGGTAATATCTCTGCGTAGTTTTGATGGATTCTCGATCTACATCCACCATTGATCGGCATATTAGTTCTAGTTTTTGTACAAAGCATAAAACATGATGAAACTAAACGTCATATAAAATGAAGAGCAGTAGAAAAAATGCATCTTGGACGTACCCTCGGAAAACCCGGAACATCTCCGGTGGCCGAGGGCCAATCTCAGGTTTTGCATAATGATAGTATACTAGAAGAGTTTCCGCGTCCGATGGTCCCAATTTTATCAAAATCGGATCATTCTACGCAAAGTTATGCTGACTTGAACTTCGACAAAATTTCGCCTATCTCAACCTTTTTGTCTAACCCCTGTACCTATAATGCATTTTGCCTTTCTCGTACAACAAAGTTGTACCGAAAGGCTATTATTTCACTCCAAAATCAAACTTTTTATAGAAGTCTCGGAGACCCATTATGTTATATACCAATCGACTCAGCTCGTCGAATCGAACAAGTACCTGTCTGTCCGTGTGTATGGGTGTGTGTGCACACGGAAACCGAAAAACATTAGCCACTTTTTCATATGGTAATTCTTAACCGATTTTCTCGCAACAAGTTGCATTCGACAAAGGAGGAGAAAGCCTTGTTGATCACTATTGAATTTGATTGCCATTGACACATGCATTTAAAAGTTATGAAGAAAATGAAATCGAACTATATAAGGTTAGTGTCTTGGCTAAATGCGAGAAAGGCAGTACATATCACCACTCGGTCAATTAATTTGGGTTTTTTTTTCACTAAATGTGAAAATTGTGAAATGTTTGAAATGTCATAACTGTTTTGGTTCATTAGTTTACCATCACCAAATTTTTATGGTAGATAGCTAATATAATGGACCGTTTTCCATAAAAATTAGGTTCGTAAAAAAGATAGGGTTTTGAGATATTTGAGTTTTTGTGACAAAAATGATATTTTTTAATACAAAAAATAAATTTTATTTTACGTCGTACATTTTCTTAAAAATCACCATTTAGTTGTCTAACTTTGCTGAAAAATCATAACAATAGAACATTCCGTTTTTGCTGTGCAGCTTATTGAATATTTTTGAACCATTTTCACATACACCCTTTTGAAAAGTTAGTCGTGACTCAATATGAAGATTTGATATCGAAAAATGACGATTTAGATGAAATTGAAAAACTGTGCAAAGTTTCAGATATTTTCGAAATGGTCGCTCAGGATCGACTGCCATGCCTCCGTGGAATGCCTCAAGTATGTTTTTTCTTTTCTTTTTTTTCTTTTTTTTTGTAATATTTTAAATGCTACAAGTTATGACGCTTTTGTTGTTTTGCATTTTTTTTCGAAGAAACCATTTTTCATGACTTTTGAATGTTTTGTTACTGAGCATTAGGGTGGCTCAAATTAGAATGGATTAATTCTTTTTTTTAGATACATCGTTGGTTTATTCTGTTCTTTTTGATACCCAGTTGCTCTGGACAAAATTTCAGTCAAATCGGTTAACGTTCAAGCGGTGCTAAACTAATTGTAAGTCAATATAAAAAATATATATGGAGAAACATCGAGAAACATTAATTTGGAGCTACATGGCACCATTAACAATGAAGCAGGGTTGAGAAAAATCAAATTTTCAAAAAAAAAAACGAGAATGATCAAAACTCACCTGCGATCTTACTTTTAAATTAACAAGTGATAAAAACTCGCCAGCGATTAAGAATCGTTTGAAAATCGTATCTTGATTTGAAGCATTTACCGGCGACAACTCGCCTACCTTTTTTCACGTGAAAAGTTTTCACATAAAAATTGCAATCATTATCGCCTGATAATGATTCAGAACAACACTGCGCTGAAGAACTATGATACCCATTCTTGCAGAATTCAATTCAGAATATTGCATATTGCTGAAAACCGCGAGAAGATTAAAGTTTTCTCTGCGAAGTTTTTAGCATTTCTCTAGAGTGCGTTTCGAGCAAATTTCGTTTCTTTACACTAGAAAAGAAATGCTAATATCTTTGCTTGATAAACTTTAACCCTCTAGCGTTTTGTAGCATAACATTCTGTATTTAATTCTACAAGAACGGATTGAGAGTCATACTGCCCATGATTTCATAGTTGACGTATCAACCATTGCACTTCCGCATGTATCTGAGATGATTCAGGGACAAATGAACATTATTATGACATCCTCATTTAGATATTTGATTGCATTGAAAGTTACGCAGGTGCAACCTTCAGGGCCATAGGACAGGTGTTCAATAGCCGGTCCAGTCAAGGTAATATTTGAGAAGACGAGCTATACTTAACTTTCCTTTGCCGAAATTATTGTGTTCATCTATAGGCATCTGAAAAGACCGCGATTGTAGCAACATTTAGGTTCGGGGAAACGGGGACAATCAGGGAAGGACCAAATGAGCACATACCCCAGGAATTAGAAATAAAAGAATGATTTTTTTCTAGCTTTGAGCTGCACGTGAAAAAAGCTGCTACGAGGAATCTTCATTCAACCTGTATCCGAACACTGAGCATAATTTTATTTTATTTTCAAATCTTTGATAAAGTTCATTTGATCGTTTTGTAATTACATCCTAGCCATATATTTAAATCATTATCTAACAGACATAGTTATGACAACTAGAATTAAAAAAACTAGTTGAACTAATCGCAATGACAATAACCACTTATTCATCGCTGAGTTTCTATCCATTTCCTCACTACTGACTGGTGTGACAATAGCCTTTACGGAACTGCATTGTATTGCGTATTGTGGTGTGTAATTATGTTGTCAAACACAACCAATAACGAACCGCAGATCATTCAAACCACAGACGGCGCTAGTGTCTGCTCGGTATTTCAGTGCCATAGGGGAAACTGGACACACATGATCCCCGGGGACACATGATCCCCCCCTGTTTTCTCGAAAACTAATCACATTTTTATACCAGTGATATGTGCAAACGAATCTGTTAGATAGATTATTGAATCTGAGTAACATTTTATATTAGTTACTTTATGTATATGGGTTTTACATAGGTTTTATTATTTAAGCATTCTCAATCCTTTTTTTCTTCAAAGGAGAAAAGTTTAATAACTTTGAATATGTCCAACCAAAACGTAACAAATTTTTACTGGACAAAGTTTTATTATTGTAGAATTGAATAAATTCATTCAAATAACTATTGCTTATGTTCCATTGAATAAAAAAAACAAAACAAGATAAATACTCAACATGGACACACTTGATCCCCCACAGTTTGGACACACTTGATCCCGATATTGCATATATTAAGGCGTTTGTTGTATACCGTCGCATATTATTGTAATGTATGTAACTAATTGATCTGTTAAAATTATTTTCTAGTTACAAAGTATAAATAAATGTTATTATGTTATTTAAATGTTTTTAGGTTATTTCTCTTTAATTTTGTTAATCAGTTAATACACGCGCAATTTGAATTTCTCAATAAACTTAATTCATTAACCAGAACAAAGTGTAGTTGAACATACTTAGTTTTGATTAGTTTTATTAAATGCATTTTACATTATTTTCAATGAGGAAGAGTGTGAATTAAGCTTTGAAAATATTCAACAAATCACAGGGCTTAAAATCAGTATTGTTCGATCATTCGTTTTTTTTTTCGATCTATTCGATTAATTTTTTTTCGTTTGAACGAGGAGAAGTTTGCTTACAATCACCATTTATTTGTAAATCTTCTTAAAGAATTTTTAATTCATTCATTCAACATCTTTTGGTAAGTCGTGTAAGAGAAATCGCATTTGTGTAATAATAACACTCACTACAAAAATGATGATACGTGATAGTACCATATTGATGTATAAAGTCATCATCCTGGTATGATCACGGTTGTGGTATTGGTAGTAGTCTGGCGATCTCGATGTACCGTCGTCGGGGGAGGCAATGGGTCAAATAGGGGTGAGAAAGGGTCACTGTTTCAGCTACTTAGAATGATTGTAAAATAGATTAAATGCATCTGAGGGCAAGAAGATCAAAATATAAGAGACCTTTTTGAACAATTTAAAAGAATAATTAGATTCTAAAATTACAAAGACATATTTATGTATCGATCAACCATTTTTGGTATCATAACTGTATCAATCATAAAGAGAGATCCTCTTGGGAACATCATGGTTGTCGTGATATGACCACTGTCTTTTAGTGGAGTGAATGGTTTGCAGATAAATCATCATCACCATGTCAATTTTGTTGCTATAGCAGACATTCTATCTGTCACTATTACTCTATTCGAGAACTAAAATACTTGCCTTGCTTAATACCCACAATATTTAATTTTCGCACGACTGATATTACGGCAGACTATGAAGAATTATTAGGATTTGAGGCTAGACCAATTCAACCTTTCATTAGACTTGGAAGAACCTAAACATGTTCAGCTCATAAAGGGATCAATTTCCCCCTATATGGGGATCAAGTCTCCCGCAAGTTTTGAAAATGCCAAATTTTCTATCTTTCGGCAAAATCGATATTTTGGTAATTTTCATGGACAAATAATTGCTTCCAATGACGTTTTTGAATAGCTTATTAAATTCTTTATCAAGTCCATCAAGAAGCGTGCAAATCGGTCCATGTTTTATCGAGAAATATCCTAAACAAAAAGTGGGGATCATGTGTGTCCAGTTTCCCCTACAGCATGTTTCGAACATTCAATAGGCACCGAACGGCACGGCGGTCCGGCAGTAGAGCATGATGCATTGCCCTCGTCCGGGGAATTTCATTAGGGAATCATATTCGCGACAACGTGACAAAATACAAAACATCACTATGCAATGTCTGACTATGGAGCAGCGGGTTTCAATTTAGGAGTCCCGCAGGGTCATCGATCAAAATGACCAAGTTTTAAGACAAGATCGAATGTACGTGGCTAAATCATTAGTAGACAGTGATAATTGTACTGAAATTAAATTTATGACTTGGCATGTCCGACAAAAATTGTGAACCTCTGCGTCAACTCATCACTGGTCTAGCCGAATTAGCGGCGGTAAAATTCATCATTATACATACTAGGCGGTTATTTAGTGCTTCCTATGCAGCGGAAGGTCTTGTTTGTACAATTGGATATTCATTCAGCTGCCAAAATAACGAACAGCAGTGCCTCTACAGTATGTTGATTGGTTTAACTTCGACAGAGAAGCTAACCGTGCGGTGCTTCTGCTTGTATCCGATAATCGCAATTTATGCACTTAAAAATCTAAACATACACACTGGCCGCGAACATGGTGCAGTTTGGATAGCCATTGAAAATGTTTCCAAAGCTGTTGCAGGCTCGTAATTTTATGAGGAACAAGCTACTTTCAACCGATGCACATGAGATTAGTATGTGGGTTGTTATCATAATCATCAACAAGCTGTCTGAGCAGGAAAACAAGGAAACCATTATGTTAGGGTTTTTTTCTGGGGTCATACCTACATTATTTTATCCAGAGTTGAATAAATTCCTAAGGTGGCATACATTTTTTTAAGCTTTCGTTTGAACATCAAATTTCAAAATTCTTTAAATTGCGGGAACATTTTTATGTTAAGATACTTGTCACCCTAAATCTCTCCAATGGAATGATGACTGCCCTTTGATTTTAACATCACTTGGACCGTGCGCTGTGGTATCCTGTTCCTGGAACTTGCTACAAAATTTCCACATAGAGTTAACCGAAACGAGCGCACCGGGCTCCTAACTACATGCGTGCTAATGGTAGTGACCGCGCGGTGCGTGTAGGTGTGCGAATCGTGTTTGCCCAATCATGTATTTCGCGAATTGTTTCGCTATTTTTTGCTGTCAGCAGCCGTGCAAACTAACATCCAAATATTCGGTACCTGCTATTGGTGGACTCCGCTATGGGAACCGTCCGGTTGGCAGACAGGTCGGCAGTGGGTTGTTTGTTTGGCGTTTGTTTTCCAAGGATAACGATGATGATAGAGGAAGCTCTCTGACATGTGAGGACACTTTCCTTTCAAATAGAGCTGTTGGATGGAGATCTTTGAACCGAAAGCTTTTGCATGTGTAGATAAGGGATTTCCTTTGAAATATAATTCTGATTTACAAAAGTTTGTCGAAAAAGAGTGTGTTGAATATTTAATTTTCGATTTCAGGATATCTTCTCACGTTAGTGTTTTCCGCCATAGATAAATCAATTACGGTAACTTATAGACTTATTAAAATCGATGAAATTTTCTTTCAGACCTGCGTAATCAACGATCAACCGTAGTTCCGGAGGCATAACTGTGCTTGAAAGATGGGTCTTCCAGCCACCTTAACACCGCTGTGATCAAAGTGCGTGCCTGCCGAATGTTTGCGCTCATGTCTGCGGTGGTGTCACGGGCGATGTTAGTTTCATGCTTCCCCCTCCAAATGATGGCGTTTGAAAACTTCGTGGGTGGATACAAGGGTGTTCCTCGACAAAAGGGCTGTTTTGGCGTTTCAATTATTGGAGCCAAGCTGCTGGCTGGGCGATGCGATGGTAGGCCACAACAGCGACTATTGTTCATGGTGCGGCCAGCCGTATTGTTTGTTGTTCACACCTTTGGTCGGTGTTGTGTGCGTTAGGTGTCAGGAGTCGCTCGCTGGGTGTTATATTTCGAGAGTAATACAATGTTCACGGCAAACCGGAGTTGTGATTGAAGAGATTAGGATCTGTCATAAATTCCATGAAGTGCTTACAGCAGGGATGAATTTGTTTTCAACTTATTGCATGTATCTAATGCATTTATGAAGCTTATTTGAAGATTTTACTATTAAGCAGCCAGGAAAAAGCATCTTTCAATTACAACTAATTATAGTTAGTTTTTGAATTGATAGTGCATCTGTAGCGTCAAAAGTGTGAAATGTAAGCAGCAAAGGCATCTGTTTTCTTTCATCCAAAACCAATTGACGTTATAATTCATGATTTACCTAATGGTAAGTATCGAAAACGGAAATCAAATCAGCCACGTTATATATACTCGTATTAAACAAAAAACGGATATGAAGTGAGAAACACAACAAAACAAACAGAACGAAGAATTTAAAATTAAGATGAGTGAACATGAAAATGACAACAACACAAGTAAGTGGAAAGAAAAGAAAAATAATGAATACATATCATGATAAGAAAATGAAGTCAGAACAAAAGAAAAACACAGAGAGAAAGACAGAGAGATCGAAACTCTATGGAACCCACCGGAGTTGTGCGCGAGCGTGGCTCAGAAACGGTATATTTGGCCAAGCGGTTTTCAGTTATGTACCTTTCTCGGTCCGTAACCGTGCCCGTACCCAGCACCGGCGGAGGTTGGCCGCTGCTGTTGTTGGTACGGGGCGGGTTCGGTTTGAAAGGGCGGTGGGACGTACTGTTGCTGATGCTGGTGCTGTTGGGGTGTCGGACGGTACACCGGAACTGGTGATTGAACGTGCGCCCAACCGCGAGGGCTATGGCCACCACCGACGATCTGGGGCGAACGGGGTGAGGCCAACGAAGCCGTCGATGGTGACGAATAACGGCTCTGCTGCTGCGGCTGTTGCTGATGGTACGGGGCACTTACGGGGCGGGCCGGTTGCTGATGCTTCTGCTGTTGGTGTTGTTGTTTTTGGGGCAAGACGGCACGACCCCCGCTGAAGGCCACTGTAGAGGAACCAACTGGGGACGGCTGCTGGTGGATTGGGTACTGGGGCGTTTGGTGCGGCAACGAAGGTGGATAGCTCGGATACTTGAGCTGGTTAACCGGCGACTTCGGGGTGTTGAGCGGTGAGGTGTGGGATGTAGCCTGCGGGGATGGTTTGTTTACGATTGATGATGGACGCGTGGATTTGTGTATTTTATTTTTCGGTGATGAGGTAGAATGAGCGAAAGCGGTTTTCGATATTTTTTCGTTTCCGGATATTTTTCGGAAGAAGAGAAAAGAAGAAAAATTAAATTAAAAATGATGGCATCAATCTGTGAGTGTGTGTGTTCGTGAATGGGGTCGTACGTGCTCAGATCGCGAATGGGTGTAAATTTTCCGATGCAAAAGATCAGGGCTATTTGAGTCGTTACCGGTTTTGGAGCAACAGAAATTGAGTATCGATAATTGGATTTAAATCACATATCATGTTGTGTAAATTGATGATAAGCAAAGTTTGTTTTCTCGATCTATAAAAACATGTATCCGAAATACTTTCAGCAGTGTACGAATGAGTTTTATTTCGTTATTATTATAAATGTTTCTCAGAAAGACAGAATGAATGTTTGTTCATTAGTATTTTAAGCGTTGTTTTACATCCTACTCTATTGACTCCTCTATTTTTTTTTAAAATGGTCGTAATCAATTTCGTTTATTTGACGTGACTGCAGATATAATTGAACCTATTTTATCTGCTTGTCACACAAAAGATTTTCACTAGCAAAGTAAATGACGAAGATATTTGTTAGTATGGTACACTTATACATTTTATTCTTGACCCGAATTAAGTTTCTTAATATTCGAGCACATACGATTAAGAGGAGAAGAGATAAAATCTTGTGGAACTCTTATTTGCTGGTTTTATTTCTTTCTTAATTTTAAACTAAGAGAACAAATTAAACATAAAAATTAATATCTAGTCCATTTTTCCTTTTTCTCAGCATATTAAATGAATGTAAAGACATTTTACAACAGCCAGTTTTTCATCATCGTGAGGGTCTAAAATCCCATAACAAAACATAACATTTCTGCAATTATTTATGCTTTGTAAACATTGATTTGTCTCGCATGTCTCGCCATATTTACTGATCCACGAACGACAAACTTCACACAGGAAACGTTGTAATGAATTTGTCTTTATCGCGCCAAATAATCCAAGATTTTAAATATCTTGGCTGTGCATATGCACAGCATATGTTTCGAAATGGACAAATTGATATGAAATTTGCGAAAAAGAATCCACGTGTCTTGGAGGGACTCGAACCCTCAACCTCCTACTCTCTAGATAGGCGTGATAACCCCTACACAACAAGACCACTTAAAGGTCACGTTTGCGGAAAAGCCATCAGAATCCGAGTACCAACCTCCACCGCGGTTAGCTCTCTTTTTTGCAAATTGAATATCTTTCGGATGCTTGATTTGCCCAATCTCCACATTTGCTTTACTGTTGTATATCCACAGCCAAGCGAGTGCACATTGTTTATTAAACGAGAGGATCGATTAAACGAGAGAGGCTGTGGATATACAACAGTAAAGCAAATGTGGAGATTGGGCAAATCAAGCATCCGAAAGATATTCAATTTGCAAAAAAGAGAGCTAACCGCGGTGGAGGTTGGTACTCGGATTCTGATGGCTTTTCCGCAAACGTGACCTTTAAGTGGTCTTGTTGTGTAGGGGTTATCACGCCTATCTAGAGAGTAGGAGGTTGAGGGTTCGAGTCCCTCCAAGACACGTGGATTCTTTTTCGCAAATTTCATATCAATTTGTCCATTTCGAAACATATGCTGTGCATATGCACAGCCAAGATATTTAACAAAAAATGGTTTTCGTACGGCCGAGTTGCCGAATAATATGCAATTAATTGTAATCAAGTGTCGGTCTTTCACCGTCATTAGTCGTCTGAGTACACGCGCCCGTTTACGTAAGGGCAATCAAACTCATCAAATGCTTTAGCCAAGCAAGCTTTTGGCACAGCAGAGTGCGATTGAATTCGCATTCTATACCGTCCCGCCCAGTCCGTTGCTGGGGGCATGGAGGCGATCCTCTGTTTAATAAACAATGTGCACTCTGCTTGGCTGTGGATATACAACAGTAAAGCAAATGTGGAGATTGGGCAAATCAAGCATCCGAAAGATATTCAATTTGCAAAAAGAGAGCTAACCGCGGTGGAGGTTGGTACTGGATTCTGATGGTTTTTCCGCAAACGGGACCTTTAAGTGGTCTTGTTGTGTAGAGGATATCACGCCTATTCAGAGAGTAGGAGGTTGAGGTTCTGAGTCCTCCAAGACACGTGGATTCTTTTTCGCAAATTTCATATCAATTTGTCCATTTAGAAACATGTGCTGTGCATATGCACAGCCAAGATATTTAACAAAAAATGATTTTCGTACGGTCGAGTTGC